>NC_034613.1:114076201-114096841 GCF_900095145.1 Mus pahari
CTCGGTATAGTGGCACATGCCTTTCATCTCAGTACTCAAGAGGCAGAGGCAGGCAGATCTCCGAGTTTAAGGCTACAAAGTATGTTGCCAGAGCAAATAGTAAGACCCTGAATCAAAAGGAAAAAAAACACAAATAAAACAAAAAACTGATTTGCTATGAATGTGACAATACGAACAATTCTGGTAATGCTCAGAAGAAGAAAGATGTAGGAAAAAAACACAAAAAACAAAAAAAAAAGCCTTAGTGTCTTTAGAGATAGCCAAAATCGTCTTGCCAAAATGCCAAAATGTTAACCATTTACCACCAGAGCTGACCAATCAGACTTCCTAGGCTGCTCATTTTAAGCAGAAGCAGAGAGTTTATGTAGTCTTCATTCATATTATGCCACAAGAGATAGAATATTGGATTTAACAAAATGCATTAAATTTCCCCAATCTCTACTAATCTTCATTCTCCCAAGTGGCTTGGGAGAAATAATGATATGCAAAGAACATGTGCTGAGAATTTGAGAACCTAAGTGCCAGCAACAATACCTCCAAATATATGTATGTTTTAACATTTCTTTTAATATTTTACCTGTGTACATTTTAATTTCTGTTTTATAGACAAAGAAAGATAGGATTTCATTACATGCTTTTGTATATTCGATGTCTTTTGAACTTGCCCTTTTCTTCTTTTAACCTTTTGCCATCATTTTCCTTCCTATAAGAGGGGCACTTACCATTTATGAGTGTAAGTGTACAATACCCAAATGCAGCACTACCGGCTCATTGATTACATCTCCACATTTTACCATCATCCATCATCCGACCTTTCACAAACTATGCCAGGTTAGCATATGCATCGAGGACAGATACTAAGATGAATGAGGCTCACTAGAAATCCAGAACCTTGTACCCCCAGGATGCTATTCTATATGGCACACGCAAAAAAAAAAAAAAAGTTTCAGCTTAAGTACATTGTTGTCATTCTTCAGAATGGTGATTTTTAAAGTTTGGTTAAGGGAAAGTTCCTGTTTTCAGAGAGTAGATCCCATATGTTCAAGTGTACGCATTTTCTAGAGAAGAAATGTTTCAAAATTATTTTGTGACTAATATATTATTAAATAGAATAGAAGTTTGGCTGCATTCTATTACAGATGCTGAATGCGGCGCTGCTACTAGATTTGGGATTGCAATACTTACCAGAGGACAGAAGAAACTTTGTACTACATTATATGTATATATAGGGTCTATATGTTGGGTTAAGCTCATGTAACTGTAAGAGATAGTTGTTACTAACATACACAGGTTCAAGTTCAGGTAGTCTGGTTTCTAGTCTGTATTCTTGGTGGAGTATGAATTTTGTGTCCATATTAGAGTCACTTGGAATATTTGTACAGTATTTTTGTGTCCATACCTACCATGAATTATTAAAAGAAAATCTCTATAGCTCTTAAAGTACCTGGATAGTTCTAATACAGTGTGAGATTTGAGAATCATTTGCTTACACCCTGAGGGAAATGGGCAACATGAATTAGCTCTTTTTTATGTTTTAGTGTTATTGCTTGTTATTTAAAGGACAACAAAGTAGAAATTTTAGAACATGCAGGCGTGAGCTAGATCTTTGGTGAATTTTCTGCATCTATAGAAAGAAGAAATTGAAAATATTGAATAATTGGTATAAGACAGAAAATCATCAGACACACATAGGTCATATACAAATATGATGTGGGCTTACCTGTATATTCTACCTAAATTTAAAAATTATATGCCATAGATATTTTGATATGTAAAAATTGAATTTATCCTTTAAAAGTAGCTACATCTTTTTTTCACTATATACAGTTAGCATATTTTAATCAGATCTCTGCTTATGTTGGTTCTTAAAGTAGAATTAAGTAAGCTAGAATTCACTTCAGATTGTGGCAGATGTTGCTTGGTGAAATTACTCATCCTAAAATTTCCAGAATGTGAAGTTAGAGTTAGTTTTTACAGGATACAAATACTGTCACTTTGTTGATAGACATTACCTCTTTCCCTTATGTTCTTTCTAGTGCTGTTAGGCAGCCCTATGGCTAGTCAGAGAATATCCATGAATCCTCTGGCCAGGACAACTTTGTACCTATTGTTCCCTCAAAGAAGAGACCACTTCTCTGTTTTTTTTGTTTTGCCTTGCCCATTTTGACCCAGGAAGAAATGCAGACTATATTTGAATATCTGGCTACCCTCTCTTGCTCATCTCAGTGTTTATTCTCCCCTGAACAGCCTTGCCTGTCTTTTGCCTTCATGGTTTCTAATTTGGTGTTTTACCTGGGATTTGGTCTGCATGTGAATTCATGTTTGTAGTTGCTTCCAAGTCTAGACAAGCAGATATTATATACATTGCCTGGACTTTTAATTTCTAACATTATTTATTCTGTTTCATATCTATAGGTATCCAACGTATTCAAGAGATAAAAATTCTGACACAGAATATTCTCTTAAAGCCTAGAACATTATTGTGTTTAATTATTTAATAAGCATGCTCAAGTTATGTGTACATAGGCAATCTGAATGAGACTGCTGTCAAATGGCAGAATACAGCAAATTTATCTTAATGGTTTTGAAGTTGGCTTTGTGGTTCTTGAATCAGGCAATGCTTCATTTCATGAAGCAAATAAATGCTTCAATGAAGTTAGCAGAAGGTTGGTAAACAGAAACTGAAGAAAACATACATAAATAACAAATTGGATTAGCTGTTCCAAGGTCCTTTGGCAGACAATATATAGAGAGAACCAAAGAAAATGCACTGATGGGTTAACTTTAGGTCACTTCAGGTTACTTTGGGGACTAAAAGATTGGGAACAGGGAGAACTTCATTATCATGCCTACTGTAACTGGCCTGTTTGAGAAACTGCACTATCATCTCTCATTTTTGGAAGGTCAGATAACTTGCTTCAGTATGAGTAACAATATTTTGATATTTATTATGCTCTGTCAGGGCTTCATGCAGGAGTTTAGAATCCAAAACAATGGCCTCCTCTAATTTTTATCTAATATAAAGTAGGACATTTGGCACACATTAGACAGCAGTTCTGAACCAGCACAAAACATGTCTTTCAGATTCTATTGTATCTTGTTTCTCTTATAAGAGAACAGCACTCCTTTTTTTCCCGTTTCAGCTCATCCTAAATTCATTTGCAAATTGAGGTCATTGTTTTAGTTCATCACATCAACACAAAGGAATAATAGAACTTCTCAGCCCCTCTTTAAGCAAATGATTACAACTTGAAATGATACCTTGGTTAAGCTCTCAAGGTGCCATGGAGACTTTCCTGGAAATTTACATTTTATATAGATGAAGTCCACAGCCTTGTAAAGAGTCATTTACTTTCTAAATGTTAGCATAACAGATCTTGGTTAATTGGGTCTCACAAAGAAAGTCTCTTGGAATCAAAAAATTGAATATTTACCTTTTATAAATAGAAACATCGCAGTAGCTCTGTTATTACCAACCATGGGGCTTTAGACTCAAAGAACAGTTATGAAAGCTGTCTGAAACGTGTCTGTGAAGGTATCCATAGAGCTGGAAAGTCTCAGAAAACCTTTTCTCTCTGTCAGGTCTTAGTTAAAGAGCACCAGCAGAATGTGGGATTGTTCCTAAGCTACCTATGTAATGGGGACTAAAAATTACAAGCTTTCTACTTTCTGCCAATGCTAAAGAACCAGTTCATGTTTAAATCATAAATGACGGTGACCAAATATTAGAAACTGGCAAAGCATCCATATTACTTTTTTTCCTCACTGTGAGAGAAAATCTAACAGAAACAACTCAAGGGAGGAAAGGTTTAGTTTGGCTTACAGTTGGAGGAGATACGGTTGATCTTAGGAGGGAAGGTTTGGCAGCCGGGGCTCCATCCTTGGAAGCGGGGGCTCCATCCTTGGAAGCGGGGGCTCCATCCACGGCAGTGGGGGCTCCATCCACGGGAGCGGGGGTTCCATCCATGGAAGCGGGGGCTCCATCCTTGGAAGCGGGGGCTCCATCCTTGGAAGCGGGGGCTCCATCCTTGGAAGCGGGGGCTCCATCCCTGGTAGCGAGGACTCCATCCTTGGCAGCGGGAGCTTGTTGCAGCTTGTTGATACATAGCTTAGGCCAGGAAGCAGAGATGAAACTGGAAGCAGGTCCAGGCTATAACTAACCCTCAAGACCTGCCTCCAGTGACGAACTTCCTCAACTCAGCTCCACCTTCTCAGACTTTTGAAACCTCCCCAAAGGGCACCGCCAGCTGGGGACCAAGTATTCAAACACATGAGCCTTATATTCAAACTGTAGTACTTCTCCATAGGCTCATGACTATCTCATAATACACATATATTCAGCCCAACTTTAATATTCTTTTTTTTTATTTATTATATGTAAGTCCACTGTAGCTGTCTTCAGACACTCCAGAAGAGGGCGCCAGATCTTGTTACAGATGGTTGTGAGCCACCATGTGGTTGCTGGGATTTGAACTCAGGACCTTTGGAAGAACAGTCGGGTGCTCTTACCTGCTGAGCCATCTCACCAGCCCCAACTTTAATATTCTTACATTAAATATTTAATAGTCTTAATATTCTCAACACCAGGGTAAGGAGACCAAGATGTTTAAAGTCCAAAGTCTCAGTCAAACTCTTAGTTATAAGTTCTAATTTTTTTTTTAAAAAAAAATCCAGTAGCTAGAGAGATGGTTCAGTGTTTAAGAGCACTTGCTTTTGAAGAGGACCTAAGTTAAGGTCCTGGAACCTATATGGCAGCTCACAACCATCTGTAAACTCCAGTTATGGTGGATATAACACCTTCTTCTGGCCTCTGTGGGCAGTGCATGTACCTACTGCATTTACCTGCAGGCAAATGCCAACACACAGAGAATAAAAGTAATTTAAAGAAAATAAAAGATCCAAGTTCCAAACTTCCAATATATAATGGCACAGAATCAACATTCCCATTTCAGAAGTAAGGAGTGGAAGAAGAGGAAAGTAAGAGCAGAGAAAATTAAGACCAGAGCCCCCTCCAGCCTTGCTTCCTGTAGTATCGATGCTCTCTCTCCTGCAGTGGCTCTACCCAATGTTTTCAACTTCCCTCAGCAGATGTTTAGCATTTTTGGCATCTCCTGCATCATTGTGTCTCCATTGCAACTTTGGGGCTCACTTTAACAGCTTCATACATCAGCCTATCAGGACCTCTCTTAAGAGAATATGGCTCTGTTATGCATTGCCTAGCCTCACAGACTTTTTCCTCTGAAGTTTTGGGTCAAGACTTCATACTCACAAAACTATTGCATTTTGTATGCTTGTAAAACTAGGACCACATAGATGATACTAAGAAGCTTTGCTGCTAGCTTTTAATGTAGCCTGGCCCAGGAGCACATTGGCTCTAGTGGCCTCCAAGTGCTTGAATGGCCAAACTAGGGAAAACATTTCCCCATTTTATCAGGGTACTCTGGGCTTCTTCCCTTTTTAAACATTCTGCTTTTATTTCTTTTTCATTTGTGGGTGGGAACATGTGCATGTGAATGCTCATGCAGATCAGAAGAGGACACTGATCTGGAAGTGCAAACTACAACGGTCCTTTGCAAAAGTAGTGTGTGGTATTAGCTACTGAGACATCTCTCCTGTTCTAGCACTCAAGTTTTAAATCAAGGTTTCAACGTGAGTTTGTATTGTTATACCTTGGAAGTTTGGGTGATTGGGGGCTTATCATTAAGGCACTATTCTCACTGTTGTAGTGAAATTTTTGTAGTTGCTTTTTAATGATACCAATTTCTTTAACAACTATACTCACTGTGTACACAGCATGTCTACTATTTTAAATATGTTCATACTCCTCTCCATACGAAACAGTACATTTTTACATCTTTATGCTGTGCTATTTTTGCTCCATTCTCATTGTAAATCTGGCTGAAAGTACAGATAAGTGACCATGCCATAAGCTTAATGTTATATACTCTTAGAATTTCCTCTGTGAAATAAATTGTCATAGTATTTGAATTTATCCTTACTCAAAACTTCAGGACATGAAGATTGTGTAGCCAGATTCTTTGCCAGACTGTAATATGAGTCTTTATTCCTTTCTGAAACCTCAGGTGCCAGGCCTTCACTTCCATCATTCTATCTGGATTTTGGTCTTCCGAACTGCTACCAGAATGTCCTTTTAAGCTCTGTTGACTATTTTAGATATCTAGTCTGTAGCTCCAAACTCTTCAATATTCTTTTCACCAACCATTTCTAGAGGCCTGTGAATCACACAGCCAGGTTTAACATGGCAGTGACCCAACTCACAGTACCAATTTTTTTAAACTATTTACTTTTATCCTCATTATAACAGAACAGTTGACAGAAGAAACTTAAGGGAGGAAGAATTGAATTGGGCTCCGAGGTTCGGGTATGCATAACCCATCATAGCAGTGAAGAGACAGTGTCTTGGGATCTATCCAAGAAAGCACAAGCATGGAGTATCTGCTTGTTATATAGTTCTGAGAAGCTAACCCTCAAGGCCTGTGCCCAGTGATGAACCTACTCTACCTAAACCCCAATTCCTAAAGATTCCACACCCTCTCCATAGAATACTACCAGCTGAGGCTCAAGTGCTTAAATACATGGCACTCTGGGGGGGGCATTTTACATCCAAACCAGACCAGAGTTTAAACAAGAAAATGCAACTTTACCCATTACAGTTCTATTAACCTTCTGCTAATTTATAGTCAAGACATTTTGGTGGGTATTTCTGCTTTCCACACTGTATATGTATTGAAACCAGTGGCCACAAGACATTCCTAAATTTGTAATCATGCAGAGCATTGGGGTTGTTACCCAGGATATATTCTACACATCTTCTCATGTTCTTTTTTAGTACACTATTTCTTTGTTACTCAGGTATATGTCTCACAAATGCCCCTCTTTATGAATACTAATCTCCACAATGATTTTGAAATCTTAAAATTATCTTATTACTAAACAAAACACTGTGTTGTAATGAACTCACAAATAAAGATATCACACAGCCACTCAAACATTTGCTCAGTCTAAACTCTGTATATCTCAATGAACTTTTGTACAGTTTGAAGAGCCATTCTAAAGCCATGGACCTTCCATTAGGGTTTTAACTAATAACTATCCATTATATTTTTGTATGCCTATTCTCCACAAAATGGAAGAAAAACATAACTACAACAGGGATGAAACTAGAAATGAAAATAGCATTATATCAGCCGGGCGTGGTGGCCCATGCCTTTAATCCCAGCACTCGGGAGGCAGAAGCAGGCAGATTTCTGAGTTTGAAGCCAGCCTGGTCTACAAAGTGAGTTCCAGGACAGCCAGAGCTACACAGAGAAACCCTGTTAGCATTATATCCTCATTCATCACTCACGTGTTCTTTTGCCTGTATTCCATCCTTCCACATCATTGATCATTACCCTTTCTTGTTTTCCTTTCTAAAGGTGATGCTATGCATACACTGACAGCATATGCACACACACAAACACACACATATACACACACAGAGAGACAGAGAGGGAGGGAGGGAGGGAGAGAGAGAGAGAGAGAGAGAGAGAGAGAGAGAGAGAGAGAGAGAGAGAGATTGATTGATTGATTACAGGCTAGGATCCACATATGAAGGAGAGCATGATATAACTTTTCTCTCTCTGAATTTGGGTATCTCACTTAATGAACTTTCCAAGTTCAACCATTCTCCTGAAAATTTAAAGAATGTCCACTCCATAAATGTACCACATTTGCATTATTCACTCATTTGTTAATAGACATCTAGATCTAGACTGGTTCCATTTCTTCGCTATGCTATGTAGAATAGCAATAAACGTGGATGTGAAAATAGCTCTATGGTAGGATATTTACCACCTCATCCCAGTCAGAAAGGCTATCACTAAGAAAACTAACAATAAATGGAGAAGATGTAGGGAAACAGGAACTCTTATTCTCACTGGTGGGAGCACAAATTAATATAGCCATTATTGAAATCAGTTTGGAGGCTCCTCAAAGGATTTAAACTAGAGGCTTGAGAGGTGGTGCAGCAGTTCAGAGCACTGGCTGTTCTTCTAGAGGACCTGAGTTCGACTCCCTCATTCATATGGTGGCTCACAAACACCTATAACTCCAGTTCCAGGGGATGTGACACCATTTTCTGGCCTCTGCAGGAAAAGAACAATGACCTGCTTCTATTGCTCCTTTGAGAAGTGTACATGCTATGTATATAGAAATGAATAAGCTAGTATGTGTGTTAAGGTCTTATTTTTAACTAACTTTAACATTGTTGGGGCAAATATGACAAAATAACTTTATATTTTGTGGCAAAACGTGACAAAATAACTTTAGCCTCAATACGTACAGGGCCTCCTAATACGTGACATTCCACACCCACAATGGCATATGCAGCCTCTCTGCCAAGGTGGGTCCTGCACATCTTGTGCCTGAGCTGCCCCCACCTTTTGGGCTTTGACCAGGATGCACAATCCTGTGTGTCAGCAAATCCCCTTGTGTCCACCTGACTTCGTACAACCTAAACCAGATCCACACTTCAGACCCAAACAGGCCCACCCATCCTATGCTGTGGCCTAGCCTGCAGTGTTCTTACCAGACACAGAACTAACAAAAGAAGTTCACATGCCCAGGCTTTATCACAGAAATACAAACAATATAATTTTAATCTATAATGGGTCAAGTTGAGGAATGCTTGCTGTTTCTGTACAACATATCAATAACTTTACCCATATTATCTTTCTCAAGTATCATGATAATCATATCTGGTAAATATTTAATTTCCAGTTACATGTGGTAATGGTAAGCAACTTTAAACTTAAATATATACTACACAGAACAGTCAGGAATACAGATTAGGTCTTTTCAGAGCCAAATCCTATGCTCTCTCCATTATTATACAGTATTATCCCAAGAAGTAAGAGACACTTAAAATGAGCCTCTATTACTTGCAAAATAAATGTTCTTCTCAATCCTGGAAAAAATGGCTACAAAAACCCAGGCAGAAAAAAAAAACCCACACATACCTTTATGTCGTCTTTTACCTTAAGAAGAGTTTGTCCTTTGGTATCTTTCTTGACAGTTCATATGTGTGGTCATATGAGTACAATTTTACCAGTTGCTTTTCCTCCAGTCTTTATCAACTTTGAAGAAGTTGATTTCCTTTTCCTCTTTGGTCTTGCCTAAGGCCTAGAGCTCAATTCTGCAGAAATGGGGAGAGAGAGAGAGAGAGAGAGAGAGAGAGAGAGAGAGAGAGAGAGAGAGAGATTGATTCAAGCTTCAAACTGCCAGGTTGTAGAGAGAGGTACTACTAGACTCCAAAATGAGTTGTAACAGATAGTCTTCATGGTTAATGGCATTTTACCAAAAAGCTATGCCATTTGTTCAATTATTCTGGACTCAGTGTACGCAAACTTCCAATAAAGGAGTGATATAGTCACAATAATCTACACCTTACATGTTACACTTATATATTTACCAATTGATTATCTTTAAGTAATGAAAGAAGAAATAACAGGGTGAACAATTCCAAATGGCACAATAATTTCTGGGAGCTGGAGAGATGGCTCAGGAGTTAAAAGCACTGACTTAACTCTTTCAGAGGTCCTGAGTTCAATTCCCAGCAACCACATAGTGGCTTACAACCATCTGTAATGGGAGTCAATGCCCACTTCTGGTGAGTCTGAAGACAGATAAAGTGTAGTCATATAAATAAAATAAATAAATCTTCAAAAGGAATAATTTCAGATTCATATTGGGACAAGTCTTTCAGAAACTAATTACCAAAAAAATAGCCAATGTTATATATAGATTTAAATTTGAGAACTCCAAACTTTAGGTCCAAGTGAACCACATCTATCTTTAATGCAGATATATATGTTTAATAGAGATAAATGAATGAATGAAATAAAAGACTGGCTGTATTAGCACATTCAATTATTCAGTAAGTTTAATATTTGTTGGGAGACACTTATGGTTCAATGTGGCTTCTAAGAGCGAATAGATTTTAGTTGCTTATAAGTTAAGTCATAACTCCAACTACCCATCTAACTGTGCATTCAATTTTAAAAGGACACCTGGTAAGGCTCAGCTCAATAGGTTGATAACCTCCATTACTCATGAAGCTACGGCAAGGATATCAGGAAATCAAGGTCCACCTGAGCTCAGTGTGAGCACCTTAATGAGGCCACCTCCAGAAGTGTAAGGAGGGCTGGATTGTGTGAGGAGAATTGTGAGGACTTAGCTTCAACCCACACTCCTGTAAGAAGAAACTAAATGCAAGAAATACTGAAGACCGTCCAAAGTCACAATTAATATTAAGCTAGCCCAAACAAGATGGAAATTAATCTGTGGTTCTTCCACATTTGCAACCTCTTAGAAGTCTAACAGAACAGTCAAGTGAAATCAGTAGTAGCCACCAACTCTTGACCCTATGGGTCCTGTGTGTATTTCAGATACTGAGGCCTCACTGACTAAAGGTGAATAATCATTCAGTAATAACCTGCTAAAGGCTACTGAAAGCAACTGCACAGATATAGACATTTAAAAACCAACCAGACAGGATAATTAGACACAGTGTGAAACACAAAGCAGGATTATCTTAGTCAAAAAACCATCCCCTCAGAAGGACATTGAACAAAAGACAAAGTAACTGGTAAAGACCAGCAATATCCATGCCCAGGCAACTTATGTAAAGGAACTAACACAAACCAATGACCGAGTAAGCATTGTTTCTCTCCAAATGATATACGGTAGGGTGATGGACTTCCCCATGCTTGTGTGCCCCATTGCCAACAAATCCAAGATTAGAATTCATATTCTCTTTGTTTCTTCAAGTCATACTGTCTTCACAGGATTTGTTTTTCAATTTACAGTGCATGGATTTTTTTTAGCCACCTGGGGATCCCTCCTGTCTGCAGACATCAAACCCCAACACTGTTTCTGTTGCCAAGAGGCACTTGCTGACAGGAACCTGGTGTGGCTGTTCCTTGGGAGGTTCCGCCAGCAACTGACCAATGCAGATGTGGATGCTTGGAGCCAACCATCAGACTGAGCTCAGGGACCCTGGTGGAGGAGCTGGAGGAAGGACTGGAGGAGCTGAGGGGATTGCAACCCCATTGGAAGAACATAAGCTGGCCTGACCACCCAGTTCTCCCAGATCTAGACCACCAACTTAAGGAGTGTACCTGGAGGGATCCATGGCTCCAGATACATATGTAGCAGAGGATGGCCTTGTCTGACATCAATGGGAGGGGAGGCCCTTGGTCCATAGAGGTTTGATGCCCCAGAGTAGGGAGATGCTGGAGTGGTGGGGAAGAAGAGTGTGGGTGGGTGGGGGAAGTATGCTCATACAGACAAAGGGGAGGGGGAGGGTGGATGTGGGATATGGGTTGGTCGAGGGGGTAACCGGGAAGTGAGATATCATTTGAGATGTAAACAAATGGAATGATTAATTTGAAAAAAAATAGTGTAATAACCAAGAAACCAAAGTTGTAAAATGTTTCATAATATTACCTCTTTTCATTTTTAATCTAGTTCTTAATGATTATTTAACCTTGAATCCAAAAATATTTTTTTATCTCATAAGGGGGAAAATGCATGTGCGTCCCTTTCTATGCTCTTTGAAGATTGCAACAGACTATAAATTAATTGCCTTGATGGATCTGTTTGTGTACTTAGAAGTAATTCTCTTCCCAGGAGGAATCCATCTAGCCCGTGCAGCTAGGCAGATTAGAAATAAGTCTTTTTTCCCCAGGTTAAACCTGAGTGTGGTGCGGGAGATCTTAGAAACAAATATTCAGAGTCAGGCATGTGAGAGGCAGGGCTTTGCTTTGGGGCCTTCCCCTGGAGCCTGAAGCCTGAATACACTATCATTCATTACATGATACATAAGAAACAGGGGTATAAAAGTGTTCTTCAATATATAGTAATGGTTGCCTTCATGTGGGCTGGACAGGGATGTCATTCTCCATGCCCTTGACTACAGGGTGTTTGTTATAACATGTTTAGTATTTATACATACCTTCCCATGTGTCAGTCATTCCTATATATCATCTAATTTAAACTTTATGTGGCTGATTATAGTGATTTTTTTATTAGATATTTTCTTCATTTGCATTTCAAATGCTATCCTGAAAGTTTCCCTATACCCTCTCCCCGCCCTGCTCCCCTAGAAACCCACTCCCACTTCTTGGCCCTACATTTCTACTCAATAGAATCGGAATCAGAATTTCAAGGAACATGTTAATTAATGGTCAAAAGTCACACAATTGGAGAAGTTTAACCCGATGCTTGGTGACAAAATTGCTCTTTAAACTTTGCTGATTCAATCTAATTATTGATTAAATAAAATAGCATAACCCTGGGGTTCCCAAAGAAATTTGTGTCAACACTGATAGCTTGTATCAGATCAATTTTCTCTGGTTATGAAAGATGGTAAAATTAGGAAGATCTAGTGGGAATAGTATGATAATTACACATAGTATTTTTCATTTTTATTAGGTATATTATTTATTTACATTTCAAATGTTATCCCCTTTCCTGGTTTCCCCTTCGAAAACCCCCTATCCCCTCCCCGCTCCCCCTGCTCCCCAACACACCCACTCCAGCTTCCTGGCCCTGGCATTGCCCTACACTAGGGCATCAAGCCTTCATGGGATCAAGGGCCTCTCCTCCCATTGATGACTGACAAGGCCATCCTCTGCTACATATGCAGCTGGAGCCATGAGTCCCACCATGTGTTTTCTTTGATTGGTGGTTTAGTCCCAGGGAGCTCTGGGGGTACTGGTTAGTTCATATTGTTGTTCCTCCTATAGGGCTGCAGACCCCTTCAGCTCCTTGGCTCCTTTCTCTAGCTCCTCCATTGGGGACCCTGTGCTCAGTACAATGGATGTCTGTGAGCATCTGCCTCTGTATTTGTCAGGCTCTGGCAAATATAGACAGCTATATCAGGCTCCTGTCAGCAAGCACTTCTTGGTATTCACCATAGTATCTGGATTTGGTATCTGTATATGGGTTGGATTTTTGTAATAAATTTATTAAAACAAAAGTTTTTAAATTGAAAGTAAAAATGTTATTATGACATAGTTTTAGAAGGCCACAGAAGGTCTGAAAATGTACATTGAGCAGATCTCTAGGTTTCAATATCCCATTATGAATAATAAAATTAATATTACAGAATGAGTATGGTCTCTGATAGCAGACATGGGTCCAAGTCCTTGCTCCAGTGTCTACTAACCTCCAAAAATGACCTAGGAATAACCTAATCTAACCAAGGAGATTTCTGAAAGACCTTTACAATGAAAACTTTAAATCACTGAAGAAAATGGACAGAATTAACATTGACATATATTATGGCTATATTACTGAAAGTGTTCTACAGAGTCAGTACAATAGCCAAAGCAGAATAACACAATACCTAGAATAGTGTAAAGTCGGATTCTCAAATTTTACACAAGCCACCTCTCCCATCCTCCCCTCGCTCTGTCTTGCTATCGTTCTTTCTGATGTAAACTTAATATGTAGCCCTGGCTTAACTCCAGTGCCCAATCTTCCTGGATCAGTACCCTGAAAGTTGAGATTGCACGTGTGTGTTACCATGCCCATCTTTTCTTTTCCTCAAACTTAATCTGAAATTCTTCACTGAATATAGTTGGGATGTGTGGTGTAACAGGCTGAAAAAAAACAACAACAAACCTTAAGTATGTGGCAAAGAAACTGTATGGAGAGCCTTTCGCCTGTCTGGCAACTAAGGAATGGTCTATGATAAACCTGTCTGCCCTAGTCATTGGACGGAAGTGACAAATTCAAGTATGTGTTCAGGTCAGGACAGCCAAACCCAACTCACCCTGCCCATGAGAGTATTAGTTCCCAGTTCAGTAGAGGTTCAGTCTTGACTCCAGTAACTTGTCTCCAGATCCCATACAGTGCTTGGAACTTAACCCTGGCACAGGTAACAGTGGGAAACTTTTTTATTTTAAAATTGATAGTTATATGTTTATTTGGAATATCAGGAACCCATATGGAAGTCAGAGGGCAACTTTTCCTTCCACATTCTGGGTCTCAGGAATGGAATCCAAGCCTTGGACTTTGGCAGCAAAACACCCTTACCTGCCGGGCCATCTTGCCTGCTCACATGTGAGAAGCTTTGATAGCTCTTCAAGATTCTCTTATCCATCTACCTCAGTGCTGTAGTGTGTGTGTGTGTGTGTGTGTGTGTGTGTGTGTGCTGTCTGTTACAAAACTAGAAAGAGGATCATACAAGCAGAAAAAGAATTCTTAAGGGAGGGGTATATGGAGTGGTGTCTTAGGGTTTTACTGCTGTGAACAGACACCATGACCAAGGCAATTCTTACAAAGGAAAACATGTAATTGGGGCTGGCTTACGTGTTCAGAAGTTCAGTCCATTATCACCAAGGCAGGAAGCATGGCAGCATCCAGGCAGGGAGGGATGGAGCTGGAAGAGCTGAGAATTCTATGTCTTGATCCAAAGGCAGACAGGAGAAGACTAGCAAAGACCACCCCCACAGTGACACACTTCCTCCAACAAGGCCACACCTATTCCAACAAGGACACACCTCCTAATAGTGCCACTCCCTATGGGCCAAACATTCAAACACATGAATCTATGGGGGCCAAATCTATTCAAACCACTAAAAGTGGATAGAAGAAAGAAAAAAGGATAAGAAAATACATATAATAAGAAAACAGAAAGGACTAATGGGGGGAACATAAGGAGGGGAGCAAGGAATTTGGGGAGAGCAGTTGGAAAAAGAGGATCAACAAGACCTAAGTATGTGTGAAAACCCCATAATGAAATCCATTACTTTGTATACTAATTAAATACAACTAATAAAAGGGGGTTGGTACACACCAATACACAGACACACCCATAGCCCTTTGAAACAGGGATCAAGACTAGGCCAATGGTCAGGGACTGTCTAGCAAGCCAAATTACTGGTGGAAAAGGGAAGAGGGGGACACAACAGCATTATGCAGCTAGCCATATCTCAATTTTAGGCATAGGGGATTAAAATCTTGGAAGGCATGCACACTCGTGAAGGCCTTAAACTGATGTTGCCCATCAAGGTCTGCAGACATTGGATTAGGCCAGTACTTGAGCTGCCCAGAGCCACAAGCACTAAACCCAGCCTCAAAGGACTTCTGACTGAGTTAAACTGTTAGGTTTTCTTCGGGTTGGAGAATGGTTTGTCCCCTGGACCTTGGGGACTAGGCAAATGGGATTACAGGAGCTCCTTCCATGGACCCTCAGGCCAGGGGCTTCAGCCAGCCTAGCCAGGGTGGTTTCCAGCAGATCCTAAAAGCTGCAGACCTTACATAGTGGCAGAGCCAGAAGAGGTGGTTCCGAAATTTAGCAGCAAAGGTTTGCAGGCAAGTACATCTCTTGTATGTAATTAGGCGGCAAGGAGCTCTCCAGATTCTGCCTGTAACTGTTTCTGCACGCATCCAAAAACTGGAGCTCGAAAGAAGTGCTCCGCGCAACGCAAGCAGCTATAACTACCTCCCGCCCAGAAGGACCTAGGGTACAAGGCGTTCAACACCAGACGATGAGGCTAGCCCTCCTTGGTCCGGCAGAGCAAATGAACTCCGAGACCACTGGCAGGCCCCAGTGGCCTGCTCCCCTACCGGTGCGCAGCTACTCACCGTAGGAGCCATCAGCTCCAGCACCTCCGAGTGGTACAGCTTGGCCTGCGTGTGTGCAGATGGAGAAAGGAGATGATCCAGGATGAGCGCTCCCGGAACCACCTCCTAGTAGCCCCACGTGGCGTCCACCCAGTCGCTTGCCGCATCTCTGCGGCCCCGAGCAACAGTCCCAATCCCCGCAGGCTCTTGATCCCTGCGCGCAGTTTCTTCACAGGGGCCTTCCGGGCATTTTGGAAGCATATCACCGAGCCCTGGACTATCGCAACGTTCCTTCCTACAGACACGCACCTTTAGGTATCCCTGCGCCACCCAGCGGTCCTCAGTTTTCTTATCCTCAAGGCACAGGCCATATGCCAAGGGAGGATTTCATGCTATACCACCCACTCACTTAAGTATTTCCACCAGCAAATTAAAAATCCTAACTAGCTTAAAGGCTATAGTGAACTCCTGGATGATTACCAATGCTAAACTAAATCTATTCTAGAGAATCCATAATTAAAATTTAAAAGTCCAGGGGACAGCGAGATGGTTTAACAGGTAAAGGTGTTTTCCACATATACCTAATGGCATGAGTTCTTTTTTTTTCCTCCAAGTATCTATAGTTTTTTATTAGATATTTTCTTCATTTACATTTCAAATGCTATCCCGAATGTCCCCTATACCCTCCCCCCACCCTGCTCCCCTACCCACCCACTCCCACTTCTTGGCCCTGGCGTTCCCCTGTATGGGGCACATAAAGTTTGCAAGACCAAGGGGCCTCTTTTCTCATGGCATGAATTCTATTCCCCGAAATCATGTGAAGGTTGTGGCATGAGAGAATAGACTCCATAAAATCGCACGCGCGCACGCACACTTTAAATGTCATTTTGAGATAGGATCTTACTAAGTTGCCCAGGTTGGTCTTGAGGTAACTCTGTAACCCCAAAAGCCCTTGAACTTGGAATTTTCTTGTCCCAACCTCTGCAGTAGAATTGCTTTTGAAAAGACTGGAAACAAAATTCAAAATAAGACAGACACTTTGAGGGAGGTGGGAGAAGCTGGAACATAATGAAAAGTGCTAGTGAAACTGGATGTTAGATTTAGAGGTGCTTCAGAGTTATTTCTCATAATTATATAATCACAAAATATTTATGAGTACTATACTGCTCTATCGCATAGAAAAAAATTAAGTTCTCTTAAGTAGCTGCTATATTATTTTAATCTTCCTGGGTATACATTTTTATTTGTCTTGGATAAATACATGAGAGTATAAATATATGGGAAAATGAATATATGGTATAGTATTACATATGTATAAATACATATACACACATAATTATAATACATAATTATTTGTGGTACTGAGGACTGAGACTAGGGTCTCATGCATGCCAGGCAAGTTATATTACCCTATTTTTAGGTACAATTTGCATGAAATTCTAAAATCTTAAAATGCACTGTTTTGGCAAAGGTATACACTCCTATAGGCTACCTGCTTATCAAAAGAAAACAAAACACCTGTGCAACAATTAGCTCTTTAAAAATGTCTGGGTATGATTCCCTTATTGATTTTCCTACTAATTATCACAGGCCCTTTCCAGTTTGGGGCTATTGTAAGTGAAATTTGTTATGGATATTTTGTGCATACGTTCTTTGGGACATGCATTTTCATTAATCTTAGGTAAATACCTAGGAGTAAATTACTGGGCCGTGAGGTACATTTATTCTTCATTTTTACTCTGTGGTGCTGGAGATTGAAATTAGAGCCTCATACATAGCAGCAAAGTGTTCTACTGCTATGCTATAACCCTGATGACTTTTTATATTCTAACAGGGTCTCACTAAGTTGCCCAAACTGTCAAGCTGGCTTTTAACTCCCACGGCAGCGCAGGTGGGCCTTGAACTTGTGATCCACCTGGCTCTGCCTCTGAAGTTGCTGGGATTGGAGCAGATGCTTTTTACGTGACATTTCTGGTATCATTTATTGAACAATCTCATATACCCCAGTGACCTGAGTCACTTGTGTCTCCTTCTATCATTTATGCAGTTCCTATGTATGAGGCCTGTTCCTTGGATTAAGCTCTCAGTTTCAGTGTCAAGCCTCCTATAGTACATGCCAATACTAGTATTACTACTCTGCATTTATTCAGTAGACTTTCTCCTATCTTATTTTATTAAAAAATTAATTGGTCTAGAAGGGAATCATGCTGAATGCATGTTGATTTGTGAAGAACTTGTTTCTTATTCACATGGAATTATTGCATATTTGAATGTGTGCTCTTTCAGCTGTTCAAAGTGCCCATGGTTGTCTTTTGGAAATTTGCAAATGTTTTCTTCCAGTTAGATAACACTGATCAGTGCTTTGAGCTGAACCCTTGCAATAGGCTCTAGCAGACAAGACTAGTGAATGGAGTTTCTCTTGCCAAACAGAATGTTGAGAATAACATCATTTTTCTAAAAATAGGAAGTTCCAGCCATCCTCTTTCAAGGTAATAAGGAAACCCCTGTGCTTTGACCTTTACAAAGAAAGTGACCTTGAATTATCTCTCTCTGAAGTTTTCTCCGGCCCTTCTGTGTAAAGCCAGCCCTTAGCCCAGCCCATTAGAACACACATTTAACTTTAGAGAAGTAATTCTAAATTACAGAATGGTAAACAAAAGTCAACCAGGTTTTGCCTTTGATATCTCCTGGCACACTTGTTAGCAATCTTCCCTGGTCTTTCATCATAAAGATCTGCCTACCTCAATAGCAGCATCTTAGCTCTACATTGAACTTTAGATAAAGTCTATGTGGGGTAGCTGAATAAATCTCTTTATACTCCCCCAAAGTAACTGTAATGGACTTATCTATAATATTGTTGAGTTCCCACCATTTGCCAGTCATTTAAGAATGTGGATGGACGAGAAACATTCTTATATATAAAACTATGTTATTAAAACCTCTCTTGTGGCAGTTATTAAATTCTGACTTAAGTTTTCAAAAAACATCTGCCTAACTCTGGAGCACTGGGATTAAAGGTCTGTGCTGCCACACCCAACCAGACACTGATTTATTATTGATTACTATTTGACACTTTCCTACACTTATAGAGAGAATTTTAGTTGTTTTCACCCCATTTACCTCTGTCACCCCTTGCCTTTCCCATTGAAATATTTCTTCCTAACAAGGGTTCCACACACTGTCATGATTTTCCTGTGTATTGCTGTTTTCATTTCTTTTTCACAGGACCTCTTGTTTTCTCCCAGAGAATCATGTGGCATTCGGGTGTGTGTGTGGGGGGGGGGGTCCCAGCAAATTAACTTAGATGACTTGTCACCAACTTCCTGCAGGAAGCTAGCACAGCAAACACAATAGACCTTGAGGCCAGGTATCCTGCTCAGACCTGTTCTGAGACCCACTTATCAACACTAGAAATCTCTGACAGGGTGACAGCCCGGGAGCATTGGTAAGGAAAGGTTGCTGAGGACAGTGCTCAGAAATGAAACTGGCCACACTGATGCCTGTCGTTTCCCACAAGCTGTGGTGTGGAATTCGAGGGCTGAGGAATATATACAGTGATCACAGAGGGAGGTGTGTGTGTGTGTGTGTGTGTGTGTGTGTGTGTGTGTGTGTGTGGTGGACAAGGGTGAGTGAGTATATGGGCACATGTGTGGGAAAGCAGTTTTTATTTAGATACTATTGTTAGTAGAACCCTAGGTACGTTGGGGTTGCCATGGGCAGATCATGGGAGGTAAGAGGACAGGTCAAATATGAAAGCTGATAAGACTGAGGACAAAGGCCATTCCAAGCCCAAGAGGTTACCTATACTGGAGACAAGAGAAGCTGGCTAAGGACCAAGATTGGTGGTACAATTTCTCATATGCTCAGAGTCACTCTGGAATCAGCTTGGGTCAGTAGCCTCAGCAGGGCCTCCCTGATGTCACAATTTCCATGTGGCATCCCATTTTTTTTTCTTTTAGTCCAGGGCTTGATCTACAGTAGGGTGCTCACAAGCACTGCACAACATGTTTTTTCCCCCAGAGCTTATAAGAAAGCTATATAGGGAGCCTATTCCCTTTGGGGTCTCCTAAGAAGCCTGATCTGATAGGGACCCAGAAAAGAGTCAGGTGAAGCAAGGGTGCACACTACACCTCGGCCAACATGGCTGTTTTCAGCCTTGATGATTGAACCCATGACCTTTTGCATGTCACACAAGCACTTTACCATTAATCTATAAGCCCCTTTTTGAGAGAGAGAGAGAGAGAGAGAGAGAGAGAGAGACTCACTAGGTTTCAAGGCTAGACTTGAACTTACTCTGTATCCCAAGGTAACTTTGAACTTATAATCTTCCTGAATACCCAGAATTCCAGGTAACATTATGAATGACTGCCTTATTAATTTCCGTGCATGATACTGGAGGGTCATGAACATGCCAGGTATGTGCTGCACCACTGATATACATTCCCCAGTCTAAAGGAGCCTTTTAATTAAGGTATAGAATGGATACCTTACTAAGCTTGGTAAACCATATTCCTTTAAATACACATTCATCAGTTCAACTTCCTCTCCAGACTCTGTTCTCACAGAGATTTGCAAATGCTTTCTTGTGGGTGGCTATGTTACTTGAGCCAGGAAGCAAGAGAATATGTACCAAGCTTCCCACCATGTTTGCCCTCATGTATGTTCTAACCTCCAACAACTCTTATTCCAGCTCTTACTGATTCCAAAGGAGCCTGAGGGAAGAGGCTGTGGGATTGTGCTCTTGGGCTCCCTCACTTTTATATGTCACATGGTCCAAGAGTCCTGTCTCAAGGACAGTAGTCTTGTTGTCTCAAGGACAACAGTCTTGAGGGAGCAATGGTAGTAGCATCTGGTGAAGGTTCATTCCTAGGGATTGCCAGCAAATAAGGAAGCCAGCAGTAGGGTAAAGAAGCCAGCTGTGGGTAAAGAGGCCAGCTGTGGGTAAGGAGGTCAGCTGTGGGTAAGGAGGCCAGCTGTGGGTAAGGAGGCCAGCTGTGGGTAAGGAGG
>NC_034613.1:114096961-114108606 GCF_900095145.1 Mus pahari
CAGCTGTGGGTAAGGAGGCCAGCTGTGGGTAAGGAGGTCAGCTGTGGACAAGGAGGCCAGCTATGGGTAAGAAAGCCAGCTATGGGTAAGGGGGCCAGCTGTGGGTTAGGAGGCCAGCTGTGGGTAAGGAGGTCAGCTGTGGACAAGGAGGCCAGCTATGGGTAAAAAAGTCAGCTGTGGGTAAGGAGGCCAGCTGTGGGTTAGGAAGCCAGCTGTGGGTAAAGAAGCCTGCTGTGATTAAAGAAGCCAGCAGGGGGTGAGGGTATATTTGGACCAGTGTCATAACCTACTGTGGACCTGAAATGCAATAACATTCCCGAATCTAATAGGTTCTGGTCTTTAGAGCAAATGGCCTCTTCATAGACTCAGGCTGCCTTCCTTGCTTGACATGTTGGACAGGAGCCCTAGAGTGCCTGCCATCCTTCTTGTTGGCATGTTCATGAACACAGTAGTGAAGAGTCCAGGGACACAAGACTCGGGGCACAGTCCAGTTAAAGGTAAAGTTTTGCCCATTTAGCCACCCTTACTTGTTGTTATAGCTGTACCTAAGACAAAATTCTTCTTGTCTATAAACATCCTTCTTTACTTTTTAGACATTCCAGCCACAACTTTATTCATAAGAAGTCTTAGACACAGCCATGTCAGCACTGAGAAACCACATCTGATCATCCCCAAGTCAAGACTCTGGGGTCTCCAGGAAAGGCCTGGAACCATAAGCCCAGATACTGTTAGGCCAAGAAAAACCCATCAGAGAGGCCCTACAGGCCTCTGATGCAAGTATTCAGCCCCCTGGAGGACATGGACTGACAAAGTCATACAGCAGCATGAACTACATTTTCTCAGCTCAATGGCTATACTGAATACCCAGCCTGCAGTTCACACCAAGGGAACCTTGAAGCTGGCTTTTATGCATGGGGGAAGGTAAAGAGCCTGGTCAGGACTGCACTTGGGACTGAACCACAACTTTCTTTGTCCTCTATTCCTAGGTCCCTTCCCCAAGTGCCCCCTAGTAAATAATGGCAGTTAGGCATGGTAGACCATGGTCAGCTGAGAGCACTTCACAAGTAGGGGATGTGATTGCAGTTGTTCAGTGCCACCAGCAAGCAGTCTTAAGCCTCACCCACAACTTCACCTTGATTTTTTTCCTTCTTTGGGGTTCCTTGGGACACTTGCAGAGAAAGAAGGCATGAAGTGCTTCCTGTGACCAAGAACCAGAAGCTGGGCCGTGGGATGTGTTGAAGAAGCCAGGGGTCTTCTGGATTGTAAGACTGGGAAGCAGATGGTACCTGGACGACCGAGTCAGTGTCCTAGGGAGCGGGGGCAGGTGAGACAGATCTAAAGCACCTATGGCTCTACCAGCTGACATTCAGAAGCCATGGATCTGGATGTATCCAGCTTATGGGTGGATAGCTCTATGGCCAACCTGGCTAAAGCTGTCCATATATCCACAGTGAAACATTTGTCCCCTGGCCTCCTATTTTTTTTTTTTTTTACCCTTGGTGGCTACATTGGCCTCATCCCAGAGGAAGTTAGACTGGGTAGGTGTCAGGAGCCTTGGTCTCGTCAGTCATGCATGTCTTAGAATTTTGTTTGAAGGACTACCCAGGACTTTCGGAGTAAGTTATGGTGTTTGAACCCTGGAGACCTCACAAGTTGTGATCCTGAGGATAGAAGTATCTAATGGTCATGGCATTTAGTCAGCATTCTAGACGGCTCCCTTTCACAGCTACTCCAAGCCTATTTTGCTAGGAACACATATACCTCCTGACTCTGGAGTCTGTAGGGTGAGGCTCCCTCAGACTTCAGCTTCCAGCTCACCTGGTGTCTAGAATCTCCCAGTGAGGTAAACTTGGCTCTATCCCACTTGTAAATCTTCATCCTCCAATTGCAGTGTGGCCAGGACATGTGGCCATTTTCTACTCCCTAATTGCCTTGGCTGTGAACATACTTCTGTAGCCCTGCCAAAGTCAGCTACATCCTGCTCTGTCTATCTTCTGGCCTACAGGACTGAGTGTCAGCAGAGCCTCAGGTGCTGGATGGGACAGGCAGGCCTGATGATTTTGTGCCACTACTATACATGGCTCTGTGAGACCATGACAGGTGGCTCCCTCCATTTGCAGCTAAGGCTATGGCTCCACATTGTGGGAGGTAGGTGATTCCATGATCTATAGCATCACTGGAATGCCTGGAACAGGAATGGAACCAGTGGCCTTAAGAGGGAAGAATTTGGTCATCACATTCAAGACCAGAGAACCCTGAGACCCGTGAGAAAAGGCATCCTCCACACTTAGCCACCCCTGGGCTTCCCTCTCAAATGTCTCTGAATTTTTTCCTGCTGAGGATAACACAGATTCATTCCACTGTCTTTTGCTAGGGTCAGGGAATAGGCTGTAATGAGTGATTAATATCGAGAGAGTGAATGGGAGGGGAGTATGGAAATGAATAAATGAATTCGTGCTAATGAGTAGACTGTACAGGAGAGTAAGCTAATCATATGTGAGTTAATACATATCTGGGCACGTTGCAGCTCCTTACGTAGGTAGGTTCTGGCTGGTTCCTGGGCACTACCCAGCACCCAGGAAAGTCACTGCTCAAGAAAAATGAAGCCATGGTTTATGGCAGGCAGGGGAAATGAACCAGACCTGCCTGTTAAATAGCTCTAAGCAGGTTACTCTACACACACACACACACACACACACACACACACACACACACACACGCACACACTTGCTTTCACTTATTTTACTGCAAAATTGGCTTATGGAGGGCATTTCTGTAAAAGTCAGATGACTGTGGCGTATGAGTTTGAGGGACAGTATCTGCCATCTAAGCATAGGCACAAGGAGAGGAGTTGTTATCATTCAAGGCCAGACACTATTGACAGCTCCTTGAAACATCTGCTAAGTTACTGCAACCATCCAGAAAAGCTAACAGCCAGATTTTTATTTCCTCAGCATGACGTTTGCAGGTTCCCCCTCACTGCATCCAGCTACACTATTTCTCTGGGTCATTTGAGATCTTTGTGAAAAGCTCTAGTGAGGGGGTCTTTAGCAGTTGTCACCTAAAAAACACCTCCCCCCATCCATGTGATTTACTCTTTAGCCCACCTTAGAGTCCCTAACCACACCTCATCTTCTGAACAAGGCCTCCTTTGGCTTCACTACTGAACTGTTGCAGTTGCCCTTGGCAACTCTCCCCAGCAACTGGAGTACCAACCATCCTGCTTCACTTTTCCATCCTTCTCCATGCCTGTGTCTGCACCCAGCTTTCCCTTTTCCATATTTTATGTGTCTGTTACTCTTACAGGATATGCTGCCCCTGGCTCCTCACACTCTTAATTCTTTTGGACATATATGTTGATCACTTAAAATGTGTGTATGCAAAAGAGAAACAGACAAACAAGCTATTATATCCAAAGATGAACTGGAGTGTAATGACCAAAAATTAGGGGACATTCAGGAGAAATAAGGCACCTTTGTGGGTCTGAGAGCCTGGCTTAGAGAGGAAGGAGGGATGGAGAGGGAGGGTAGAACCAGCACAGAACCTTTAGGCTCTGGGCTTGGCCTTAAGGACAGTGAGGAGACATTGATGGCTGTAGGCAGGACAGATGAGGTTATACACTTACCAGCGAGTATGGGTACTGAAGAAGGCATGGTGAGATGATAGGAACAGCAAGGAGCTGGTGCTAGCCTGACCAAGAAAGCAGAGATGATATTAAGCATATGCAAATGCTGAGGCATGCTTTGAATGGGTAAGACTATAAGAAATGTTGCCTCACCTTGCTGGATGTAGAGGAAGGAGGTAGGCTTCCTTCATCTATGCAGACACTGGAGCCACCATTTCCAAAACTTGTTGTCTTCGTTTTAAGGATGGGGGCTGTTACTGACCGCTGAGGGCAGCTCTGGCCATGTATCCCATCCCCATGACAAAGATGGAAGAAATGAGAGGAGAAGGAGACCTAAGTCAGGGCTGTTATATCAGGGTAAGGTACCCTGAAGGGCTAGGATTTTCACAACGAAGTCGGATGCAGCCGGAAATTGAACCCACTTAGTGTGGACTGTGTAGATGCAGAATTCAGCCCTGGTAGGGCTGTTGCTTGGCAACAGGCACCTGTGGGATCATGTCTCCTCTCAGGGTCTAGAAGGCAGGGAAGGCACAGTGCCATAAAGCAACAGATGATTGTAGTAGGGGATGGTACATCTGTGCTGACCTTCATGAAAGTGGAGTGTGTCACACCATCCACCAGAACATGTGAAGCACAGGATAAGAAGATTATATTTTCAGGTTGGATGAACAAACGGTATCACCCACCATATTGGGAAGCTCCGTTCCCTTCTGGCACATATTCAGTGAGAGACATGAAGGCAATCACACTCCTGTCTGTGATAGTGAGCAGCCTGTGCAGGAGAGGGGGCTTCCTGGAGGGTAGGAGGAGGGATAAGATTGGTAGAGCGTCTGTGCTTAGGGGCCAGGATGAAGTGGACAAGTGCTGATCATGGAGAGCCCCTGTCACTGTTCCAGCAGAGTACTGCTCTGCCTCTGTGCACTCACCTACAATCCTGCATTTCAACAGAGCAGACAGACATGGAAAGGATTCTCCAGGCTGACTCATGACTGCACAGTCACTTGGACCCCCAGGCTACCTGAATCAATTTTTAGGTCAAAGAACTGAGGTGGAATGGGGGTGGCAGGAGTTTTACAAACTGAAGACTCAATCCTAGGCTGAGGTATCCCAGGGCCGGGTAGCACTCTGGCAAGTTGGCATAGCACACATGTCTGACCAGCAAAACCTTCAGGGCTGCTGACAAAGTGGAAAGCAGCCAAGGTGATTTTTCTCCACAGAAATGGTAAAAACTTGTCCCCAGGGCCATTTGTGAAATAGTTAACAAAGAGCAGGGAGTAAAGAAGGAAGAGAAAAGTCCCAGCTACGAGGTGTGGGAAACACATACAACAGAGAGACACAGCACATTCAGACAGACAATGCACAAGTCTACATGACCCGGGCACAGACTTATTTACAGATACAAACACATACCCCACCACACTGACACATTCACAAATAGACTCAGGGTCAGAGACAACACATAAACTCACACTCCTTGCCCCCTTCCCCATACAAACATGAACAAAACCATGTGAGATTGAGCCAGCCTTCCGTTTTCTTTTTCCCCTTACCTCTCCCTAACAGGAGACCTTCTCATAGCTGGTTAGTCATACATATCCAAGCTCTTGTTCTTGCTCTTTGGTCAAACTATTCTTAGATGGACAACTGGAATTTAACCCCATTTTGGCCATTGAAAAATCCACAGGCAGGTGTTTCCTTATGCAACCAACACTTAGTATTTATGCTTTAGCCATCCAGCACAACCAACAGCCTCCCACCCTTCCACACATCATCCCATCCCCAATCCACCATCCACACATCCACACATCCCACCCATAACTTCATCATATTTCCTGTCTGTGGGAGCCTGTGGAAGAAATCTGTGAACTCACTGTGAACTATGGATGGGACACAGTGCCCAATGTTCTTCTGACAAGATGGCCTTTTAGAAAGAATTGCATAAATTATGATAAGTGAATGCACTTGAAAGCAAGGACATGAAGGGGATGCCCTGGCATGTCCACATATCTCTGTGGGAAAGACAAAGGCCTAAGAGGACTATTTTCGACTCTTTTCACATAACCAAAGATAAGACATAACACCAGGTATATTCTCTCACTGTACTTGTATTTGCTTAAACTAACCATAATAGTCACCTCACGGTTTTCTTGCTTTAATAATAAAAATAAGAAGGGCTTTGTTTGCACTATTCTTGTTCTCAAATATCTGGAGTCCTCTAGTTACCCATATATGTCTTTGTCATATCCTTCAATGAGTGAAAACAGCCTCACTGGCTATGGGGCAAACTAACACCCGTTTGTCTAGTGTGCATCTATTGGTCCACATACCTCACCCATTAAGCTACTTCCTGACCTATGAACACATCTTTGTACCTATCAAATCACACATCTACTTAGTTAAACAGAAGCCATACATCTACTTGTCCATTCAACCACCATCTCCTTTTCCAGCTAGCATGTGCTTATTCATTTATAAATCTTACTATCAGCTCTCTTTCTCTCTATCCATTCATCTACCAAACCATCTGCCCATTCATCTAAATGGGCATTTACTACTCCTTTATACTTACCCTGTAAGTTCATCCATCTTTCCTCTAGGAATTCTCTCATCAGGGACAGGACTGTTTGGGGGCTGGCTGGAGTATACATTCACTTGTTCTAAATTGAGTCAGGAGGAAACAGTTGGAAATTTCTTAAGCAAAGCTTGATCTGAAGCAGAGTACCCAACATTATTGTCCCCTAGAGAACCAAAGGCCCTACCTGCCTATGTGTTTTGTGAGGTTTGTGTTGTGTGTCTAAGACATGTATATGTGCTGTGTTTTTTAAAAGTGTGTTTGGACATGTATATGTCCTTTTTATAAAGTGTGTTTTATATGTATATGTTATAGATTGATGATTGTTCTGTTTGATGAGTGGTAGTATGACAGACATATGCATTATGTGCTAAATGCTATGTGCTGTCTAATGTGTGTGTTATGTGTTGATGAGTCGGTGTTGTGTGTGCTGTTTGAGTGTCGTGTTTATGGTGTTTGTAGATAGTTTGTGTCCACACTATGTGTCCTATGCCTTTGTTACTGGACAGAGGTCTTCAGAGGTGTCAACATGTCAGAAGCGACATTTATCACCCTTTCCTCTGTCCTATGCTACCTTTCTTCCTCCTGCATTTGTGCTTGCATCTCTGAAGGAGGCCTCTCCTGGGGAGCATTCCTGAAACTTCACATGTCTGCTTACTCATCCACCAGGCAGCACAGTAGCTGACCACTGTGTCTGACTCCTATATTCATGCTTTCTTTCTTGGTGCAAGGCCCTGTACTTCATTCCCCCAAGCCGAAAGTGCCCTTGATAGGGTAAGAAGTGGTCAGCTATCTGTCCTCTGTTTTTTTCTGACTTGATGTTCTGATGTACGGGAATGTTCATCTAGGCAAGACAGTGGCGGGGGGGGGGGGGCTCTGTCTCTTTGGCTCAGTAAAGCCAAAGCACAGCTTTTGGGGTAGGTGACAGGTCCCTTACTCTTGTACACCCAACACCTGGGGATGGGCTTGCCTTAGTATAAGGATATGTCCTAAAGCTGGAAGCCCTGGCAGTTGTGAGGACAAGGAAAAAACAGGAGAGTCTTCCTTTGTGGGAGGTGGTTTCTCTAAGAAAACATGCAGGCACCATATCAAGGACCTGGAACAGAAAACCAGTGTACAGATGCACACTGAAGCTGGGTCAGAGGGAGGGCTCCTGAGAGAGTGCTATCACACCATGGGCACAATGGTGTCTTTTCTAACCAAGAACCTTACAAGCCTGTGGGAGAAGATTCTAAGATATCTGAGGAGACATGCAAGAAATAGGGTGGAATAGAATGCTCTGAGGGACACCAGGACCCTTGATACCCATCTTTTCATGTGGCAAGCCCCAGATCTCCACACACCTTTAGAGACTATGGGTCACTTTGNCAGAAATAGCTTTGTCACTGTTTTTTGTTTTTGTTTTTGTTTTTNTTTTTTTTTAAGCAGGGGATATGGTGGATGTTAGAGTGTCATTATAAGGTACAGAGAACAGGACAAACCTCTTTCCTTTGGGGTGAATTAACTGCAGATACCCTGGTAGCCTGCTAAGGAAGCAGCAGATACTCATGAACAGTCATGGAAATGTGAGCTGTAAGTTCCTATGTGAGTTTTTATTCCTGACCACCTGGGAACTAGACTTGGAACTACCATTTTGGTTTCCACAGAAACCCATAACTAATTTCCATCATGATCCACTAAGGAAAGGGCAGGGCTCTGGGCTCCTGTTGTAGATAGGTGTACATTCTCCACTGTACACACTCATAACCTAAGGCACAGTCTGTCACACACCCAGCTTATCAATCCAGTGCTGGAAGTGGATTTAAATTTTCCTTGCCTTTGGGCCATCAGCTCATGTCTCCAATGGCACAGCTAGATCTCTAAATGTGCTACGAGCTGACCTCTAGCCAATGTTCAGTTTAGAGGTTCCAGGACCTCCCCCAACTCCTCTTCAACCCTTCTCTGGCATCCAGATCCAGGCCTGACTTTGTTTCCCTTCTGGACGCTAACTTTATCAGCTTTCAGGGGACTATAGGCCTTCAGCCTTCTCCTCTGCATCCTTTAATCCACAGTCCCTTACTCCTCTGGGATGAGTCCCATCCTTCTCTTTCTGGTGTGAGGTGGCATAATTATCAACAGTTCTCTCTTCCATGCACCCAGGCCTTCTGCCAGGGCATTGTTCATGACCCCAGATGAGAAGTACCTGTGCTGGGGTTTGAATTGGCTCAGCCTTATGGAACAAGCGAGGAGAAGCAAATGAGCAAGTCATGGTCTTGGCTGTGATCCAAAGTTATAGGCTTCATGGAAAGGGGGACATGGGGAGTGTATCATCTTGGGCCAGTCAGCTCTGGATGCATTTCACAGAATAACAGCCTTTGTGTGGCCTTCGCAGGGCTAGGCTCCAGTGGACACTGGCTATCTCCAGCATGTGGGGATGAGCAGCTATATAGTTTCTCTTTGTGTACTGGGCAGTGTTCATGGGGTAAGCTTCCCCCAACCCCCGCATAAAAGTAGCAGAGTTACTGACAGGGGAGGACAATAAAAAGCCCAGACAAATTTGACAGATTTGGAGGGGGCAGCTGTTGACTTTGACCGGGTTCCCTGTAAGAGCAACAAGTGCTCTTAACCACTGAACCAACCTCCTACCTTTGACTTCTGCCCTCACATGACCCCTCAATGATCTTTTTATTTAATCAAAAGTCAAAGTCTGAAATACTGTTCTAACATTTCAGCTACGTCATTAACTTTACTTTTCAGAACTGAGGAGTGGCGAGCTCACTTTTTTTATTTTCCTAATTCTTTTATGTGTCTGTTCCTTTTTATGTGAGTCCTTCTGGTGAGTGGTCTTCATGTGGATTGTGTCCTCCACTATTTAGAGATGAAGCAGACTGTAGTCTTGGTACAATGTCGTGACAGCAGGCTAGTGTCATGTTGCTGAAGACACGGGTGTTCCTCGCCGGTGTTTCGGACAAGGCTCAGAAGAGAGCGTCACTATGTGGAAAGTCCAGTTTCTACTGACCTTAGGCCTTTTGCCTTTGTATTACAAAGTCATCTCTGGTGTTTGGGGAAGCATTCTTTCCACAAGTGAGGGTTTCTTTGTGGCTCTCAGGGGGTGTGTTTACTTTCCTCATCCAGACATGTCAGAAACTACCCTAATTTCAGCTTTACACCCTCCAAATTCCTGTGCCTCTCTGTCAGTCTGTTTTAGAGCACTAAAGGAGAATCTTAGGTTCAGGCTCCCATGGTTCACTTCTGCTTCCAACTCTTCAGCCGGATCTACCCTAGCGGCGTCTCCATGCACACTGTATCCAGGCACTCATTACATGTCCAAAGCCAAGGCAGTCTCCATCCAGCTCTGTCACAAGTCATCTAGGAGAGACTAAAGTTAGCAAGGGAAGGTTTTTGGAGATGGGCCACCATTTTGCATGGCTACAATGGGAAAACCCTGAGATGCAGGGTCCACAGAGACTTCATCCCAGGATTGCTTCTTGCTGCTGATAAGCCTTTTCTGTCCCTATTACAAAGCCTAATGATGCCTGGGCATAGCCCACCCTTCTGGGCAAATTCCCTGCAGACCAATATAAAGATGTACTTTCATGTAGTAAAGTAATATGAAAATGCACTTTCATGCAGTAAAGCTGTGTAGACAAATTATTAAGAATTTCATAATGCCTAATAATGATCTTATAAAGTTCCTAAATGTATACAGGTAATTTCAAGCCCTCTATAGTATGAAAGCTGCAAATAGAGTTCTGTAAAGCTTCATGTGTCACGAACTAATTTCGCTGAGATGAGAAACAGGCTTTAGACAAATTTATAATTAAGGAAAAACATTCAATCTAGGCCAAATCCAAGGATGAAGCCGCATGCGTGCACAATGATAAAGCAAGGCCATGTGAAACTTGCTTTGAACTTCTAATGAGTTTATAGAATGAAATACAGCTTTGAAGTTACCATGAGCATCCTTTTGTAACTTGTTTTTAAGGTCACACTTTATCCACGAGGTGATTCTTTTTTTTTTTACACAGAGGACTTTTTGTCTAGAAGTTATAAAAAGCTGAAAGCAATAATAAAATGTGAGTGTAGCCATTTCTGTTACATCCAGAGTGTGTGTTTTTTTCTGCCTGTGTGACTCTCCTTTCCCTCTTTCTTTCTTCCTCTTCTTTTCTCTCTGGCTCACGAAGAGTTAACCAACTCCAAGCCTCTTGCCTGGCCAGCAAGGGGCCTCTGAACCAGAGAGAAAAGAGTCCTCTCAATTAAGCCTTCTTTTCTTAACCTCCTGCTGCTGAACAGCAGGAGTTAATTGCCCTAAGTCAGCTGCATTAGGTCTTACAATAGCAAAGAGTTAAGAAAGAAAGAAAAAACAATACTCCAAATAAGATACTTTTGCTTCAGCAACTGTGACTATTGCCATCATAATCACAACTTTCAGCCCCCCAAATCGCCACCGGCCAACCATAGCTGCCTATCCACCAGAATGCCAGGAAGGTCCTTAGCACAGCTCCCTGTTCTCATGTCGCCTGAGTTCTAGAGGATAGGGTACCTCCTTGACAGCTACCACACACCTTGGCTTGTTGCAAGCAGCTGAGCACTGGCTTTTCTGCTTTTCAGGTAGAGAAAAATCCTTTGTTTCTGTCTCTCTCTGTCTCTCTCTCTGTGTCTCTCTCTCTCTCTGCCTCTCTCTCTCTCATCTAGTTCTTTCTCTGTTGTTAAGACTGACTTTTATCTATGGCTCACTTGTGCAGAGGCAGCTTCTAATCTTTCCCAGAAGTCTGTTCATTTTTTAATTCTATTTTTAAATTTGTTTGGTAATCTCGTGTATATATGTAATTAATTTCAATTATTTTCAACCCCCTATTGTCCTATCTAATATCCCCCACCTCTAGCTCCTCCATCTCTAACCCCTCCACCTCTAGCCTCTCCATCCGTAGCTGGAACCTTCTTCCCAACAAGTGTCTCTTCCACTTTCATGTTTTCTCTCTATATGTGACACACTGAATTTTGAGTTCCTTGTCTGAACATTAGTGGGAGGTTTATTTTCTTTAGCAATAATACATTACCAGTAGCTACATCACTGAAGAAAAAGACATTCCCTCCACCAACTAACTGCCAATAGTCTCCCAGGGAGGGGTACATCCTTATAGGCTCCTGATTCCATCCATCATGGAAAGTTGATGAACCAAATCTTATGCAGATAACCACAGCTGCCACAAATACATAAGTTCAATATCATGTCCAGAACACATCATTTTGCTGCATACCTGCTCATAATCTGGCCCTTACATTTTTTATATGCCCATCTTCCGTGATTTTCTGTAAGTCTTGAAGGGAATGATATAGTGTCTAATTTTTTTTTAAAATATGACTTTGAGGATTTTTTACCAATCCTAAATCTGATAGAGGACTAATATCCAATATATACAAAGAGCTCAGGAAGCTGGACTCCAGAAATTCAAATAACCCCATTAA
>NC_034613.1:114109916-114114022 GCF_900095145.1 Mus pahari
GCTGTGTCCTTCGCCAAGGACTTCTTGGCCGGTGGAGTGGCCGCGGCCATCTCCAAGACGGCGGTAGCACCCATCGAGAGGGTCAAGCTGCTGCTGCAGGTGCAGCATGCCAGCAAGCAAATCACGGCAGATAAGCAATACAAGGGCATTACAGACTGCGTGGTTCGTATCCCCAAGGAACAGGGAGTCCTGTCCTTCTGGCGTGGGAACCTGGCCAATGTCATCAGATGCTTCCCCACCCAGGCTCTCAACTTTGCCTTCAAAGATAAATACAAGCAGATCTTTCTGGGTGGTGTGGACAAGAGGACCCAGTTCTGGCATTACTTTGCAGGGAACCTGGCATCAGGTGGTGCCGCTGGGGCCACATCCTTGTGCTTTGTGTACCCTCTTGATTTTGCCCGTACCCGTCTAGTAGCTGATGTGGGCAAAGCTGGAGCTGAAAGGGAATTCAAAGGCCTTGGTGACTGCCTGGTTAAGATCTACAAATCTGATGGGATTAAGGGCCTGTACCAAGGCTTTAATGTGTCAGTACAGGGCATTATCATCTACCGAGCTGCCTACTTTGGTATCTATGACACTGCAAAGGGAATGCTCCCAGATCCCAAGAATACTCNCATCTTNGTCAGCTGGATGATCGCACAGTCTGTCACTGCTGTTGCTGGCCTGACTTCCTATCCTTTTGACCCGGTTCGCCGTCGTATGATGATGCAGTCTGGACGCAAAGGAACTGATATGTACACAGGCACGCTTGACTGCTGGCGGAAGATCGCTCGCGATGATGGAAGCAAGGCTTTTTTCAAGGGTGCATGGTCCAACGTTCTCAGAGGCATGGGTGGTGCCTTTGTACTTGTCTTGTTCGATGAGATCAAGAAGTACACATAATTATGTCCTAGGTGTTCTCCCCGAGAACAGGCATGTTGTATAATATACCATATCTTGAACATTCTGGACAGATTCTCTGGGCTTGTCTGTTTTATCAGTGGCAACTATTTACCAGTTGAAAAGTGGGAAGCAATAATACTCATCTGACCAGTTTTCTCTTAAAGCCATTTCCATAATGACAATAATGATGGGACTCAATTATATTTTTTATTTCAGTCACTCCTGATAATAAAAAATTGAAGAAATAAAAATATCCAAAACCAAAAAAAAAAAGATCATTTTTCCCATACTATATTGTGATTCCTGTTTCCCCTACCTCTTCTCTTCCCAGCTTCCTCACCCTCCCTTTCCTTCCAGATTCACCTCCCTTGTGTCTCTCATTAGAAAATAAACAAATGGGTTTCTATGGGATAAAAATAAAATAAATATAATAAGATAAAACAAAACTAATACCTAGAATTGGACAAGATCAACGAACAGGAGGAAAAGAGCCCAAGAGAAGGTACAAGAATCAGAGACCCTCTCATTCACACTTTGACAAATTCCATAAAAGCACTAAACTGGAGGGTATGGTATATGCACAAAGGACTTATAGGGTTAAAAAGAGAAAGAAAGTACATATAAATCAAAATTAAAAGATATATATTTTTAAAAGAGTGCTGACCAAACATTATGAGACAAAAGTCTTCCAAAGATATCATTGAGTTAATTTTCTGTTGGCCATCTGTCTACTGCTGGACATTCAGCCTACACTTAAAAGTAATTTGTTTCCCCAGTGAGACTCCCTTGGAGGAAACTAAAGTTTCATTTCCAAGTGGTTATCAGTTGGAGTTTGCTTCTGGGTTAGGGATGGGGGCCTGTGTTCACTTCTTTTAACTTTAAGGTCCAATATGTTTGTCACACTATTCTTACTATTCTTCATTTGTTTCTTAATCTCCCCCCTTTTATGTATATCTCTCTCTGTCTCTATCTCTGCTTTCTCTATCCCTGTCTCAGTCCTTCTCTGTTTCCCTCTGTGTCTCTCTCTGCCTCTGTCTCTCCCTGTCTCTGTCTCTCTCTCTCTCTCTCTCCCTCTCTCTGTTGTTATCTTAGCTCACAAATGCTATTTGCCAGTTGGCTAATACAGTATGACTCCCATGACTCCCAGTGTACCAGTAAATGTGGTTTTGGTTATTTGTTGTCATTGGTGCAGTTTTGCAATATTAACCTTCTGTTTCATTGTTCTTAGTTTCTATCTCAATCTGTGCTTTGAAAACAATTTTCATTTAAAAAATCCATGTTCTGTTATTTTTACATTGATATTTGCGTTCTTTTTTTCTTTTTGAGACAGGGTCTCACCATGTAGACTTGGCAGACAAGAACTTCTTAGATAGACCAAGCTGTCCCAGAACCCACAGAGCTACATCTGCTTTTGCCTGCTTAGTGCTGGGATTAGAGGCCTGTGCCACCACTACACCTGGACCATATCTTTATTCATATTTGAATAAATTCTAAATACTTGTATACATGTATACAGTTTGGTTTGATCATAACCAAAAAAGTGACTCTTTTACAACAATCATCAACTGCTAGTACATCTTAGCTAGAGATGGAACATCAAGGGTCCTTCTTCCATCCATGCAAGGATAGTGGTTTCCTTGATCTTACACATGCCATGTGCAGGTAACTAAGGCCACAGTGAGTTCACATGTGCAACAGCCATGTCTTGTTTAGCCATGTGAGCAAGCTACCTTCTGAATATTTGTTTATATCCATTGTTTTGTGATGCTTATTCCAAACTGACTAGGCAATATCCCTTAGGCTGAAGTCTCATCTTATCATCATCCTTGAGAGCTGGTGTGAGAGAGATACAGAGAGACAAAGACAGAGACAGAGAGACAGAGGGAGGGCAGGCTAACCCTGCTAATCCCATGTATCTTCAGGCTGGTTCCTTCTGTACTGTATTTGAGACAGCACTTTGTCTATCACAGCACAGGCAAGGTTGACTCCTTGAGGCATGCAATGGCTGAGTAGTAAGGGAATCCTGCTGTTACCAAAGCCATGTGCAGTGGATGACCCTCTCAGCTGTCTAGAGTGCTTATGTTACTAGGGGTTTCCAGATCTGTTTCCTCTGTTGATCCTTACAGGTGGCAGGATACTAGGAAACTTAATTTTCTGTTGAGAGAACTGAGGCTGAGTGAAGGAACATGGTATTCTCAGTACAGGCCAGTTGGTCGAAACTGGGCTCAGGAGGGTCAGCCCCTTCCCTGTTCCAGGCTGCACAGGAGTTCAATTGCAGTGGTGGGATCCCTCCCTGTGGCTGTGGGTTCTGACGATATAGCTCTTGACCTTTGCATTGAGACACGGAATATGCTACTAGACAGCAGTTCTGCCAACCCGGACATCCTCAGAACGATCCTCAGCAACTCTGCTAAGAAAACAAGAACACAATTAGGCCACAGCAAATAAATGGAAATAAGGTGCCCACCCTTATTTCTTAATGAAGCATCCTCTAATCTAACAGGATGCTTGTTCAGGACTACCTTAAGAGGCCAAGGAGGTACTAGGCACAGGGTATCAGGGAGGGCTTGTGGGTTGCTCCTTGGTCCTGATCATTTCAAAGAACAAACTGTAAAACCACTTTGCAAGTCTGTCTCCATAAATCTAAAAACGTGTGCTTATCTTAGGCCAAAGAAAGATTAGATCAAGACCCAGGCTACTAAAACCGTGATGGAACAGGAAACCAAATACCAGCTGATAGCTGAGATGAAGGAATATGTGAGGAAGGGAGCTAAGACTGGACTGTCCCTTGTTATGGTGAAGAAACACAGGCCCTGATAGAAGACAGAGAAAAAACAACAACAAAAACAACTCCAAGTATCTTTCACTTTCTTGTCCTGGCTGTGAAACTGGGTTTCGGCTCACCACAAGCAGCTGTACATGATGGAAGAGTGGTCCTTTCACACCTGCCTGAGTGTGGGCACTACCTGAAGATAGGGTCAAACACCTCAAAGTAAGAGTTGCTCCCTCCAGCTCTCTCCCTCTCCCCTCCCCCTCCCCTCCTCTTCCCCCTCCCCCTCTCTCTCTTCCAAAACAGGATTTCTCTGTGTAGTCCTGGAACTCACTCTATAAAACAGGTTGGCCTCCAATTCATTGATTCTGCTGCCTCTGCCTCTGCCTCTGCCTCTGCCTCTGCCTCTGCCTCTGCCTCTGCCTCTGCCTCTGCCTCTGCCTCTGCCTCTGCC
>NC_034613.1:114114163-114125711 GCF_900095145.1 Mus pahari
CTCTGCCTCTGCCTCTGCCTCTGCCTCTGCCTCTGCCTCTGCCTCTGCCTCTGCCTCCTGAGTGCTGGAATTAAAGGCATGAGCACCCAGTGCCCAGCCCCCACCAAAGCTTTCAATGGGATACATATCAGTGTTTCCTAATGCCTCTGTAGGTTCTCTTACTGTTCAGCTCCAGGACAGAAAGGGAGGGAAGAGAGAAGACACTGGAGCTAGAGAGATTAACAGAGAAAGGTAAGAGAGGGGCTGGCAAATCTCAAGAATGAAAAAGGACCTGTGACATCTGTATTGTATTGATTTTTCCCCGGATGAATTCTCACTGTTGTCTCTGAGACATATCCTGATGGTTTCATTTACTCTATGAGGAAATCATCAGCTTGGCCACAGGCTTAGGAGGCAGCTGTTTATGAAGTTTCCTTTCTTGAGGCCCTTATGTCCCCTGGTGACAATGATGACTCTTTCTGTGGTCCAATGGTGTGTGACCTTCTTTGGCACAGCTCTAACCATCCTTTTAAGATGTGCATGTCTCTGCTCCACTATGTTCATAGCAGCCTTATTTATAATAGCAAGAAGCTGGAAAGAACCCAGATGTCCCTCAACAGAGGAATGGATATCGAAAATGTGGTACATTTGCACAATGGAGTACTACTCAGCTATTAAAAACCATCCAGAAACTGCCCCACCTGGCGATCCATCCCATAATCAACCACCAAACCCAGACACTATTGCAGATGCCAACAAGAACTTGCTGACAGGAGCCTGATATAGCTGTCTCCTGAGAGGCCTTGCCAGTGCCTGACAAATACAGAGATGTATGCTCACAGCCATCCATTAGAGGGAGCACAGGGTCCCCAACGAAGGAGCTAGAGAAAGTACCCAAGGAGCTGAAGGGGTCTGCAACCCTATAGGAGGAACAACAATATGAACTAACCAGTACCCCCAGAGCTCCCTGGAACTAAACCACCAATCAAAGAAAACACACGGAGGAACTAATGGCTCTAGCTGCATATATAGCTGAGGATGGCCTAGTCGGTCATCAAGGGAGGAGAGGTCCTTGGTCCTGTGAAGCTTATATGCCCCAGTACAGGGGAATGCCTGGGCCAGGAAATGGGATTGGGTGGGTTGGGGAGCAGGGGGAGGGGGGAGAGGATGGAGGATTTTAGGAGGGGAAACTAGGAAAGGGGATAACATTTGAAATGTAAATAAAGAAAACATCTTAAAAAAATAAAATGGACCCTGAAACCAGGTGGCCCAGATAAAGCCTGGTCACCAATGTTACATTTCTGGTTTAACCCCTTGTGTCAAAGTATGACTGGTTAATGCAACCACTCACCCTACTCCCCCTTGCTTTGTGTTCCCATCCTATAAAAATGTACAATCTCTCTTGGGGACACCTAACTGGCCACCTCCTTGCACATGCAGAAAAAATAATTTAAGAAAGGATTTGCATGTCTCTCTTTGGACAGAGGTACACACGTAATATGAAATAATTATGGAGGCTAATGTAGGAGGATCTGGGTTTCAAGGCCAGCTTGGCCTACATAGAGAAAACGTGTCATAAAAATCAACCAAAATGTTAGTAGAAATTATCACTTAACAGATGGGGATGTAGTTCATCATACAGTGCTTGCCTGCACTGTGTGAGTCCTTGAGATCAATATCCAGCAATGGAAAAAGAAGTGTCATCATTATTTTGCTTATCTAGGGACCACATCTTTCCATTGGCCAGCACTAAGATTTTGAAGTTGCCTGCCTGGTTCTGAATCCTGCCTTTCTCTGATAGACATGTGGCCCAGGGCAGGTTAATTAGTTTTTCGATGTCTCTGTCTCTACATCTTTAAAAATGTATAAAGTAGCCAGGCGTGGTGGCGCACGCCTTTCATCCCAGCACTCGGGAGGCAGAGGCAGGCGGATTTCTGAGTTCAAGGCTAGCCTGGTCTTCAAAGTGAGTTCCAGGACAGCCAGGGCTACACAGAGAAACCCTGTCTCGAAAAACAAACAACAAAAAATGTATAAAGTAGTAAGTATGCTTATAAGAGCTCAATTCATGTGAAGAATAGTTTTGTTAGTACAGGAAAAGTATTTACAGTCACCTGATACGTTGATACACAAATGTAACTATTATTGCTGCATTCTTTTATTCAGTCATTCTTTCCTGGGTTTGTCTTTTTCCTTATGCTTGTTTTCTATGTTACACATATCAGATTCGCTGATGAAAGAGAAGTAGATGGGGTATTTCAGCCATAGATTTCATATAAAGAGGTTATTACATATTCATTTACACTTACATACCTTTAGAAGGGTTCATCCATACAGGAAACCGCAAAAGTGTAAAGGACAGAATAGCAGGCCTGGCAACTTGAGTTGGAGCCTGGGAAGACAGAAAGAAATCTATAGGTCTTCCAAACCTTTGCTCATTATCATTTTTACCAGGGAACCAGAATAAACGAAATTGATTTAAAGTGTGTGTGTGTGTGTGTGTGTGTGTGTGTGTGTGCTTCTTTTTTTCTGTTTCTCTTTTCAGCTGTTTCTGCAGTCTGAGGACCAGAGTCCTCCAGCTTTACATTTCTCCATAGCATTTATCTGCTTTCACTCAACTGACAGCTCTTGGCACCTGGCCAGGACTGGGAGAGTTATAACAATCTGTGGTCAGCATTTCTGAGACATTTCCCACACACCCCAGGCATCCACCTTCACCCTTCTATGCTGTTTACCCTTGTCTTCGTAGTGCACACCCCCCCCCCACCACCACCACGACCAGCTTGGGCCCTTATGGAAATGTTTGTGTAGCATTTTTTCCTCTGAGTGGCTTTGGAGTGGATGTGTCTGGATTTTTATTGTGGTCCATGTTCTATCTCAGATTCTCCATGGCTGTAAAAATGCAAATTTGCATTTTCAGGGTAAGTCTGATTCGTTCCTGACCCTCAGAACTCCACAACTGGGGGCAGGGGTGGGTGGTGGCAGCTGGAGGCATTCCTGCAGAATTTCAATGTATCTCTCTGACTTCAATTTGCACAAAGCTAGAAGCACTGTCCTCCCGGTGGCTATTGTGCCATATTCTTGTCTCAGGAAAGGTCTTTGTACTCATCGTACCCTCAAAGCAGAACAAACTCTTGCTTCTCCTTTTATTTAGCACATCCTGCCCACCAGCAATGTTCCATGCAGAGAGTGACCACAGGATTTTGTTATACCTGAAATTCCAATAAAGACTTTCTGGTAGTTGTTTCTGGCATTAAAATTCTAAGTCAGATTCCCTGATTTAAAAAATAAATAAATAGAAAAGAGTCCCTGATGCACACTGGGTAGCAGGTGAAACGCCCTGTTTCACCTGCATAGCCAAGCGAGACTTCCTAGATGAGTCTTACTTGAACAGATGGCACTGCTTTCTCAAAAGACTCACTGGGGCACATTCACTCTAGGAAAAAAAATATCTAGGTTTTTTTTGTACTTCATAGGAAGATCCCCAGATTCATTTCCTCTCCTAGGTGAGTCTCAATTTTGTACCTGCACTTCCAAGACAGTGTTCTTGGTGCAGTTATATAGCATGATGTGACTCCCCAGTGCTAAGTAACTCTTAGATGGGACTGCCTCTTTCACCCAAACTCCCAGGAGAGATGCCCTGATGTGGCTGAATTTTCATGTTGCATGCACCATCACTTTCAGGTTTGTATCCCTGCTATACCTCTAATGATTCTTCAGGATAGACCTGACCTTGTAGAGGGACCACCCTGGTGCTTCTACACATCCAGGTTAGTCTCCCTTGTCGAAAAACCTCTTTCAATAGGTCCTCTCTGTAAAACTGTGGTAATAAGTTCATATTACCACGAGAGCTTCTAGTATAAGCTCAATGGCTCATCTTCACTGACAAATACTATTCTTCTGTTACACCTACATTTCCAAGTGGGACTTGATGGTATAATTGCACTTCCAGTTAATACTCTTTGGTGTCCCATCTTCCTAGGTCAGAATCTCCAACACATGCTTACACTTCTAGGTTAGAGTCTCTTGCAACTTGTATTAAAGAGATTAGAAAATGTGGCTCGCCTGTACCTGTGACATGAGACTCCCTGTTGACTATTTACTCTTGGGAGGAGTATCCTCTTCCACCTGTATTATCAGGTAAGTTGTTTGGTGTAATTGAAATACAAGGTGAGATTCTTTGGGCCACCTTCATCCCCAGATAATTCACCCTGATAAGTCATACCTTCTATGTCAAATACACTGGCACCTCTGCACTTGCACACTATTTTATTGGGTAACTTAGATCTCCCTGTAGAACCAATACTGTGCATGAATCTCAATCAGTCTACTCATTCTTTGGCACAACTGTACTTTAAAGTGAGACTCGGGATGGTGAGATGGCTCAGTGGGTAAGAGCACCTGACTGCTCTTCCAAAGGTCCCGAGTTCAAATCCCAGCAACCACATGGTGGCTCACAACCATCCGTAACAAGATCTGATGCCCTCTTCTGGAGTGTCTGAAGACAGCTACAGTGTACTTACATAAAGTGAGACTCCACAGAGAACCTGCACTTCCAAGGGAAATTACCTATTGACCTTGAATTGCCAGGTATTTTGTTTCTTTCTCTTGTTCCTGTGTTAACGTACTTTAACATAAGTAACTTCTAGAAGAAAAGTTTTATCTGGGTCACAGCTGCAGGTTGTAGCTCAACATGACAGGGAGGGCAGCAGCAGAAACTTTTTGTCTGCGTTTAGAAGAAAGGAGTGATGATCATATGCATGCAAATGGTCACCTCCCTTTACCCACTCTTATACTGCCCAGGACCCCTTGCCTAGGTAATGATTTTGAGCCCAATTAAGACAAGTCTTCTTGTCTAGCTTAATTAGGGTTTTATTGCTGTGAAGAGACACCCTGACCATGCCAACTTTTATAAAGGCAAACATTTAACTGAGGCTGGCTTACGGGTTCAGAGGGTCAGTCCATTATCATCTTGGTGGGAAACATGGCAGTGTGCAGGCTGACTTGGTGCTGGAGGAGCCAAGTGTTGTACATCTTGATCCAAAGGCAGCCAGGAGGAGGGTCTCATTCCACATTGGGCAAAGCCAGACCATAGGAGCCTCAAAGCCCACTGCCACAGTAACACACTTCCTCCAACAAGGCCACACCTCCTTACAGTGCCACTCCCTATGGGTTAAGCATATTCAAACCAACATACCATCTCCACATGCGCTTCCACTTGAATCTCTGCAATCCACCTTCTGTGCTTTCGGGTGAGATTTCCTACTGTGACCTCACTTCCTGATGAAATATTCTGATGCATGGGCACTTCCTGGATGGTTCCCTGTAGTGTCTGCACTTCCATGAAGAAATCAGTAGGGCTGTGAAGTAAAAGTCTCTGGTACATCTGTTCTTATAGGGGAGACACCCTTCATTCACCTGCCCTCTTAAGTGTGACTCCTCGGTGCCCTTGCAATCACTTGGGTCACCGTGGTCCACTTTCCAGTTAAATCTCCCTGGAGATGAAGAAACAGGTGAGATCCCCACAGCCTGGTGTGGCGAGGGTTGATGTTCTCTCTCTCTGGAAGAAGGGGTTAGGGAGGACAATGGGACCCTCACCTGAGTACCCAACTGCCCCTATGAACTTGTTAAAGGCAATCTAGCTCCTTGGCAGGCCTGGAGTGTAGAGTTGGGGAAGGATGAGGAGAGGGTTTCATCTATACAGACATGGTGAGGAGTCTTCATGTATACTGGCTGTAGACCTTCCAATGTCGCTGCTTTAACGTCACCCATACTCCTGGATGTAACTCCCCTACTCACTGTTCTGTAGGTGAGGCTAACAAACTCCTTGGTTCCCCAGTGTGAATTTCAGTGGAGTTGCTCATTGGTGTGTCATTAGGAAGGAATTTTGGCAAAATGGCTCAGGACATAGAAGAGAGCATGCATGTTACATAGAACAGCTGATACCACACACTATACAACACACATACGAAATACACCACTCAGCATCCACATTACAACCAACAGCATATACCACTAAATATAGACACAGAAAATACAAGTGCCACACATAAACCACCGAATACAGCACACACCATTGTATACATTACTCAAAATAGCATTCTCACAGCATAGAATACAATCGTTAATATGTATGTTCACACACACAACACACTTCATACACAAACATGATGAACACAATCCATCTATATGATGACATACACAAACCCCCACTCAACACAGATCACACATATGTAGGCAGAGCTTTTACTATGGAGAAAAGTGGTGGTAGGTAGACTACCTCCAGATAATGCTTCACTTGAGAAGGCTGTAGATATTAGCTATTGTCTACACTCACTTGGAGCAATTACAGACAAGCCAGCAGAATTTAAGAGGTTTCTAGACACAGCATATTATCTGTTTTCTAACAATATACTATCCTTGGAAAGTTCCTAGAAAGAGGACAGATGGTTTGGCAGAAGGGTAAGTGTGAAGGGGGAATAAATATGCATTTAGATGTGTGGATAAGGAGAAAATGTGTGGAAAGATGGATTAATGGGATGATGGTTGGGTAAATGGATAGGTGAATGGATGTAGGAATGGGTAGATGAATGGGCAGTTTGACCGATGAGTGGGTAAGTGGATGGATGGTTTAAGGGAGGAGCGATTGTATGGGAAGGCAGGATGGCTGGGACATTAAAGATAAGTTTTTAAAGATCAAGGAGATGCTTGATAATGAACCCATCAAAAACTGGTGCTAACATCTGTTTGTCCATCATAACACACTGTGGCCAATGAACAGGAACCTGGGTTAGGATGGCCAGCTGTCAGAAATACACCCTACTAGAGAAGTACATGAGGGAGAAAATAGACAGATGGCTGAATCTCACCTGCTCATTTTCATGCATTTACGTATGTGTGTGCCTGGCAGTTTGTGCATGTTTATAATTGCGTCTGTATATGGATGTGTTAGAATGCACACTGATTTGTAATTTGAGGGATGTTTCTATGCCCAGACTGTGCAGGAAAGTTCATTTGTTTACCTGTCTGGATGTTATTCTGGGAGTGTTTGTCTATATGTCTGAGCATTCGCATGTATTTGTTTGTGCTTTTTGCCCTCTACAGTTCATGGCTAGGACTTCTTGCTTTGTTTTCTCCTGACTCCCTGCCAGTGATGGACTTGCTACATGTGTAATAACTGCCTCCAGGGACAAAGGTTGAGTGAATGCTGAGTTTTGTACTTGATGATACCCATAGAGCAGTGTTGGTGATAATTGTGTATGTACAGACAGTTTGTCAGAGCTGGCTCTAGGGTACCTCAGGCGAGGTTTGACACCTTACTTGATAAAGGTTCTATGATCTCATTCTACCTGAGTTATGTGATTCAAGGGGCTGCCTGAGTGACCATTGAATAACTTTCCTGTGGTAGTTTGAATGAGAATGGCCCCCATAGGGTCATATATTGAAATGCTTGGTTCCTGGTTGATGAACAATCTAATAGGAAGGATTAAGAGGTATGATCTTGTTGAAGAAAGTGTGTCACTGTGGGGGTGAACTTTGAGGTTTCAAATGCCAATGACACCTTCAGTCCCCCTCCCTGCCTGCTGCCTGTGGATAAGATGCAAACCCTCAGCTGCTGCTCTAACCCCATACCCACCTGCCTGATGCCATACCCCCACCATGATGATCATAGACTCAGTCAGCCTCTGACACTATAAACAAGTCCCCATTTCACTTCTTTCGTTTATAAATTGCCTTGCTCATACCATCTGTTCCCAGCATTAGAAGAGTAACTAAGATATTTTTCACCACGTGTATAGTCAAGACTGGCCTAGAGAATCCTTCCTAGCCTGTCTGACTAACTAAGTTGCAAAATGCTGAGGTGGGGATCAAAGTTCAAGGCAAGACTCATCAGCTAAATGGCCTGGGGCTCCTTAATGTTTACACTTACAGACCCAAGTTCTGGTGGTCATCCTGCAGTTTGGGCATGGTGATACAGGGTCTTGTTTTCTTTTCCTGTAGCTGTAATAAAATACCCCGACAAAAGCAACTTAAAATAGAAAGGGTTGATTTCGGCTCCCTATTTCAGGTTACAATTCGTCATCCAAGGGGAAGTCACAGTAGCAAGGCCTTGAGGGAGCTGGTCATATCACATTCCTAATCAGGAGCAGGGAGCAATGACTACGTGCTATTGCTCAGTTCCACTTCGTCATGTATACAACCCAGGGTCCCTTGTCTAAGGAATGAGACTGGCTACAGTTAGAATGATTCTTTCCAAATGAATGTAATCAAGATATGACCTTACAGGCATGCTCGTAGGCCCAATCTCCCAAGAGATTCTAGAGTGTGTCATGGTGACAATTAGCACTACCCAAAAGACCAAGCCATCTCCACCTTCATTTCCATCTCCATGATGCCCTCCCAGCTCAATCATCCCCTCACACACAATGGCACAATTACCCTGAAAATCCCCACTCAGTATGGGATGTAAGGACTCAGCAGATCCAACAGTGGTGACAGAATTGATTCATCCCTTCTAAAACTGGACCTGTTTAGCTGAGATCCTAGACACAGTGGTATAGCTCTGTCCTCCTGAAGGTTCCCTAAATGCACCTCTGACTCTAGAAACTCTGGTTCCTCATGACACTATGCTCTGAACCCTATTTGGGCTCTGCTAGTAGATAGGATTCCATGGGTACATTGTAGTACATCCTTCCCAGAAATGGCTGAGTTCTCTGCCTACACAATCCAAATCAAATGGGCACATGCCCCTGCATCTCTTGGTCAGTGAGTGCACTAGTCCTGTAGGGAATTTCACCTAATCAGGAAAGACCCTACTGTGGGTCCACTCCTCTCCCTCTGGCTCTTTTGAGCTCTCACACAGGGGACATGGAGCAAGGATCTCAGGCTCTTTTCCTAGTTCTGTCATCAGATATCTGTCTTCAGCAGGGAGGAAGAGGGGGGTCATTCCTACAGCAGATGGGCCTAGGACAAGATGGCCCCAGGGACCTCCCAGAGTACTGTACTGAAACCTCCTTCGTGTCTTATGTCCAGCAGGGAGAGAGTGAACGGTAGCCTTTCCTTCCCACTGAGTATCTCATGATCTGAACATTCTCGGCTGCAGGCTTTGCTCTAGCCATTTGCCCAGGGCCAGCTCCCTGTCATCTGCCCTATCCAACACTAACAACCTAGGCAGTCACCCATGTTGAAGAGTCATGGTCTCACAATGGCCCTGCGTAAGACTTTCATGGCTCCCTGCTATCTTCAGGAAAATGGACAGAATACTCAATTTCTGTCCCTGGCCTACTCTGGGTCTCTTGTCATTACCCAGACCTCCGCCCCCCCCCCCAGTCCCTTCCAAGGCAGACTCTGAACCCACAGGGAGCTTCCTTTCCGTTGGAACACAAGACTGGCCAACTTGAGCCATCAGTTCATGCCTGGGTAAAATAGTTTTCATTCCTACGCTATTTCCTTTATCCCTGAGTATGCAGGAAGTGTTAAAGTAGGAGACAGCAACCTCTGCACACAGGAAAAATACCCTGTGACAGAGACACTCAGACAAAGGAGACAAAGGGCAGGTCATATATAGATGAGGAAGGGTGAGGAGTAGAGCCGGCTAGTTGCTAGTGCTTCCAGGGGACACTCAGGTCAATAGTAGAGGCAAGGAGACCCCACTGAGAAGATTATGAGCTGGGCAGCAAGTATAAAGGCACCGAGGTAGCACTTTACTGCAGGGTCTCAGAGAGTCAGTGTAGTTAATGTGGGAGGGAGGAGGGTGTTGCAGAAGCCATGCTCACAACAGGACAGGCTTCTGGCAACAGCCTTGTGGACTGATCTAGACAACTCGGATATTTCAAGAAGCTACTAGTGGTAGCTGGCACAGAACAATTCCTCCATGTGCATGCTTGCAAAGATGTCAGGCATTGTCCTCCCACAATTCAAACAACATACAGTCATCAAATCCTTATGAAGCACCCCCCACCACCCTCCACGCCCGCTTTAAGGACAGAGGAGAAGCACAGATGAAGTAACCTGCCCAGGACACCATAGCAGGTCAAAACCAGAGCCCCATCCATGGCTTTGTTCTCCACAAACAGTGACTTTCTCCTATAGAACATGGACTTAGTTTGGTTAGAGTGACGTCACAGTATTCACTGAAGCTCAGGGACCAGCCAGGATGTGACTGAGCAGAGGCTCCAAATGTGCCATGTCTTTACAAACTTCGATGTTGTGGGACTAACCTACCTATGCAGACACTCGAGTGCCCCTTACGTACTCATACCCACCATTAACTCACTTCAATTAGCTCATTTAATAAATGCACTGTAGCCAGACTCGTTTCTTGAGCTTTGCAGAAGACACTGGGAAGTATCACTGATATGTTTAGGCAGGAGCCTTTCGACAAAGAGAACTGAGAGAGAATCACAGGGGTGGCCCAACTCAGTGGAGGCATCTCTTCTAGGCATGCTCAGAGGGCACTCCCATCTTGGGTGGGGTGACCACTCTCTCCACCTTTCAGACCACTGCTTCCATTCCCCTTCACATGTGTCTCAGGGACACTAGAGACCCTGTAACCACCCATTTCCTGTGCTCCATGTCCCGATTCCAAGGGGAAGATGATGTGGCTGGCTGACATGACCTCACAAATTCATGTGCAGTGACTCAACTGGCTTGCCTGCCCACCTAGAACCTGAGGCTCTGCTGAACTCTGTACCCCAGAGGCCTGTAGACAGGCAGGAAATAGTCAGAGGGCCTGGAGCCTCTCTCAGAGCCAAGGAAAGCAGGGAATGGGACTATGACCTAAAAAGGAAGGCAGTTACTCTAAGGCCGAGTTCTTATGACCAATGAACAGTGTTCCAGGCAATGGGTGTATCAGGAGGTCAAAGGGAGCTCCACCGCACTGAGAGTATAGACATGTCGGGGACCTGCCTCACCATTCGTTCCCTGTAGTAATGGTAATGTGGTGATATATAGAGTAGTAGCTGGACCCCACAGATGTTAGGCACTTCCATCCTAGGAGTCTCTTGGCTTTATATCATTCTGGAAGATCTGTGTGATTCACAAACTGTAATCATGATGGACATACCTAGAGTCTCACTTAAATGAGGCTTCAAGATCCATGGAAGCCAAGAAGCCCTGACTTCTGTCCAGGAAGGGCAATGGGAAATGGGAGCCCTAGAAGGAAGTGGGCATAGAGGGGGAAGCACAGTTAGACTCTGAGCTGTTTTGTAACCTAGGAATACTCAGACTGCCCCCCTCACACACATAAAACAAGAGTGACGAGCAGGGTATGGCTTGCTCCTGAGCATAGATCCACTAGAGATTCCTTGGTCCCATCACTCCCTACAGACTGAGTTTTACATTCCTCAGACATGATCTGCTAGCTCAGGCCTCTAACCAGAAAGGAGTTGAGGAAATGCACCAAGGACCCCGTTTTGGACTTCAGAGTTCAGATCTTGCTCAGGGATTTGGATTTGCGTTCTCCAGCTGTGCAGACCAATCTTAAAGGTGGCTAGAGAGTGAAGGATGGATGCGCAGAGCATCCTTAAAGGTAGCTAGGTGAGGCAGGGGCGGTTTCCCTGGGTAACTGGTA
>NC_034613.1:114232810-114233912 GCF_900095145.1 Mus pahari
AGTACCTCACGGGATATTTACTAGTAGTTCCTACAGCTGTGATTCCTTTCAGAGCCCAGAGTGAAGGGAAATCTGGAAATGCTTTCCAAGAGTTGGGGGTGTGGGTGAGCTCCAGTTTCTCCAAATTCTTGAGACAACTCAAGAAATTAATAAAAATACTATTTAAATGGAGAAGAGTAAAAAGTCCAGAATCTTATGTTAATCAGATAGAAAAAACACCCATATTTTCTACTGTGCTTAATTTCCCTCAAATCAGCACCTCATTATGATAATCTTAACTAATACTGGACTGAAGTCCTGCTGACCACGTGACTTCCATTTCTTATTATTTCTCCCAATGAGAACTCAGACAGTTACACNAAAGCAGCATGCCTTTGGATGTCTGGAATTCAGTGTTTTGGAGCCAAATTTCTGAGTCTTGGGTTCATGACAAGGGCTCCTTCACATACTCCCTCTGAGGAAACCAAAGTAAACGTCCCCCAAATAAGAGCATGGCTGATTGAACTATGACCCTGCTTGGCACATTCNGCAACAGATCACACTTGATATACAAAACACAGTGTTTGCTTAATTGCTGCTCCCACANAGCATGGGATGCTGGGGTAGATTCAACACATCCATAATCCCCAGTACCGGACTCCTCAGACCTTTCAGTACCAACGCAACATCACATCAGGGCCTCATCCACCTGCTGTGTACTGACATCATTACAGTGTTACTGATATCTACTTCACAGATTTCCATTCTTTTCATGAAATTAGATTCAAGTTCTCAACCCATATACAATAAAATATAATTCAACCACCTATATTAATAATAAAAACCTCCTCAAAAATAGTAGAATATTTTTAGCTGTATATTCTAAGAATTGCATACCTTAACCATATAAACTACAGTGTACAAATGGAAGTTGCCCATTGGATTTGGTCATGACTTCTCCTGTATATGAAACCATACAATCTGCTGATGCACTCCATAGATTAGTACACTTGGTACCTCACGTGACTGTACAGAGAATGAAAGGTACAACACTGGACGGGAGAAAGTGTTTGTAAACCATATATCTAATATAGTGAGTGTCTGACAGGGTCGCTAACAGGCC
>NC_034613.1:114234702-114260898 GCF_900095145.1 Mus pahari
GTCAAAGACTATGGGATGACACCAGCAGGAGCTGCCATTTCCCCATTGTGATCACATTTGCCCAGACCAACAATGTGATTTTTAAAATGTGGATGAAGGACTCAGTTACACATTTCTATAAGATATTAAAACGACCAATAAGCACATGAAAAGACAGTATCATTCAGAGAAGTGAATGTCCAAACCGCACTGTGGTTGACTTCAGACCCTGATTTTGCTACTACATAGAAATAAAAATAAAAACCAAGAGCTCCTTTTAACATTCGTGCAGCACCTAAAAAGTTGAGATTATGCAAACAGAATAAGCTATGGTCACCAAGGACAGAAGTACTCCGTTATAACGTGAATGAGTTCTGCAGGTTTAATGTATAGTATAGGGATCATGACAGTAGGAAACAGTGATCTGCATTATACTCGAAATCTGTTAAGAGATCAGGAAAACATTCCTGTCACAAGAGCTAACTTTATGATTTGATGGATGTGGTCAGTAGCTCTGTTTAGATAATCANTTCACTATATATACATACATCACAGCAACTCTCTACATCATGTACACGGATACATTTCTACTCATCATTTACACAGCAGTGAAACTGAGGAATAAAACAGTGATTGAATATTAATTACCTTCAGGCTTCACATTGTGAGGGGCATCCCTTTCAATTCCTAACCAAGGCCCAGAAGAACAGGCAAAAGTGCCTGTACTGGAATGTGTGCTCATCCTTTTCAAATACTCTGAGCTCACATCACCTGGGTGAAGCTAACTTCCTACCCATGCCCTTTTATAGGTGCAAACTGGAAGGATGNAGGCCAACAGAACCTCCAAAAGTCATGAGTACACTGTCAGTGAGGGAAAGAACTTGAGGATGTATCCAGACCACTGTTCTGTTTTTTTTTAAAGATTTATTTATTTATTATATGTAAGTACACTGTAGCTGTCCTCAGAAACCCCAGTAGAGGGCATCTGATCTCCTTATGGATGGTTGTGAGTCACCATGTGGTTGCTGGGATTTGAACTCAGTACCTTTGGAAGAGCAGTCAGTGCTTTTAACTGCTGGGCCATCTCTCCAGCCCCAGTACACTGCTCTGAAGTGTGTGAAAATGTCCTGAATTTGCTCATGAGTGATGAATGCGTTGACAAAGGAGTACACAGTAAAAGTAACTGCCAGTCTATGGCTGAAATTATGTAAAGCTAGAGAGAAACAAGATTGCCACCTGAGCAAAACAACAACAACAACAACAACAACAACAACAACAACAACAGCAGCAAGGACAACCAACCAACCAAGCAACCAGCCTTTGCAATTGGGGGACAGAAATGGAGTTGAGAGTCCCTGAGAAGCTCAGAATCTCAACCGAAACAGAACACATGCAAGTTTCCCATTGGCCTTTTTGTTTCTTCGAAGTTGTTGAGATGTATCCAGTAGATGAGTATGGGTTATAAGTATGATTGAGTTATTTAAAATTAAAAGATTTATTTTGTCTTTTGTCACACCCCTAACCTCCTAAGTCTTCTCCAGCTCACCCCCACTTGCCTATCCACAAGTTCATGTTTTCTAATACAGTTTTCTGTAAGAGTGGACAACTGAAGAAAAAAAACAAAAAACGGAAAAAAAACCGGAAAAAGGTTTGGCAAAGGAATAGTTATAATTCCATCAGAATTATTTCCTTGGGAAGGTGCTGGTGGCCGGAATCCGGTGTGACAGAACTGGGTAATGTACAATGTGAGGATCCTTCTAGTCATGACTGTTTCCCAGGTCCAGAATTTTCTAATGAGTGGATTACCATGATGAACAGTGCAGTAATGCCTGTCAGGTAAGCACTGTACCTTATTTACCTAACACAGTCTGCCACTGAGCTTAAAAGGTGACTGCCTTTGCCTATGTTCCTAGCAAAGGCAGCTAGCCTGGGCCTCCACGGAGGTGTCATGTGATCAAGCTTGCTGATATTTGGAAAGAAGCAGGTGACTTTTCAAAATATTTTGTTTTCCTGAAAGAAAGCAGTAGAGCTCAAGTAGATGGTTCCTATCTTTCATGCTCCTGTGTTCTCCTTATAAGAAATAATAGGCAAGTTTTCAAGTTTTAAAACTGCCACCAATGAGGAACCGAATAGGTACTCTGCTCTGTTAGTAAAGATAAGCTAATAACATAGCCTAGCAAGCTAATTTCCCATTGGATTAATATAATAAAAGTTGATTTTGTAAAACAATAAAACTTCAGTGCTACTACTCAGGTGGATGGCTTTCTTCAAGGAAGGATGTGTTGGAGACAATTTCTTTCTTTCTTTCTTTCTTTCTTTCTTTCTTTCTTTCTTTCTTTCTTTCTTTCTTTCTTTCTTTCTTTCTTTCTTTATTGGTTGTGCCATTTCCTAACTCCTATGATTATGTCTCTGCTGCAAGGATGAAGGTATTGGTCATGAAGCTTTTATGTCTGACAACTTTGGTTTACCTGGAAAGCTCTAGGTAGACCAGGGCAACCTCAAACTCATAGAGATTACCTGCCTCTGGCCACTGTGTGCTGGGATTACAAGCGTGAGCTAGCTAGCCCTACAGGAAGCTCCATTTTTTAAACCTCTGCTGAATTGGTGGTCAGGGGATTGTTTTCTTCTTACAAGTCCTGTTCTCTCTCTCTCTCTCTCTCTCTCTCTCTCTCTCTCTCTCTCTCTCTCTCTCTCTCTCTCTCTCTCTCTCTCTCTCTCTGTATGCACTTGCGCTCCTGCCCATATCTCCCGTGTGGACATTAGAGACTGACACTAGGAAGTTTTCTTTGATTACTACTCCACATTAGTTTTGAGATAAGAACTCATCCTGAACCTGCAGTTCTCCAAGTTTTGCTAGGCCACCTGGTAAGTAAGTCCTGGGGTCTGCCTGTCTCTGCCTGTCAATGCAGGAAATTCATGCACACACCTCAATGCTCAGCTTTCATGTACATTCTGGGAATCTGATCTCAGGCCCACATGATTACATCCCAAACACTTTACTCTTTTTCCTTTCTTTTGTTATTACTCAGTTTGGTACCCAGCACTCTTATTGGGAAACTCACAACTATTTAAAATTCCAATTATAAGGTATCTGTTAACTCCCTTCTGACTTCCAAGGGAACTGTATGTGTGTGCACATACCCCACATGACCACACATACAAAGAAAAATAAAATCTTTAAAACAATGGGAAAAAGATGAGAAGTAGTCTAATAGGTAACCTGGTCAAGAAAAACAAATGGGAAAACAAGAATATGTGAGAGAAAGACAAAGAGAGAGATGGCGACAGATGCACATAGAGAGGCAGAGTGAGAGACAGAGTGGGAGAGCTAGAGAGAGCATGAGCAAGGGACACGCACACACACACACACACACACACACACACACACACACACACACACAGAGAGAGAGAGAGAGGGGGGGGGATAAAATTACCTTTCTGCTTTCTTTGGTTTTTGTTTTATTTTGTGGTTGTTTGTTGGTTTGTTTTGAGATAGTCTCCCACAATGTATTCCAGGATGGCCTTGACCTCTAGATTTTCTCTCTTTGCAATCCCTCAAATAATTAGACATTTATGTCCCCAAATCTAGCACTCTCAGGAAACCAGTATGGAGGCTTAGGCTACTTACATTATTGCCAGAGCACTCTGAAAACTGTTCCATTGCTTTGGACCTTCCTTCAACAATCCTAAGCAAATGGATGTAAAGTGTCCTGAAATGTTTTTGGAAGGCTGTTGTAACACTTTCCTGTGACATAGCACAGAGCAAGTTCCCAGTGCCTGGAGTATATAAGGTTCATTTGAACTAACATCTTCCACTCCCATTGTTGTGTCAAAAAAACCAATCCTCCTCCTCCTTCTGTTGAGATCCATGTCATTTTCCTTTAAATATTCTTGTTAACACTTTGAGATGCCACTGCCAGGTTCTGGTGACTAGGCTCCTGAAGTAATTAATGGCATCCTACCATTACTATTCATATAATTTATAGAGCCACTATATTGCAAGCTTTACATATATTATTTAACAATATAAATTATATCTTTTATTTATATAGTTTTAATATATGTATCATATAAGATATCATAATCCCTAGGTGTGTGACACTTGGGCAAACCAACCAAGGGAGCTTGCCTAGAGAAAGAATAAGATCAAGATGTGTCCAAATCCCTGAAAAATCTAATCCTGAGACTGGTAGAAGTAAGGATCTCTCCCTTCCTGTTCCAGGCATGCAAGCCTTGGTCCAGATAGTCCTGTGAGACTCCCCATGTCTGTCCTTCTTGAGGTAGTCACAAAGCCTCATGGACCAATTACACGTTTAAGCACCTGGAATTCTTCTTCATGTAAATGAAGCATTTCTAATACCTCAGCTCTAGACAACACTTTTCACTCTCCTTGAAAACCACTGTCCACTCCACAAGGCTTATATAGCCCTCATTATCCAGGAATAAAAAGAGCTGTTTCACTTCTTCCCATAAGGCAGAACTGTAACACTGAACACCATCTTTCAGAAGGTCTTCTCTCCACCCCTACCCCACTCCCAATCTCACTGATAGGTTTTGTTACTGTTGCTCACATAAAAACAGCTATAATAAGTTCTTACTCAAAGCTACCCTGATTGTCAATTGATAAGTATATCACAGAAGTATTCCAGAGTGAAGGAAATGCTATCTATTCTTGAAACACAAAGAAGTATAACATCTAATTACACATCCTCTTTACTGATTGATGTGACAACTTGTTGTTTGTTTTGGATATATTTCAATATGCCTTAGACCACTGTAGCCTAATAATTTCACTAAAAATTCATAGGATTTACCCCTAACCCTCTTGAATACAAAGTTTACAAAGGCATCTTCATTAATTGTCCTTACAGCTCATCAATACAATTAAATATTATGTCTTCCACATAGTGAACTAATATCTCAACATTTGAAGGATATCTTACTGTTTCACACTATAGGAGACTTAGTAAAACTTTGGGAGAAAAACAGGGATGTATAGTGTTGTCTACTTCATGTGAATGTAAACTTTCTGATCTCCTTTGTGTTGATTATGGAAAAGATTGCATTTTCAGATACATGGTTATAATCCATAACCTGTTAACATAACCTGGCACCACTTCTAGTACTAGACTGCAAAGTGCTTAAGTTTCTTCTCTAATTACTCTTATCATAAGTCTCATTTCTAATGGAGCAGCGCTGGTGTGCTTTGGATACCCAGATATCAATATAAATCCATGTACTTCATTCAAAGTTTTAGTATATTCAGAGGTACACATTTATATAACATTTACTTATATAGCTACAGGAACCACTATTATATACCTTTGGCTTCATTGATCAAGATCCTTTTCCTTAATAGGGACCCAGCCTCTTTTTCAGTCAAACCATTCTAGTACAAGAAAGGAAACTTGGCCTAGATCTATAAATGGGACAAGACATTGTACTTTCCCACTGGAGCTGAATTTCCTCTACTTTGGATAAGCACTTGTATTTATTTTGCTCCTATATTCATGTTTCTGCTGCTTTTTAAAAATTTTCCTTTTTATCTTGTTATTAAGAATATAATAAGTCAATGAGCCATCTTCGCAAATCCCACAGGCCAGGCACTTCTGTCTCTATTCCAGCTTTTCAACCCATTTCAGTAAGTATGAAAACTATGCTTCTAAGTGTTCAATACTTCCATTCATTTTCTATGTCTTAGAATTTTCTCATCCCAATTTCTTCTATAAAACTCAATTACATGACAGTATATCCTTTTAACAGATTCAAGTCTGTGGAGAAAAATGCAGTTCAGGGTTTCTATGTTGCCGATACTTGTCCCGTCTCAGGGCACTCTTGTTTTTGTATGTGGAATGCTCTCTAGGTGTTTGCAAGGAATATGGTTCTCCACTGAGTATTCTGTTCTCATGAAAGAACTGTTCAAGACCTTCTCTGAGGTTCTGGACCCATCCCTTTGTGGCTTGTCTGGGGTTTCATTTATTTTTTAAAAGTATTTTAAAGATATTTATTACATTTTAATTTACTTATTGTGTGGGTAGATGTGCAAATATGTACTTGAATATACATGCTGTGTCATGGAGGTCAGTGAATAACCTGTAGTAGTTAGTTCTCTCCTCCAACCATGTGATTCATCAGACCCAGTGACAAGTACGTCTACCTGCTGATTCATCTCAAAAGCTTGACTAGCTTTATCTTAGTATCAGAGTCTAGTACAAAGCCTGTAAAAAGGGTACAGGATCACCAGCCAGTGATTTGTTCTATGTCAAAAAGCTGCTATGATCTGAATCCTTAAGTCCTATAGTCACATATTTGAGAACCCAACCTCACTGACTTCTCCTAATCTAATTATCCTAACTTAAGGGAGTTAAAAACAAAACAAAACAGAATAGAACAAAACAGGACTGTTTTGGCTTATAGAAGGGACTCAGTGCTAATGGAATAAGTTAGTTTCAATTCTTCTTTGTTGTGCTTTGGTTTTACTTAAGCGGTTATTTTTCAATATCAGATATTCATACATTCTTTATTAAATAGCAGTGGCAGAGGTAAGGTAAAGTCTTCGTTCTGGTACTCCCATAAGTCTGGCTTCTGCTGCTTTCCAGCTCCTTCTTGAAGCCTGCCTAGTGCTGTGTTCCACAGCTTCTTCTTTTAAAACCAGACCAAGACCTGGCCCTGTGGCTCTATCCGTTTTGACTGCAACACAGGCTACACTTCATGTGACATGGTATTGACATTTGTGCTTGACACTGTGACCTCCAGAGCTACTGTGGAATGAAGCCAGTGCCCTCTGTCCAAGTGAAAAGGGGATCCCAAAGTGGCTCTCATCCAATCTAAACCTTGGCCTTATCTCAGGACCAATCACTGTAAAATGTAGGTTTCCTAATAAATTCATTTTTTTCAGCAAATATTTACTGAAGATCCACACACTAGTCCTGGGAATTACATATGTCTGTAAATATCTCTATATCCTGCCGGGTGAGGTGGCGCATGTCTTTAATCCCAGCACTCAGGAGGCAGAGGCAGGCAGATTTCTGAGTTTGAGGCCAGCCTGGTCTACAGAGTGAGTTCCAGGACAGCCAGAGCTGTACAGAGAAACCCTGTCTCGAAAAAAAAATCTCTATATCCTACTCACTATTTTCAGAGCTACTGGAGAGGTGTGGATATAAGAACATAAAATAAACCGAGGAAGTATCAGGAGTATAAAAGATGTTAGAAGAGCACTCAGGGTAAGAAGTAACCCACTTCCTCCTGGACAGCTAGAAAGGGATGGGGAGGGGCATAGTCTTGGTCTCCAAGAGCAAGTGAGCTGATCAAGCCTTTGAAATGTATCATGTACTTTGCATGCAGTATCTTTTATCCCATATGAGATTCTCTTAATGTAATATATGTTCATATTATAATGAAGCCACTTATTTTGTATAATGTTTATATACAAAGTAATATATTCACATTAGGGATCTGAAAAATCAGAACAATAGATAATATAAAATAAAAATATGAAAGAGAAGGTTAATCTTATTAAATGAAATCACTAGTTAATATCACAACACATTTATTTGGTTCTCTATGTAATGATTATAAAACCAGTATCATCCATGTACAAAGCTCAAATACTGTATTAACTTCTTTCATGTAATTAAATATACTTCTTTGTCATTATTGTCTTTAGGTGCATAGAATTATAGAATAATTTATACTTGTTCAAGTATCATATTCTATGAGACATTTGGATTTTTACTATCGAGTTTTAATTCCATCTTTATTGGCATCTATATTTATTTACTCAAAATGGATGCCCAGAAAACAGATTGCTGTATCATAGCTTATGTAAGTTTCACAGCCTTTTCTTACTTATTGTCCACGAAATATCTTCACCTATAGTTCTGTTAACAATGAAAGTTGCTTTTCTCTCATGGACTCAACATTATATGCTGCACTGAAAAAAGAACGCCTTTGCCAATTAAAGACAAAAAGGAGAAATTACGTTGTTATTTGATTTTATTTTTCTTGGTTTCCAACTCAGTGAAGTTATTTTTAATGACATCTGTCATGTCTCCCTCTTAACTTTATAGTCCGTGCTAAAGACCAAAGGAAACATGATATTAAAATCCTATTGTGAAGCCTAAGCAAATGCTACTGACAACTGACTGTAACAAATGGCAAATGCCATTTGGCTTCCTTTTTTGTTTCTCTAACTGCATCAGGACGGATGTGTCTTTATTCCAGAGCTCAATTTAGAAACTATCAAGCCTTTTGTTTTTGTTCTTTCTTGTGTCTCCACAGAAAACTAATCCTATCTAGTCACGTGTCTGCTCATCCCCATGCAGGCCCATGCATCTGCCTCCCTTTTTACCCTTAAGCTATTCTTTGATGCACCTCTCTCTCAGCTATTCCCACAGTGTTCTCTGGAATTTAAATCCTATGGCCAGGAAGCAAAAGCCCAAGCTCACTACCCAATAGGTGCTCCTCATATTTTCAACCACAGGAGCTGGAGATGGTCTGAGAGCACACATGAGTTTTTCTTCTACAAGTGGAGGGTGTTAGTCTCCCATTGCCACTATTTCTGGCAGAGTTCAGGCTGGTATTCTGTCCTTTCTCCATCTCTGTCTTCTCCAAGCCATGATGTCCCCATTCCTCATAAGATAGCATTTTTTCTGAATGAGTCCTTTCTTCTCTCCCAGCTCACTTTTCTTCGTTACTTCTTTCCCACAGGAATCTCATTACACCACAAGCTTTAACATGTTGTACTTGTATTTCCCTGCCTCCCAGTTCCTATCCACAGAGGTGGATCTGGATTAAGAGCTGTGCTTTGGCATGAAATTATGAGATTAAGGCTGTAGTCTCTCCAATGAGTTCTCTTCTGTTCTTTCAGCTGTCCCTACAAGGTGAAGCAGGCTGGATCTGTGAGAAGAGACATCTGTTGCTACCTTCACCTGTTTGTCCAGATGTACTCTACATGTAGAACATCAATAAAAATCTAATATTTCTTTCCAAAGGACTGGAGGAAGCTTGGCAGTTAGATGATCTGATATGGCAGTTTGGCTAAACTAACCCAGTGCCATTTTGGCTCCAACTCTTGGTATTTGAACAACTTTTCCCATACCATAATGAAACCCTAGCTCTGGGTTCACTTGGCTTTGCTGAAGTCAAAGTCAACATTGTATACTTACTGAAAAAAGGACATGCAAGGATAAATTGGAGGACTTTATCAAGCACGCCTGTATGCTAAGAGTGACCAATAAGAAGACAGTTGTTTAGAGTTTCTCCTTTGTATCCCTTATCCCACAAAACAAGTATTCATTTTAGGCAGAGAGATCTCAGAGTGTGGGAATCACTTACAAGCCCCATGCCTATAAATAACCAAAGTATTTTATGAGCAAGTTACTGACACTTAAAGGAGTTTTAGTAGTAAGGAACATGTCCAATAATAGAAGTCTTCATGAATTACTGATCATTTCCAACAAGAATTGTTATGTTTCACACACACACACACACACACACACACACACACACACACACACACACACANACACACACACACACACACACACACACACACACACACACACACACATACACATACACATACACACACACCTAAATACATACCCACTCAGTTTTCAGGGCTGATGGAGAAAGGAGGCCATGAATTTGGAAGGGAGTAATGAGCTGTATATATGGGAGGGTTTGGAGGGAGGAAAGGGATCTAGTTATAATCGCAAAAATAAAAGCAATGATTTGGAAATGTTATTTGGGCTGGGTTGTAGGAAAGTGGTAGGATACTAGTCTAGTATGTAGTTCACAGTGATTACCTCCTTTCTCATGTCCAGGTGTTATCTCTACTATGATTTATTAATAAATCACTACAGCTTCTCAAGCTTAGGCTACCTACCAAGAGAGGAGATCAATATTTGAGTGGTTCATGGGTACCTTGTATGCTCTAAACCCCAATACTGTATAGCCTAACCATACTTTGTAAGTCTTGATAAAGCCTAGTTAGTATGTATCCAATATAACTGAATCTTCAGAGTCATGAGGTCTGAACTAAATGCAGATCTTTTGCTTGCTCTGGGTGCCATTCAAAATTGGAATGGGGTCTAGGCACAGAACCAATATTACATATGTAGTCATTAAAATCCAAGTTAATTCCCTTAAGCTAAGTGGAGCAAGATCACCTCTATGTATGTGCTTGAATTCTACTTTCCATCACAGCACCTCCATCCCCGAGACTGCCAGTAATGCTTTTGTTCCTTTTTGAATATGTGTTCCTGTGGCATACATAGAAGCTGCCCCTAGGTCATTGGATAGCACTTTTTTTTTTTAGTTGTTTGTTTCACTTGTCTTCTTGGGGTTGAAAAGTTCTACTCACTAAGCTTAGGAATTCTCCTTTGTGTGAATAAATGGATGTTCTCTAATAATGGCATCTTTGACTGAACACTATAGTATTTCCTGTTGAGCCTGCAAAGCTCACAAGTCCCCAGTAGTTCTGAGACCATAAGCAAAGCACAGTGGACAATTTATTTGTTCAAGTTTAGTTACAAAATCAGAGGCTAAACTTGGATAATAATTGGTGGTTTCTGACATAGTCATTATTTACACTTTTGCAAAGTATCTAATACATGTCAGGTATTTGTGTTTGGTTCTAAAAATATAAATATGAAATGAATACACTACCCTTTAAGATACAAGGGGTTTGATGCTGTGTTTCTCCATAGTTTCTATTTGCAAACTAAAGTTTAAATTTCATCATAATTCTTAGTGCACATACACATATACATTAATAATTTAAACATAAATCTCATAAAATGGTACCCGCCTTACTTACTTGCAATGAAATCAGGTATTTCTTATTTCATTATTTTAGTCTATATAATTTAAAAGCTTTGTAGGTCTCAAACCATTGATTTTTAATATCTAATTTACATTAGGGAAGGATAATTATCCGTGGTATATATTTTACCTAGTGTATATATTTATACTTTCAGATTTATGTTCCATGTAAAAGTAGCAATGGAGAAACTCATGAACCTCCCCTTAGCAGATTTTTCTCAAACTTCAAAGTGTCAAGGAACTCCCATTGGTATCTTGTTAAAAATAATTTGTATTAATGAAAGAATTAAATTAATGAACATTCATGGTAAAAAATGGTCTAACTCAGTAGACCTGAGATAGAGCCTGAGATTTTCAGATTCTGAGATTCTTGTTCTGTTTCTTTTTAGCTTTCAGGTGATGTTGATGCATCTGGTTCATGGACTCTGTGCTCACTACTAAGGATTTTAAACACAAATACGTTAATAGATCTGCTGAGCTGCTAAGGTAAGGTTCTCAAACTAGGAAAGAAAATATACACGTAATACGTCAAAACACAAAGACAACATAACAACTGTTGTAGATATTTTTCCTGGTGTAGCCTTTTATATGTAATTTTAGTGATGATAATAGCTAAGTGTACACACAAATAAATCAATGAAACATACACAGATGGCCATTTTCTTATATGAAAGAATTAAAAAGACATATACAAACATCCAAGAAAACCAAGGAAATATCCACAAGTAACTAATGAGAGCGCCCCAAAAGAATAAGGCTTTATTCCCTTGTGAATATATATATATAAAGGATAGGTGGATACTGGCTAGCAGTGACTCAAGGGAAGCGACTAGTGACTTATGCCTCTATAACCACATAGAACTGGATCAAAGAGAAAGGTCACAGTGCCCAACAGACATCACAAGATAGTTAGTACTTACCTTTGTGCCTGAGCACATATGAGACATAACTGGCCTTTTTCCCAGTGTCAGATTCCATCAATGTTCCTGCTAATGCACAGGAAGTATTATGAGACAAATGTGCCCATTTCAAGATGGCAAGACTGATTTTTACGGCAAGGGATCTTTTAAAGTGACAAGTTGATTTTTTTAGTTATGAGTACCAGAGGTAATGTGAACTTTATCAATTTTATGTCCTAACAATAGGCATTTTAAATGCCATTGCCTTTGTAAGCTCATTCAAACAATTCAAAGCTCAATTGTTTTATGTTCTTGTCACAGTTTAGTTTTCAACATATTTGGCATAAAGCGTATATAGGCCATATTCTTTAGGAAAACAGACTAAGAACTGGGTCAGGAAAAGAAGGAAGTAAGGAAGGTCACAGGAAAACAAAAGAGGGACACATATACAGGAGCCCTGGAATGGGAGGCACAGGAGTAAAGACAGCAGTGCCCTCTGAAAAGACCCAGGATGGGCACACAGTACAGGAACGGTGTGGGAGTTCCCAAGTGTCATGCAGTGAAACAAGTATTTGAGTGCATATGAGACCTTTTTAGGTCCGTGTTGAAGGGATAGCCATTACTAGCTGATCAGTGTACACACTTTCATAGCTCTTTTTGTGCACAGATGCAGTATGCAAGCACATTTACATTCTTACAAAAGCAAACTGATACTTTATCTGTGGTTCTGCAAACTGTTTTGTTTATTCATTTTTACAATGTACCATGAACATATTTTTCATGCACATGGGTGAAAATCCTGTACTAAAAGACAGAGAGCACTGTAGTTGGGTCAGAAGGCTGCTGGTAAGGACAGTGACACCTAAAGCAGAGTTTTGGCTGAAGGTTAAAGCACAGGCCTGGCAAGTATCTACCAGGGAAAGCGGGGCCAGCAGTGTTCTTTCTCCTCAGAGAGGTCAGAATTGAAGGCCAAAGGCATTAAAGGTATGGGATGTCATGTAGGCCCCTCTGGCTCCTGCCTCCGCCGCCCCTCACCCCCCTGACTCCCCGCTGGCCCCTGGGGACTAAAGCATCCTGTGCATCTCTTGGCACCCAGTGAAAACCACCCATTTTCTGCCTCTTCCTCAGTTCTTCCTGAGCCCTAGTCATATCTGCGCACTCTCTCATCATCTCCTCACTGCTTACATGCCTGTCCTGTAAGTCCTCCTGGGAGTTCTTGGGAGAATCATCTGTCCCCCTATCTGTTTTTCGTTTTGCTTTCCGGGGCACATAATCTTCAGCAGGGCGCTTTTCTGCAGCCCGCGCCTCNCNGGCTGACTTTGCCTGGGAATCGGGCTTGCTCTCCCCTTGGCGCTTGCCCTCCCCGTCAGACTTTCCCTGCTTCTCGGGCTTCCCCTCATCTTGCCCCTGCTCATCTGGCTTTGCCTCCTCCTCTGGCTTGCCCTGGCGTGGTGCTGGCTTTGCTTTCTTGTCTGGCTTCTCTTCCTCGTCTGACTTTTCTTCATCTTCAGGCTCTACTTCATCTTCTGGCTTTCCCTCCTTTTCCAACTTGCCTTCGTTTTCACCACGGACTTCTTCCATGGCAAGATTTCCCTCCTTTTCCTGTCCTGAGGGTAGAAGTGGGGAAACAGGAGGCAAAGAAGAGACGTGAGAGACCAAGAGACACCTGACAGAATACAGGCTCATTAACATCTGTCTGCATTTGTTGCTTTCTAGGGGTCCCGCCCTGGTGGCTGTCCCAGTGCTCCAAGTGTAGGCTTGCACCCCTCCTCCACCCGGAGACCNACATGCCATGCCAGGTCTTACCACCTTCTTGGTGCTTCTTCAGGGTGGCAAGCTCTGCGTGTGTGTTACGTGGGATAGCTTGGGAGGGGGCAGGCAGTGGGGTCCCAAATCCTGCCCCATTTTGTCATTATTCACTGACCTGCAGGGATCCTGGACAGGTCGACCCTCTTTCGCAGATGTCACAATGCGCTGGGAACAGCAGAGACCTACAGACAGGACACAGGGGCAATGTCTGCGTGGTCAGTGGATGCACAGAGACTGTGTACCTGTCTGGTAGCCCATATTCATCACTCAATCTTTTCCTCCGTTACCCCGCCACCCCCGCATACCCCAGCCGCCATTTCTTTTCAGGCCTTGGGCACCAAATCGGGATGCTCTCCAAACTCCGTTTTGCTCTGCGCTCCCCACTCGGACTCTGGAGGCAGCCTGCCCCACCCCCACTCCCTTTTGGTCCGGGTCAGTTTATCTTCAGATCCTGGAGTGTGCGTTCACTTCAGTACGCATCTGTCTACGTCTCACCCTCACCGTCGCACTGCGGGCCCCCCTCACCCACCCCCCTCCGCCTGCTCTAAAACAGATTAGGAGTGGGATGAGGGAAGAGAACCTTCCCCCCTCTTCTTGCTGGGTCTGCTGTGCTCCCTCCTTACCAATCTCTCAGATCCCTTCCCCCTCCCCTCCCTCTGATGCTGGTTCCAGCTGCCACCCCCCACCCGTGCTCTTCCCTGCTGGCAGAGCCAGCATTTAAGTACTGACCTGAGGAGACCCAGGACAGGCCTGTGCACCTTCTCTGGGCTCACAGTAACCAGGGCAGCTCAAGGAAATGGTGCTGCGCAAATGCGGGTGTTGGGCACAGGTATCCGCAGCAGCAGCAGGACTAGCTGGTGCGGGGGCTGGTGCCCACGTGGGCACCAAGCCAGTCACGTGAGCAAAGCGTCACCCTAGCTAAATCCATCTCCCCAATTGTCTCCCCACCTCCCATACTCGGTTGATCTGGATAGCAATGCACAGTTAGGGGGAGTGTGGAGAAAAGGGAGGAGTGGCCAAGGAAAGGAGGGGAAGGCTTCCTGACTCCAAGAGGTTAACCCACTGTCTTCTCTGAGAACCCCAATGAGATGCCCATCCTCACCAGTTATGACAGCCTAATTAGAGGGGCTAAAGCGGCATTTCCAAGAATGCTCAGCTCCTGAATCCTGAATGCAACAGATGTACTTAAGTACAGAGTTTGAGAGTGGTACCCTCCATGAAAGGAGCTTCCACTGGGAGGGCTGGTGCTCTCAGGTTTCTGTCCTTAGCTTTCTAACTCCTTAGTTAGAAGTGTGGTGTTCCCACTCCCTGGACGATCTCATTCTTATTCACTTCCCTTTAAATATCAATTATTCGACAGAGTGCATTTCCACTGTAGTCCCTCTTCCACCTCAAGCCTGCCTCAGTGACTGGCTACTAGATACTACTGCTTGGCTCTTTAGAACTTTGTTCAGTCCATATACTGTTTTCATTAGCTCAATTCTATCTCGTCTGACCCAGCTCCACACCAAAAATTATCCCTCCAATATTTGGTCCGTTTCCATTAAGGAAGAATGACATGCAATTAATTTTTTAAAAGCATGAAAATATTTTTAAATGTAGATCTCACATGTGTTTTCATAACCATAAACTTCTGAGTTCTATGATTGAATTCTGCATGTTCTTTCCTTTTTCACATTTCTTGTTCTTTCTCTTTTTAAAGGTCTCACTATGTAGTCCTGGCTGACCTAGGACTCAAAATATGAACCAGATTGGTCTTGAACTTAGAAACTCACCTGCCTCTGCTTCTGGAGCCTTGGGATTAGCACCTGTCATCATTGTCCTCCTGTTTTTATAATCTTTCTTCTCTGTCTTCTGTGATTGCTCCTGAACCTTGGGGGCATGATACAGATAACTCATTTCCTGGTGAGCAACTCATTTACTCTCTGTACTTTGAGAGTCTCTGTATTAGCTTCTGCCCACGGCACAAAGGAGTTTCTCTGATGAGGCATAAGAGCTGCTTTAATCTATGTTTATATAGATGAGTATTTAGAAGGTAGTTTGATACTAGGCTCATTTAGCAAAATATTGGCATAAGCAGTAGGTTCTCTCTCATGACCTAGGGCCTTGCCCAGATTTTAGGGTACAAGGTATAAATTTCTTCTTGTGGAGTTGACCTTGAATCTAATTAGAAATGTTGTTGGTTAACCCCTACAACCTTCATTCCACCATTGCACCACTAGACACATGTTGGTGGGTTAGTTTTTTTTTTTATTAATGGCAGGGTTCACAGCTGAATAAATCTCTTGGTAACTTTCTCCCCAGCAGCCTGGCTAACTACAATGCACATACCCAATCTCATCTTTTCCTATTTTTTCATACCCCTCCATTTTAATCAGCCCTCATCCATTTCCTCATCTCCACCACCATCCACTCCTCCTCTTATTTGAACATTTACACCTCCAAGCAGCCTCTTCTTCACTTACATTTTACCTATAGTCAAATATCCTCCCGCCTTTAAGGCAGCACCCCTCCCCCACTGTTCCCTTTCTAGTTTTCACAAATACTCATGTTGAACAAAGATTGAGACTAGGGTCTACATGTGAAAGACAGCACAGATAGCCTGCAGTGTTTCTTGGTTTGGGCCTGAGTTACCCTACTCACCATACGTTTTTGAAAATTTCATACATTGATATACTGTATTTACATGATTTATATATTCCCCTCTCCCTCTCCAACTCCTCTCTAATACCCACTAATGATTCTTAGAAACCTCTTTTTCCTATTTAGTAATAATATCATTCACTTAAGTAACAAACCCCAAATAATCATAGCAATAATTAAGTACAAATATGGCAAAAAAAAAAAAACAGGGAAAAGTGAGCCACAGAGATCATGAAAAAGGAATACAATCCACATAGACACACACACACACACACACACACACACACACACACACACACACATTTTGCTGAGTCTATTTAGTGTCACCCTTATATATATTAGTTTGGGGCTGATAGCCTACCTTGGATTAGGGCTCATCACTAAAGAAAGCCAATTGCTCCAATCCCAGCAGCCATTGACTACCTGTAGCTTTTCATCTAGTAGTGGGCTTTGTGAAATCTTTCATCCTCATTTGCATTTCAACTGGTGTTGTCATTTTGCAAGGTTTTTTTAGACCACTTAAACTGTTGATATTCATGAGTGTAACATCACTGTCATGTATAGAAGATACTGTCTCACAGCAGGCATCTTGGTCCTCTGGCTCTGAAAATCTATCTTTTCATTCCTTCTTGCTATGTTCCCTGAACCTTAGATGTGGCAGCTGTGTTGTAGATAGACAAATTGGAACTAAGAGACCCTTAGTCACTTCACTGCATTTTGACCAGCTGTGGATCTTTGTAATAGTTTTGATCTGCTACAAAAGGAAGCCTCAAAATGAGGGGTAAGAGCTACAAATGTCTTTGGGTATAAGAATGCATGTTTAGCTCCAAACTTTGTCTCTGCCACTTCTTTCATGGGTATTTTATTCTCTATTTTAGGGAGGAATGAAGTATCCACGTGTTGGTCTTCCTGATTCTTGATTTTCTTGTGTTTTGGAGATTGTATCTTGGATATTCTACCTTGTTCTTGCAAACTTCATATGCCCCATACAGGGGAACGCCAGGGCCAAGAAGTGGGAGTGGGTGGGCAGGGGAGCAGGGTGGGGGGAGGGTATAGGGGACATTCAGGATAGCATTTGAAATGTAAATGAAGAAAATATCTAATAAAATAAGTTTAAAAAAAGAATTCATGTTTAGAATACAATTAGAGACTATACTGATTTAGGCAAGGGGTAGCAGTAGTTTTCCTCTAGGATCTATGACTTCTCTAGCCACTGGTCGTTAGTTGGCTAGGATTACAGTACCATGGCAGGTTCAAAGTCTAATAAGACTGTTGGTCACTCCCAAGATGTAAGTGCAACTATTGCACCATTGAAATATCCTAAATAGCTTGCCATTGTTGTGGTCACATTATTTTTAATCTGAAGTCAATTTTATATTGAGTTTTTAAAATTAATTTGAATTTTACCCTAGTTCCTACAAATATATTCACTGATTATATCTCACTTTTTTGGTAAAAGTTTAGATAACCATCTTGTCTATGCTTGGATATTTGAAGGTATGCAAAATTCTCCATGTCTTTCTATGTTTTATTCTGTTTTTCTCTGTTCTGCCTTTTTGAAAACAATATTATCGTGAATAGGAAAATTTATATTTACAGACAGAGAAGCAGTTATTAAAGGCTATAGGAAGAAGAAGATGAAGAATAAATAGAGACTTTATTTTTTTACAGGTAAAACTTTCAGTTTTGAAAGGATGAAACTTTTTGGATATAGATGTTGGTATAATTTTGTAACATTGTGAATATTCTTAATGCTTCTGAGGTGTATGGCTAAGATGTAAATTTTTTAAATTAGTGTTGCTTTCCACAATAAAAATATTTCCTAGTTAACGACTTACACAATATGGTAACCGTACTGTGTAAGTACTTTGGCCTGGTTCAGTCTAGGTCCAAAATATTGTTATTGCTTTAAAGCAAAATCCTAGCCAAAAAAAAAAATCTCTGAATCATAAAGTAATTTCTATGTATTACCTTTTCTCCAAGGTCTCTAAAAGTACCCATCTGTGTTTGACCAGGTGCTATAGTCCATTGGTGCTGCTGTAATAAAATAGCTCACACTAGGTGGCTTAAATTACAGAAAGAGACTCTTCATGGTTCTGCTAACTCAAAGTGTTAGCAGAAGTAGTTCAGGTTTCCCTCTTTTAAATTGCTGATAAATACCTTTCCCCACACCTGCCAGTTTTGCTACTGATTCTCATGATGCAGTCCCACCTAGCCTGAACTCACAGAGATCCACATCCTTCTGCCTTTCGAGTACTGAAATGAAAAGTGCAAGCACATATCACCATGCCCCGCAACAGATGCCTTTTTATTGTGTCAGTACATGCTCTTTATTCTCTGTGTGAATAGAGTTACATTTCGTCCTCTATAATGAACCCCTCACCAGGAAAACCCCAAAAGTCCCTCTACTTAGCTTAGTACCCATAAGCAGAACATCAGTACCCATTACAGTGCCATATAGAGACTTGTGGCCTTAGTATAGAGAACTATATTCTGTCAAGCAGAATTTCTCCCTATATAGAGCTGTATCAAGCCACAAGTGCATCACAGAAGCATGAAGATAATTGCAGCATGCATGTTAATCTTTCTTATTTTACCTCTGTAGGTACCTGATGGGACACTGTTGCAGCATCGGTGACTGCTATACAGCCTACTCTAACACTTCCACCAGCTGAGAGACAATAAGGCAAGAGTCACTAACCATATGCAGAAAAAACAAAACATGAAAGTAAGCCCTAAGTCATTACTTACAAATGGTGAGATTTTCTCCATTATGAAGTTCAGCGCCAGAAAGAATGCTGTACAAGGGACCATAAATCTGTGATTGTAGATAAGGTATAGGGGATCTCACTACAGCACAAGATGTAGGCTTGCAAAGATGGACTACTTTTAAAAATAACTTTACCAGATGTTTCTGACTAATACATTAACTGCAATATTGTGTCAGATTTGGGGTTCTTTTCTAGCCTCCAGGTCCCTGCCTTGAATTCTTGCCTTGATTTCTCTCAGTAACGGATTGTGTCCTGAGAGTTGTAGATTGAAAGAACCCTTTCTACTCCAACTTGCTTTTAATAATGATGTTTTATCACAGCAACAGAAACACCAGCTATGAAAGACATAAAGTAAACAAATAAAATATAAAGAAATATTTTAAATTCAAAATGTGGGGATGGGGGGAGGAGTGAACTCCAAGCTGTGTTTTTAAAAAAGGGTTATTTCACCCCTGGCCATGGGCAAAGAGACCCCTTGTTGGTGGTGGTGTTCTTGTGTCAGTCAGGGCAGAGCAGATGGCAGACCTTTGTTCATCTTAGTTTGATGTCTGGCTTGGTGGCCAAAGCTGTTTCATACCTAGGGCACATAAAATAAAATAAAATAAAATAAATTTAAAAATAAAAAGTTTAAAAAAAGAAAAGAGGAAGAGGGAAAAAAAGGTTTATTTTGTATTTTCCTTTCCCTCACCTTCTACCTTTATGAGTTCTGGGGAAGAATGGGCTGCAAGGATTTTACTTTTAGTATTTTCTTCTTTTATTTTCACAACCAACACCATTGTCATTTCAAAATAGCTTTTCTATAATGAAAAATATTTTTCTTAGCCTAATGTTAATCACCCAACAAAAATTTTTAATGATGACATCTGAATAATATTCACTGAACCAAAACCCACTAATAGAGAAATCATTTCACTATGAGAGAAGGTTATGGAAAGGGGAGTAACTACCAAGAAAAACTAATAACAAATGTCAGTACTAAGACCTTAACTATCAATAATTAACATAAATGTAAGTGGAGGAAATTCTTCAACAAAAATAGTAAAAGCTAATATGTTAAAATGAAAAAGACATTAAAATAATCTGCCTATAGTGAACTCATGTCACTTTTAAGACATACACACGCTGACAGTTAAGGATGAAACTTACATAAAATGAATCCAAATGAAAAAAGAAGTAATCATGTTTAAATAAAATCAGCTTCTTTGCTTATGTTTAATGTAAACTCTTAGCTAACTGGACTTAATTTCTATCTGTAAATGCATTCCATTATAGGAAAATTGCAAAGTTACTACATCGAAGTTCCATAAACATGTGCAACCCCTACCTAACTGATAAACCTTATCTTCTCAAATAATTATTCTAGCCAATGTCACCATTGGACTTAAACATCACCATCTGTACACATGTGCTAAAGCTGGGGAATACATGAGAATCAGAAGGCAGGTTGAGCAAGCCAGTAAGCAGCCATCCTCCATGGCCTCTGCACCAGTTTCTACCTCCAAGTTCCTGCTTTGAGTTCCTGTCCTCACATCCCTGTAGGATAAGTGGATGATGCACTACAAGCTGCAAGATGAGATAAACTCTTTCTTCCTCTCCAAGTTACTTTGGATCTCAGAAACTCTAAGACAAGCCTCCAACAACCATCTCAATTTTATTATCTTTCAACCTTCCTCTGATTTGAAATATATGGCTGCCTGTTAATTTAATCATCATATGTATTTCATATCATGATTTTAAAAAATTTTTACTTTATGTATATGGGTGTTTTATCTGTGTTATATCTGTACACCACATGTGCACAGTGTCTGAGAAAGAGAGAAGAGTCTATTAGCTCTCCTGAAACTAGAGTTCTAGATAGTTGTGAGCAGCTGCAAGGCCCACACAACTGGTCTCATAAACCTGGCTTTGGGACATTGGAGATTAAGGAAGACAGACAGAAGTAACAAAAGCAAAACTTGGATCAGTTAGACTGCACACCCTTTGGTAGATATCTACTAGCATCCCAGAAACTTAGTGTCTTTGTTTTAATAATGGAATATCCCTGGAAGAGTGAACAATACTGCTTCTAGAAGACACTGGTTTTAAAATGAAAATCACAGTGCAAGACATGGGGTATATTCCTACATTATTTGGTAGGCAGTACACAGACTTCTCCTAAACAAAACAGATTATGCAAATTGGCTTTACCATAACCACATGGTAAGTTTCTATTGCTGAAAACACCAATATTTGACAATAGAACATAAATAAATATTGAACAAACCTGCAAAGTTCCTCCCTGATTGCAAGATTTCATAGTGTTGGGAGGTGATATGCAGGTTGATGGGGGATAAAAGGTATCAGTGGTCTTATTTAGCACTAGAGCATGCAGGTATATCAACATGCCAGGGAAGAGCTATCCACTAGTGGTACAACTTTTATGGGAATCACTAACTACTTTCTGAATGGCTTTGAGACTTGCTCCAAAGAAGGGAGTTTCATGCCTAATACTATAATCCCTATCAAAAGACCATAGCTTAATGGGGATAGATCATAGGGTCTAGGGTAGAACTTACTATTGTTAAGTGATCATGTTGTTAAGTTACATTCTAAATATTTATTTTTGTTCCCATTGATCTGAACGATGCATAATTTTGGGCAGATGTATTTTTGTGCAAAGGCAGTGGTTAGTAGCGAGACTTCTAAGTGTTCTACATGATGAGTATATGTGACTGTTAGGCTCCAACTGAGAAATCTTTATCAATATTCACTAACCTCTGTCACATTGTAGAAGATGAGGTACAAAACAATAAGCAGAGGCTGGGGAACAGTGCTGTGAAATCTTGCCTTCTGGATGTGACACACTCATCACATTCAAGGACTCATAGCATCTGTCATTACCTGCCCAAGACCTACACAAGATGAACTCAGCAAAAAAATCTGCCACTGATTGTGTAGATGGTAACTTCTGGAGGAAGAAAAATTATTCTGTTTTGAGATGTGGCCACTGGTAGGTTTCTGATGGCTCCAGGTCATATGCATATTAGCAACACTAAGTCACTTAGAATTATTAAAACATTAAAACGAAGAAGAGGGGAAGAGAAAGAGGAAGAGGAGGAAGAGGAGAAATTGGGAATTTGGGAAGGAGATCATGTTGGCAGGAGTATAAGAAGAGTCAGAGTGGGGAAATAGTCAGTGGATGTGATCATATTTCATTGTATACATATTTACAATCCCCAAGAATAAAGAAAAATATTCACAAAGGGTAAAATGATCCAAACAAAAAGTTCCATCAACTACGCTAGGAAGAAAAATTTCAATTTGTATACATAAATACATATTTCATATACATATACATAACATATGAATACTCATGCCTTTAAATGAGGTAATACATCATCTGCTCAAATTTAAGCCTGCTGCATTAACTTTACAAACTATCATCCCATGCAAGCTATTGAAATGACCTGCTGATGGAAGAAACTTAGAGACTTAGAGACTGAGGTAAAATTAAATTTCCAGCCATAAACTAGAACATCAAAAGAGTCATCACGAAAAGTACACCAAGAAATTTTAAGTTTACAGAGGGGGAGTATATGATTGTTGACCTAAGTTTTAAGGCAGAAGGCAAAACTCATCATACTGTCTATGAGGAGAGATTCCCTGTAAAACACACAGGTTGCACCTAAACTAATGCTTGATACATTTTCTCTTTAGGTCTATCATCTCCTTTCATAAATTTTCCTATATCATTTGCTCCTCCATTTATCATATCAGTGATATCAGCCTATTTGGCACATCCACTCCAAAATCCTGCACAGGCCTCTCTGGTACATCTGCCTTGAGCACTTCTTAAATAAACTTAATTCAAACCTCGAGCAGACTCTACAGCTATGTCTGACAGTCATTTCTCATAACTAATTTTGTTATTTCATCTTTTTATTTGTTAGAAACAAGAAACCGAATTGAATGAATGCTTTATAGTAGGATTCATGGTTTTCTCACAGTCTCTCCTACCTAAGAGACTTAATGCACATTCAGTGGTGCTCTGGATGCAGCTCTGCCTCAAAGTCCACCAGAAACTTTCTCCAGGTAACACATCTGACCATAATATAGTGTGGGCAGTAGGTAGAGCAACCATCAAGGGTCTAGGCCTCAACTCTGAAATTCTAGTAAAATATGCAGTTGAGTTCTGCATACTGTTCATGTATTCAGTCCTTCAGGAGTCAATGTCTGTCATTTTGTTCAGATTTTCTTTGATTTCTACTGCTCTGGAAAAATTGTGGGTTTCTGGGATTCTGGTCTGGTTCCTGATCTCCTGACATGCTACGCACAGGTCAGAGACAATATTTATCTCCTAGCCTTGAAAGTTGCTTAAAGAAATGCTAGCAGTGGCCAGGATTGATCACTTGATCAAAGTACTCGTACTGGTGAACCCAGCCATGGTATTGGTTTATGGCTTTTCCTACTTGATCAGATGATGAAATTTGTTTTCCTCCATTCTGTTTCAAGTTCAGACTCCTACCTAGTTCCCTTTATAATAACGCTTAACCTTGCATTAAAAGTGGAGTTGTAGTGATATCTTTCAACGGTTTGGAACAATAACTTGAAGGAGTTATACTGACATACAGAAAACTGAAGCACTATACATAAACAGGAAATACGGGAACCAAGAAAAGAGAAACCCCCTACTCATTTCTAGTCCTTATTTCATCTCCAGCTGGCTGAAAAATTAGAAGTTTTCAATATAATTTAACAGAATACCTGCAGGAAGATCTAGACTCCTTTCTCTGAGAAACATACAAAAGAGACTATCAGCAAAATCCTGCTGGTGTCTGCATTTGGTGGCTGATTATGGGATAGATCCCTGGGTGGGGCAGTTTCTGGATTATCCATCCTTTCTTCCTTCCTTCCTTTCTTCCTTCCCTCCTTTCTTTCTTTCTTTCTTTCTTTCTTTCTTTCTTTCTTTCTTTCTTTCTTTCTTTCTTTCTTTCTTTCTTTCTTTCTTTCTTTCTTTCTAACCTCCAGTGAGAGCCCAGCAGACCACCAACCATCTCCTCATCCACCCCCTCACCTCACAAGGAGGTACGGAGACCACATCGCAGTGGAAGTGGGCTTGGCCTCTGCCTCGGCCAGCGGTTGGAGCTGGAGGATCCACAGTGGACCAGGGGTTCTTGATAGTCACAGCTCCAAACTTTGTCTCTATAACCACTTCCATGGGAGTTTTGTTCCCAATTCTAAGAAGGCACAAAGTGTCCACATTTTGGTCTTTATTCTTCTTGAGTTTCATGTGTTTACAAATCGAATCTTGGGTATTCTAGGTTTCTGGGCTAATATCCACTTATCAGTGAATGCATATCATGAGAGTTCTTTTGTAATTGGTTTAGCTCACTCAGGATGATAACCTCCAGATACATCCATTTGCCAAGGAATTTAATAAATTCATTCTTTTTAATAGCTGAGCAGTAGTGTAAATGTACCACATTTTCTGTATCCATACCTATGCTGAGGGCCATCTGGGTTCCTTCCAACAATATAGCTGTATCTGGTGAGGCTATGCCAGTGGCTGGCAAATACAGAAGTGGATGCTCACAGTCAGCTATCAGATGGAATAAAGGGGATCCAATGGAGGAGCTAGAGAAAGTACCCAAGGAGCTGAAGGGGTCTGCAACCCTATAGGTAGAACAACAATATGAACGAACCAGTCCCCCCCCCCAAAAAAGCTCGTGTCTCTAGCTACATATGTAGCAGAAAATGGCCTAGTCAGAGGCCCTTGCTCTTGAAAACTTTATATGCCCCAGTACAGGGGAACACCAGGGGCAAGAAGTGGCAGTGAGTGGGTAGGGAAGCAGGGCGGTGAGGGTACAGGGGACTTTGGGGATATCATTTGAAATGTAAATGAAGAAAATACCTAATAAAAAATTGGAAAAGAAAAAGAGAGACTATCAGGCTACTGAACTGTATCTTAAGTCTGTCCTCCCTTGACTTACGCATATAAAGATGCCANTGACTAATGTTTTATATCAACTTGTGCTCCCTTCTCTAGCAGCTACNCAATGCACCTAAAAAATTCTCCAAGGACAGAACTCCACAGATAAGGAAAACGAGTTGAATAGCACATACTTTGATCTCTAAACAAAGTTTCTGAACAAGTAGTTTTAAAGCCTCAGGTCATGTATGCCTCTGCTGCTGAGGCTTTTTAATAAGTTTGTTTTCTTCTGTCCACAGCTGATTCTCTTTATGTGCATCCTAAAGCAACAAACTCACCAACTTCACTTCATCATAACTCATGGGTCTCCTGTACACCACACACCCCCAACCCCAAATGCAAGTAAAGAGAGGCTTTTCTAGGCTTTGAAGAAGGCTCCTCGGGTGGCACTGCTAGCAGGGTTGAGTTGCAGTTTCTGCTGCTGCTGACAAAACTGAAACATTAAAACACCTCACAGAATAAATACAGGTCTGCTTATGAGAGAACTTCAGGTGCTCACAGCTTGTAGCGATGCCTGATGATCCGAGTCTCATCCCTAGGACCCGTGTGATGAAAGGTTGAATGTAGTCCTCTGACCTTTACATGCAGGCCATCGCACACACACACACACACACACACACACACACACACACACACAAATAAATAGGTAAATGTAATTTTCTTAAAAAATACTGAATGAATCAAAACTGAAAATTAGTCGGCAACCCAAATATNGAAAAAAAATGTTAGTAAGATAGATAAAGTCTATTGAATGAATTAGGAAATATTATACTATTGAAAAATGGTACTGAGAAAAGTGAAAAATGATAATTTGAAAAATATTACAAGTTGGCTTCCTGTAGAACCCACTTAAGTAAGCTATTTGCTGGTTGCAAGAAAACCTCATAAAACAACATGATCTATCACATGTTACTTTATATACAGGAGAAAACAATCTTTATTTAGATTGTTTGTAGTTTTTAACTATTAGAGTAAATGCTGAATGAGCTTTCCTTTAAGCAGCTTTGGGAAATAAATATTGGTCTTAAATTCCCATAATTGTCACTGTTGATAATGTTTTCGGTATTTATATTGGTCATAGAATTTTTATTGCTTCAGTTTGATTTCTGTGAAGTATGGGTAATGCTCTCTAATGTGTTCAAAAATACTGTAATTTTTTGGTTTGTCTTATTTTTAAATCTTTAATTTCTTCCTTGTTGGCTTTTTCTTCTCAAAAAGAATACTTTTAAATGTCCCTGAGTAATGTTTTCTGAGTCCACCACTTTAAAGGTTAAGAATACCATTTATTTCTCTAAAGAAT
>NC_034613.1:114272705-114273874 GCF_900095145.1 Mus pahari
AAGATAAGGAAGTGGATCTGGATGGGAGGGGAGTTGGGGAGAAATTTGAAGGAGTAGCTGGATGAGAAAATATCATCAGGATATATTAAGTGAGGAAAAAAGCTCTTTTTAACAAAAGAAAAAATCTATAAACTGCAAACCACACAATAGAAGACTTCGGTAGATGAGATCAGTAATAAATGTGGCAAAAGTTCACCATTGGTGAACTTCTGGATACAGCAGTAGAATTTCCTGAATGTAAGTAAGCAAGAGAAATACAATGAAAAACATGAGTGTCAGGGATTTACAGAAAAATAATAAAATGGCTGGGGTTATAATGTTATTTTCTGAAGTGAACTGAGAGTATGAAGGTGCTTTAACAAAGACTTTGAAGGAATAATGGCTGAATATTATTTAAATGCAAGCACAAATGTGGAAAGTTAAGAAAACAAAACTATTTCTATTTTCAGATGATATAGCTGCTACATTAAGCATTTCAACAATTCTGTAAAAAATATACTTAGTTAAAAACAACTTTAGAGAACTGTTCGGACAAAAGAAATCAATTTCTTAAGTGTATGCTAGCAATGTAAATGTAACATTTGATAATTCATAAATAAAATTGTTAGGGCTTAATCTGAGAAAATATGCATAGTTCCTATAATAGAGATCTTTCAAAACACAAAATGGAGGAAACTGGAGACCTAAATCATAGGCATAGCATAAAGTGCTTGTAGATTAAAAGACATAACACTGGAAAAATATCAATCCTTACAAAATTCTTCTAAAATTTTAATGCAATGTTTATAAAAATACTAGCAACTATTTTTGTAGATATAGGCAATCCTAGTCTATATTTTATTGGAAATACACAAACCCTATCACAGCAAGAATACATTTGGCAAAAATAATAAAATACAATAAGTCATTCTATGTGGTATTAATTATACACATAATACAGCAATTGAGACAATGGCATGGGTACTGACATACAACACACTGAAAAAGCATGTGCAAATGCATTCATACACATCTTCTAGCTGAAGTTTGAGAAGGCTGCAAAACAATTTTCTATACGAAGGAAATAACTTTAAACAAGTAATGATAAAAACAATTGGGTATACACAGTGGGGGGTTCAAAATACAAACCATGTAAAATTTAACTCAAAGTATGGTCAGGGGTTTCAATG
>NC_034613.1:114280875-114282050 GCF_900095145.1 Mus pahari
TCCATAATGCTTTCAGAGAGGACCCATGTTTGGTTCCCAGAACGCAAGTTTCTAGCACCCGAGTCCATTCACAACCATTTTGGACTTCCTGGTAGCACCAAAGGAGCCAGCTCCGCCTACTTGGGTGGAGCCTCCTAGCATTGGACAAACCGAAAGAGTTAGTGTAGTCAGCTGACCCCAAAAGAGCCAATTGGAGTCCAGCATCTACTTTAAACTTGCTACGTAAAGGTTGACAGATAGGCACAGAGAAATCTGAGGGAGTTTTTTTTTCCCCCACAAGTTTAGCTCTTCGCCTTCCTGTTTCTCACCAGAAATTGGAGGTTGCCACTGACCAGATCCCAGCGGGGGCGGGGAAATATAAAAACCTTTCCCCTCCCTCCCAGTTAAGTAAGTTTAAACAGTTTTCTTTTTGTAAATGGAATCTTNGGACCTTAAATTAATTCAAGCTGTAGTTTGAAGATTAACGTGTAATCTAGCTGGATCTTTGAAAATGTCCCCAAATGCTGTTGGTTTGCGGCATTGCTTATCCTGAGGTAGTCAGCTTCAGTTGTTTGACAGACTATTCATAGTGTTTGACATCCTGAAACGTCCTTTCTGCTCTTCAATTAATTATGTTCTTCACCCTGGTGAGGTAGTTACTTGCCTGTAATTCCATTACTGTAATTACACCATTTCTAAGACTGGTGTAAGGTGTTGTTGGGTTTTGTGCCAGCCTTGCCCCTACGTGGTGAAACCTTGTAACAAACAAATAAACAAAAAAAAGGGTTTTTACCCCTCCTTTACACTTACCTAGCTATTATTTTATATGTAATCTTTTTGGGATAGTAAGCACTGAACCGTGTAATTAACTATTTCTCGTTTTACTGTATTTCATTTCCTTAGTTTTTCTTTTAATGCTTTTGATGTCTGAAGGGCAAAACCAAAAATTACTGTCTTCCTCCTCTGCTTCTAGTGTCCTTTAAGGATTTATCTAACAATGTTACTCCAGTGTTCATAAACCGTTTTACTTTGTCTTTATCTTTCTTTATTTCTTTATTATTTTATTTATTTGCATTTCTTTTTTTTTTGTAGCAAAGTATTAGTACTTTATTTAAATTTTTTTCTTTTTTCTTTTTTTATTATTTTCTTTATTTACATTTCAAATGCTATCCTGAAAGTTTCCTATACCCCCCCCC
>NC_034613.1:114282061-114285639 GCF_900095145.1 Mus pahari
CCAGCAGCAACCACATGGTGGCTCACAACCATATGTAATGGGATCTGATGCCCTCTTCTGGTGTGCATAAAAACAGAGTACTCACATGCATAAAAAAAACAAATACATAAATATTTTTAAATAATTTGAAAGTATGCTTTCATGTCTTCCTGCCTTTTCAAGTTTCTGCCGAGAGGTCCTATGTTATATTTTGATTGGCTTGCTTTTAAATGGGAGTGGGTTGACATTTTTCTCTTACAGCTTTTAATATTTTGTCTTTGTGTCTGCACAGAATGCTGCTTAGGTTTCCAGAGCTTTGCATTTTATGTCTAGTCTACCTTAGATAAGTTGGGTTTTGGTTATGTGTAATTTGGATTCTAAATCTCTCGTGTACTTAGGTGTCCATTTATTTTCCTATATTTAGGAACTTTTCTGATACTGTTTCACTGACTAGGTTTTCTATGCCTTTACTTTTATATCATCTCTCTCTACCCAAGGAGCTCTTGGATGTTTTTGAATTTTTGAAAGTTGTGTTTCTGCTTATTAGTTTATTTTTGTTTATGGGTGACGATATGTAGTTTCCTTGAGCTTTTCTTCNAACACTAAACTTTCTTTGGCTTGATCTATAATATCAATAAAACTTTGATATTTTATTTTTTGTTTTTAAAATTTCAGTGTCCTTGCTCACTTGCATATTTACATTTTGAATGGATTTCCTTATTTGTTTGTATCTTTGAAGTCATTAGTCATTTTTCAAGTAGACGCTTGAAAAGTTTTTGGCCTAAAATTTCAAGTGAGCTCTCCAACACTGCTCTGGCTAGGTCACCCACTGCTTCCATCAAGAGGAGGCAGCATCTGTTCTGCTCTAATGCCCTTGGGGCCAGGGCTGACTCACCCAAACCCACACCTCCAGAGCTAGCTCCCAGTCATGATCCCAGGCCCACTCTCCCGAATGCTGANGCCTGTGTGGGACTGGGACAGCTCTCCTGCTCTCTCATATCTGGCACTACCTCACCCATGACTTCTAGAGACATCAGGGCCAGATCCACTATTAAAATGGATTTCTTCTCCAATGTTGTTTTTGTTTTTTATCGCTTTTGTCTCTCAAGACAGGATTTCTCTCTGTAGCCCTAGCTGTCTTGGATCTTGCTCTGTAACCAGACTAGCCTCGAGCTCAGAGTCTAGTCTCTCTGCCTCCTGAGTGCTAAGATTAAAAGCATGCACCACCCCTGCCAGGCTCTTTTCCAATGTTAACGTCTTATGCAAGTGGCATCACTGTCAGCTCAAATGGTCCAACTTGATTTAAGGTGTGTGAGAACTGTGGGCCTGTCCTTTGGGTAGCAGTGCTACCAGTCGTGTCACCAGGGTTATGTACCTTACCTTTTCAATGAGGTTGTTCCTTCATCTTCTTCACCATGGAGCTGCTTTGGAACCCTGGGTACTTGCTCCTTTTGGCTGCACAACCCTCTATTTCTGTGCCCTTGACATGTCCTGTAACTAATTCTGTTAATTTTTATTCTATCCCAATCTCTCTGTGTGTACCAGAGTGTATTATTTCTTGCCCTGACTTTCCTCATTCAGTACCCATTCTTCTGTGCCATCTTCCTCTAGAACTTTATATTTTCTTGTGGCTAGATTGAAATTATGCCTCTATGAAAAGGCCCATGGTTTACTCCTTTCCCACTCATCTTATTGGCTTGAAGGAGATTCCTATAAGAAGGCTTTGTGAGTGGCTCAGTATGTGATACCTGACAATAGACGGGTGAAATCCACAGAAGCTAATGAGCAATGCTTCCAGTCTGGGAGAGAAGCACACTCACTACATAGCAGGTAGAATTAGACCGTGTCACATTCTGGAAGAAAGCATACAAAAAAGGGTATGGAACATTACTGGCAGTATCAAGAGAAGAGAATGACCTTCATTTAATGGGAGAATGATTGTTCTGTGCAACACTGTGGATTACAGTCTGCTACCCTGGAATAGGCAATCAGTGTGCTGCCAGCACTTAGATAAGGAGGGAATAAAGATATTACTTTGACTGGTATCTCATGAGAACATAATAGGGAGGGCAACTAAATGGAAGGCTGAAACCTGCCTTGTTTTCCATGGATGTCAAATTGCACATATTTCAACTTTAATTATAGGCTTCAGATCACATTATTAGACATACTTTGGATTAATGATGTTTACCTTAACTGTTTGGGTCAGTCTCAGTGGTGATGTTGCTCCACTACAATGCTACGTTTTGGCCTTTGTTAATAGCCAATGTGGTGAAGGAAGCAGTTTAAGACTGAAAAAAAAAAGCTACTTCTCAGAATTTGACTCTCTTTGGAATTAGCCTGCTATGAATATTTTTAATCATTATCTTCTGGTTTCTATGGGGATATTAAACTTATCTGTTGGATTTTTTCCTTAAAAAAGAGGTACCATCCATATTTTATTAATTTATTTCATCATTATGGTTTTATGAATAAATAGTATAATTTTGTTATAATCAGTTTACAAGATTATTTTTTCCTTGAATTATTCTGAAATCTCCTTTTCGTTAATTCACCCCTCTCTCCCTCCCCCTCTTTTTTTTCTTTCTCCCTCCTTCCCTCTCTGATTTTCAAGACAGGGTTTCTCTGTGTAGCCCTGGCTATCCTGGAACTCACTCTGTAGACCAGGCTGGCCTTGAACTTAGAGGTCCACCTACCTCTGACTCCTGAGTGCTGGGATTAAAGACATGTGCTATAACCGCCCGGCCATTGGTTTCTCAAGATAGGGATGTCTTGCTTTTTGTACTCATTTTCTGACACTATAGAAATTTCAAATTCATCTTTTGAATTTTTTCCACCATGGCCCTAAATTAAAGTCACTTGCCCAAGGATTTCTGAGTTCTTTTCTTAGGAAATGACATTTAGATATTCTTTTCTAATGGGCTTTTACTGTTAGTAGGTTCTCTCCAAGGACAGATGTAAGATGTATATTGTATGCATGTACCCATGCTTATAAACACAGACACAAATACACACACAAACACACACGGAGAGAGAGAGACTGAGCCAAACAGAGAGGCAGAGACAGAGACACACAGACAGAGACAGAGACAGAGATAGAGAGATGGAGCAGGGTCATTCCCCTAGTGAGGCTTCTGACTCTGGTCCATTCTAATTTTACCTCTAAATTTTTCCTTCACCTGCCTTTTATTGTCAATAATATAGTTACTCATTTCTTTGATCATAGTCAGTGTATTTATGAGTTTCAGAATTACTCAGTGTACTTGATTGAAATATTTATTAGCTTATATCTGTGTGATGTTCTTTTGGTTTTTACCTTGTTTAATAAACTTAAAGCTTTCTCAGAACAAATACTTTGTTATTCCTTCAGTGTGGTTAGAATATTTATGTGGATACTTACAATATCAATATAAAATGCAGTTAGTTTAATTTTCTGGTTTGGGGGTGTCTTCCTTTCCACATAATGGGGAATTTTGGTTGTTTATTTGTGCTGGGTAGCTTTGTGTCAACTTGACACAGCTGGAGCTATCACAGAGAAAGGAGCTTTAGTTGGGGAAATGCCCCCATGAGATCCAGCTGTGGGGCATTTCCTCAATTAG
>NC_034613.1:114285650-114287953 GCF_900095145.1 Mus pahari
GCTTGATCACTAATTGAGAAAATGCCCCACAGCTGGATCTCATGGAGGCATTTCCCCAACTAAAGCTCCTTTCTCTGTGATAACTCCAGCTGTGTCAAGCTGACACAAAACTAGCCAAATATTTCACATTAAAAATTACAATTATTGAAAGTATATAAACTTTACCAAATTGCATTTCTGTATGTGTCACACTGATTTTCTTCTCTTCTAACTTGCCTTTTTTCCCATTCTTTCCCTGTAAGTTTCTGCCCTAATTTGTTCTGTTTATTTTGCACAAGGATAAAATATATTTTATATTGCATATATCTATGAAAATAGCATAAAATATGGTTTTCTTTTGTCCTTTGTATGATTTTATGAGTTTTATTCTGTTTATTCTTTGACAATGTATTCACATATATGATAAAGTATACTTACACTCACACTCCATTTTACCTGAATGCTTCCAGCACTTTTTAACCCTCTTCCCACAAATTCTTTTCTACCATTCGTGTCTTTTTTTGTGAATTATCAGTGCTTATTAGTCTTCCATTTGTATACAAAATTTTTAATCCTTTGTACCCTAATCTTATCTGGATATATAGTTCATTATCCAAAAGTCTTAAATATATGTTACCAATACATTATCCCATTTGATCAATTACCTTCTGATTTACATATGATTTATAGTTTGAATTACTTTTCATTTAATATTATCAGATTGATTATCAGTCACTTCTGTTGCTTCTAAAATTTGAGTTATATTTAGAAATCTTGCTCCTCATGTTGCTGTTAAAGAAGAATTTTGTGTGTTTCCTTCAAAATATTATATGACTTAATTATTAGTCTTTTACCCTTAATTAATCATCAGTTATTCTGTATGTGACATGTGTCTTAGATGTACTCAAGTTTTTTCTAATTCAGATTGTCTGCATCACCTTAAATTGCATGTCAATATGTGTCCCAGTGGTTTTTCTATAACACATTTAAAATGTACTACTATCCCTTGGTAGAGAATTCTATTCCCAGGCTTTCTAAGCTGTATCAAAGGGCCGTTTGTCTATTTTTGCATCACTACTATGGTGCTGTGGTTAATTTCTATAGTATTCTCTCTTCTCTGGCATCATAACTTCTTTTTCACTCCTAATTGGTCATGCATATTCTCTAAAATATGAACTTTATCATTAACTCATAACATTCCATACAATGTTTACAGATAGTTTTCAAGTTGCATTAAAATATATACATGAGTTTAAGAGAACTGATATCTCCTTAATGTTAAACTTGTCAAGGAAAAATCAAATTATAGTATTATTGCTTTGGGACCCTTAAAGTGAAATCTGTGGGGCACTGTTAAACCAGACTTTCAGAACAACTAAGAACTCTGAGAAAAACTCTCTGAACATTTACATATGCACTCAGGAACATGCTGACCTTGTAAATTGTCATGAGCTGCAAATTCTGGAACAAATCTCACCAGCATTTGTAACAATTTGCGATACCAACCTTCGGGTCCACAATCTAGCAAATTCCTCCCTTTTGAAAGATAGTTTTGACTTTTACCGAACATAAAGAATCACAGTTCTTGACCAAGAGGATGGAGGCTACCAATCAGCCACTCTTGTACATTTAAGCTGTAAGAAAGCCTATCTTTTTAAAGCTTGGAATATATTATCAAGCTTTCTTAGGCGTTGTCTATCCTGGGATTGCAGTTCTAAGAAGCATCAAGTAGATGAAAATTCTTTGCTCTTGAATAGGATGATTTTTTGTCTCAGTTGGCGGCAAGGTATTCTATTGAAGAAGAGTGGCTAGTTTGCACGGGGCTGTTGTAATACGGAATCATAGACTAGGTAGGTGATAAACAGAAATATTGTTAACAGGTGGTTTTCATGTTTGATCTTGTAGTTCTTCGCTTTATTTGTTTGATAATTATTTTTCAAAATGTCCAGTTAAATTGTGCTGTTTGCTGTCCCTCCTATTTTTTTCTAACTTTTTAACCATGTCTGTTTGTTTGAGTGTTTTGATTCATTATTTCTTTTATCATTCTAGATCCTTAATTTCCATCCTGTGTTTATTTGGTCACATTTTCAAAAGTGCCTATCAATGGTCTTCTGATCCTTCTTCTTACTCTTCTCTAGAAGTTTTGTGTTTCAAAGACTTCAGTTTTGAGACATCAAGTTCCTTATTTCATGCATGTATTTGTTTATTTATCTATCTANTTAGTTAGTTAAGGAAATGGAATGTCTTCATTTATTTTGAATCCTAACAAAGTGCATTAAAAACTTGCCACTGCCTGTCAGAGCATGCTTTCTTATTTTCAACCT
>NC_034613.1:114293666-114295618 GCF_900095145.1 Mus pahari
CCTGTAATCCCATTTGATTCAGGACTCTTCAGAGTCCAGCTTTCTCTGTGATCCTGTGATTCCGAGATCCTGTGAACCTGAGATTCTGGGTATGTCAGAGTTCTNGGCAGTCAAGCTTCCTCTGAGACCCTGAGATCCTGGTGTGACCAAGCTCCTATTATCCTGGGATCCTGGAATCCTAAGATGCTGGGCATGTTACAGCACCTGGAAGTGGTGTCTCCTCTGGGGACTCTGGGGCTGTCTGCTGTGTTTGAAACCAAGGTATACCAGCGCTGACCAGAAGGGAATCCAAGCTGCTGGTCAGGCAAGCCTCCTGTGTTGTTGTTTCTGCTGTCACAGCCCCCTTAGGATTGTTTTGGAACAGATGTTGTGTTCCACTCACCAGTGATCCTAGGATCCTGGGCATGCTAGGGCACCTTTTGTGTGGAGAGTCCTCTGGGGACCGTGGGACCATCTGCTGAGTCTGCCCCCAAGGTGTCCCAGAGCTGGCGCCAACCGGAAGGGCATGAATGTATTTATTTCTTAACAAATTTACATTGTGATACTACCTTAAAGACATAGAATTCTTAATTTGTATTTATTTGCGATGTAATCTTTCTGACTGTTGTATTAGATCAACTTGAAGTCCTACACCATCACTTTTATTTATTTATTTATTTATTTATTGTTGTTGTTGTTGTTTTTGACACAATGTTTCTGTGTATAGCCCTGGCTGTCCTGGAACTCACTTTGTAGACCAGGCTGGCCGTGAACTCAGAAATCCACCTGCCTCTGCCTCCCAAGTGCCACTACCACCGCTCAGCTACACCATCACTTTTTATTTGTATATTTTGAAATTTTGATCTGTCTTCACCTGCCAGAAAGTATGGTTATGATGATGTTCTGGGGTTTCACTTTGTCTCTTCATTACAGTTAGTTTTTATGGTCTAGTACTTTTATTTGCTTCCCTAAAAGTGAACATATTACTTTTGTGTATATTTACATTTCTACTTCTTGTTGTTTTATATTCTTTACAGAGGAAATATTAGCAGGTAGGTAGCTACATAATATTGCCTTCTAACCTACATCTGATTTCAAATGTTATTTTAACATATGTTAAGTATAATTTATATAATCATCAATATCTATCCTGTGACAATAGCAGAAATCTCTAGAAGCCATGGTCTGAGTCATATATTTACTGTATAGTTTTCTACATTGTTTGGACTGGTTCAAAACTGAACATTTTTTTGTCATCCTGATACAGTCTTTTGAAGATGGACCACAAGGACCCAGCCACCCTGTTAGATCTTGCTATTCATAGTCTACTGAAGAATGAGCCTATAATCATCCAATCACTTGAGGAGATCCCAAGAGAACTTTTCATTCCACTGTTCACTGCTGCCTACTTGGGAGGGCATAAGAAGACACTGACAGCAATAGTGAAGGCTTGGCCTTTTTTCTGTCTCCACATTGGAAAATTAAGATCACATGAAATGCACAGTGCACTCTTGAAAGCCATGATTGATGGTCTTCAGGTTCTTCCTGTCCTAAACTCTGCTTCTAGGTAAGATTCTGTATGATGGTAATGTGGTAAGACAGTTGCAGATTAGTCTTCAAGCTGTGGAAGCAGAGAAATAAGGTATACCAGAGAGCGTTAATGGTGATTGCTGACAGTGAATGGGGGAAGGGAAGGTGTTGGTCTAACTGTTGAGGTTTTGTTTTAGTTTTGAATTTTTTCTTTTATTAAAAATAGATTTTTATATACTGTATCCTAATGTGGTTTCCCCTCCCTCTAGTCCTCCTAGTCTCTCCCCATTTCCTTTCCCACCTTTCTGTCTCTTCTTAGAAAACAAACAGGGTTCTACAGGAAAATAAAATAAATGTAACAAATCAGAATAGGACAAAACAAGCAAAGAGAAGGAAAAAAGCCCAAGAGAAGTCTGTCTGTCTGTCTGTCTGTCTGTCTGTCT
>NC_034613.1:114592805-114595142 GCF_900095145.1 Mus pahari
CCTCCTCTGATGCAAATGAAGCGATTTGGAACACTCTTCACCCATTAAGTCCAGTAGCTCTCTCCTTTTCCTTTGTGGAGATGGATATACAACTCTTGGCTTCTTGCGTGGTGAGAAACCACATCATCGCAAGCCACCCACCAGCCCCTGTGATTTGGAGTCTGATCAGCAGCTCATAAAGAGACCTTGAACTTTCCAGTGAAATTCTCATTTTGCTCCTGTTAGTATACTGCATGTGTCTGCGGACAGTCTCCATCCAGTCATGCACTGTGGAATCTAAGACTTGGTTTTGTATCAAATCAATTGGTAGGAGTTTCTTCTCTGTGGTTTTCTTGGTTCCCACATCTCTAGTGTGTATCTGTTGACAGACAGATCCCTTTCTTAGTGTGTGTCACAGTTTACTGAATCTCTACACACAAACTTTTTCTGACTATAGGTGATGGCTGCTACTCTGTCCCANACAGAGTTTGTTGAAGTGAGCCCAGGCTGCTGAATGAGCTTGGCTCTCCACAAGTCCANTTTTAAGCCTGNTTGGCATGCATATGCGGTGTGCCTTGCTCTGGAGGCTAGAGGTCTCCCCTCCCTGCCCACCTTCTGCTTGAGTGCCCACAACTTCCAGAATGGATTCATACACTTTGCTGCCTGAGCGGCAGGCCATTCTCAGCACTGAGGGACATCAGGGGTGTTCTCTGGAGACCCCAAGATGGTTTCCATTACACAGAGAGAGCTTGGAGGTCTCAAGGCGCTGTGTATTTCTGTATCTCTACTCTGTGCCACCTCTCTTCTCTGATTCTCTGCCCCCGAGGTATCCAGCTGCCCCGGTCTCCCCAAGAAACCCAAGGGAGAGACCTCTTGGCTCCATCTGGTGGAATTGAAACTCTTGCATGCAGAAACAGTGGAGAATGTGTGGCTCTTTGGGATAACCCCGTGCTTCTTGTCAGCTGCTGCCTGCCCTGCACTTCTTGGGTTTGTCTGGGTTTGTCTGTTGCTAACAGCTAATTCTGGTGGGGGGCGGCCATTGCTTGTGACCGGCAGAAGTCACAATGTAAGTGTGTATTTTCTCTTTCACAAAAGGTTGTGTTCTCTAGGTCTGGCTCTGCTGCTTGTCCTTAGNTNTTTAAATTCTTNTAATTAAAGGAGAGTTGCACCATCCCCCGNTCCTCTCTCCAACCCCTGTCCTGTCACCTCTGTTCCCCATAAAAATTGATAGCCTCTTACCTGCTGTGTGTTTTTAGTGTTGCCATGGGTGACGTGGTGAGAAGGCCCAATCTTGCACCAGACCTTCCTGGTATCTTAAACTTTGTGCCTCCTCTTTCACTATGGTCTNTGTGCCTAGCGTATTAGGGCTGTGTTGTATGTGGCTGTATCAGTTCGGCCTGGGCACCCACAATCAGTTTTTCTCTGCCTTTGGACCACTGTGGATTTCAGAAATTGTCTCTGTGTGAAAGAAAAACAAGTTTCATTTTTAAATTATTTTAGGTTTGTTTTGTTTTATCTTTTTATGTGCGTGGGTGTTAGGGCTGGACCAAGGTCTGTGTACTCTGTGCATGGGCATGCAGTTCCCTAAGTGGCCAGTAGAGGGAGGCAGACCCCCTGTTGGTGCAATNGCACAGAGTTGTTTGCCAACATATTGGCGCTCAGGAGTTGAATACAGGNCTTCTGGAAGAGCTGCAGGGCACTGAACTGCTGGGCCATCATCTCTTTGGGTGACATCACCTGAAGAGAGGATATATTTAATGAGTAGCGATATCAGCACTTGTCTGTGGCTATAAGTATTTGGAAAGCAGTGAGGAATTACACTGGTTCAAGAAGGCGCCTGTAGCATGTTCACCTGTATGGTGCATAACCTCACTAGACACAAGTAGTTGGCTAGGTGTGTAGTACCAGATGNGATCTGTCTCCTATTGATCAAGCCCTCAGTCCAGTTGTTGCTTCTCCCCGGGATTTAAATGGCACTGTGGCACATTTAGGAACATGCTGGTCATTGTTAATATTCATAGGCAACATGGCTGGGGGGATTGCTTCCCCATGTGGCTACTTGCATAGCACCGTCTGATACTGTGTCAGCTAGAGCCAGAGGAGGATGCTTTTACCGTCTGATACTGTGTCAGCTAGACCCAGAGGGGGATGTTTTTACTCAGTACTAGCTTGAGTCCTCGCAGTCCTATGTCCAAAGTGCCAGGTGTCTTCAACAATATGGACTTTGTTTAAATTCTGGAAGGCAAAAAACGGGAGTGATAATAAATCATATTGTCTGTGGCCGTCTCCTGGACTCCTCTGAGCAAAAGCTCAAAAGGAGATTTCTCATGCCTGGTACTGTGCATTTATTTTTTTTTT
>NC_034613.1:114595331-114598562 GCF_900095145.1 Mus pahari
TTTGTGTTTCTAGGTCTGGGCTACCTCACCCAATGCCTTCCTTTTCTAGTTCAGATCATTTGGCTGCAGAGTTCATGATTTCATTTTTATTTACAGCTGAACAGTATTCAGTACTAGCGTGCAAGTACCAAATCATCATCGTCCGTGGATCTGCTGAAGGACATTANGGTTGTTACCACGCCTTAGATAGTGTGAATCAAGTGGTAAGGAACATGGCTGAACAAATATCTGTGGGGTAGGATGTCGGATCCTCTGGGCATGTGCCTGCCAAGGAGTGGAATAGCTGGATCGAGGTCACACAGTATATTCATTTGTAGGTTGCTGAGAATTCTGAAACTCATCATCTCCTAGGCACAACACAAAGGAACAGAGCNAGTCTCCTGGTGCTTCATGATTACCCAGTGACGCGTTGTGTGCCTGACTCTTGGTTAAATCAGCTGGTGCCTGGAGTCACTTACATTATACTATCACTAGTGACNCCAGTGGGGACTCTCTTGGTCTCCTGTTCTTCCCATTTCTGTAAAGTCATGATCCCCCTGCCTCNGTTTTCAAAGTGTTGGGATTACATCTCTACCTCAGGGAAACTTGAGAGGACATGGCCAAATAACATTCANATGCCCTTTAGTTACCTTTGAACGCTTCCCTTTGGTNATATCTTGAACACTCCCTGTAGCAGAATACTGTCTTCCACAGGAGCTCGGCCAGTATTGCATATGCTGTCTGCATGAGTGAGAGGAGTGTCCTTTGTAAAGATAGGCAGAGTGAGCAGACTTGGNGTAGAAGGGACCACATGGGAAGGAAGAATGCCACTTTTCAGCAGCTGGAACGCATGCATTTGTCTTCCTAGAGACTGGGCTTGGTCTGTTTGACACAGTCAGAGGCCATGTGCTTTTCCATGTTTCTCTTGCTGACACTGGACTGCTTGTGTGCTCCTTTGGCCTAGCAGTTACCTTCCACAGAAGGTCACACCNTCACCCAAGCTAGCCAGCAACTCTTGATCTTCCTGCCTTCCTGGGTTTTTCAAGTGTTGCTATTATAGGCTTCCATCACCACATCTCCTCCATCAGATTTGCATCCCATTCTCAGCTTCCTTGTATGTCACAGACATCAGTCTTCTTCAGGACATGAACAATACACATTCTCTCTTTGCCCGGTTCCTATCTTGGCTTTTTAATTTCCTTTCTGCCACTTTCTCAGGCTTCTGTGTATGAATATAAATTCATCTGTCATTATACCCACCAGCTTCCTTATGGGTTCTGGTTTTTCTGCCATATATAGAAACCTTCTCCCTACCCCCTGGTAGCTTACAAGGGACTCCCTGATTACAAATTTTCAAGCCAGTGTGTAGTTTCATTTGCTATGTACAACCTGTAACCTGTTGCTATTTGTTTGAGATACACCAGGAAGTTCAGATCCATTCTTCTCCTTCGAATATCTATGCCGTTCCCCCTGTATATTGGACTTAACCTGCACCTAGGACTCCTGGGAAAACAGGAGAGGCTACACTACCCCTTCCCTGTGTTCTGCAAGCAAATGACTACACTCTCTCCATGTGACTTACGGCAGTGTTAACCCCTCTCACCTGACACAATACTAGACTCAGACCCTGCAAGTATTTATACTTAGATTCCCTGAGGATGAGCTGAAGCTTTCCTTCCCAATGAGTCATCAGAAGAAAATGCCTGTGAGCTGACCTCTGAGCCATCTCTCCTTCCAGGCCTTGAGAAGGGGGGCTCACTGGATCCTGAGAACAACACCCCCAATGCCACCTGAGAAGAGGCTTCTGGAGGGAAACATGTCCTTCTTCCATACTTTCCTGAGATCCCTGTTGCCAATGTCCCCACAGTGTTCCTTTAACTACTTGTCTACAGTAGGAAAACGGCCTCCAGCTGGGAAGCCCTGGGAGCTCAGGGTCACAGCACTGGCCTAGGCCACTGACCCCAGCTTACACAAGCCCCGCCCACTGCAATGGACCTCTTCTTCTACAGTGCTCCCTCCACACTTCAGCATCTCTTCCCACTTCCTTACTTGCCCCTCCAATAAGCCATCACCTGTCCCCACTACAAGGATCCCTCCCCGCTCCCTTTAAATAATCCTCTCAAATGAATTCCCTCCTGTTAGCCCAGATAGTTTTAGTTGACAGTAGTGCCATTTATTAAAGTTCTTCTCTCCCCAGGAACCAAGTGCCCTCCACAGATTGTATACAATTACCACACCCCAGGCTTTGTTCTCATGTGGGCTCACCTGAATCAGTATAGTTTATGTACAGCAGTATAGTTTATGTACAGTGCGTATCCACAGCAGCACGCTCCACCTTCTGTGGCAGGGTTTCTGGTACATTCTTTGTTTCTCTAAACCAGACATAATGTGTCCTTGAGACTCTATCGAAAAGTTATGATCAATTTGAAGGTGTATGTTGATTCGTACTCTGTTAGTTGTGGGTGTATTTAGAAGGTAGAATGGTGTTTTAATTGTTCAGAGTTGTCTGACTATCTCCTCTAATAGTTGTCCTCTGTTAAAGAGTTTTCTAGAAGGCCACTGTTTGGGAGTGAAGCCCTATAGAAGGCCATAGGAGATCCCTGGGTGCATCCTGCCTGGGGTGGTCTGCTGTGATCTCCTTGCCCCCTCAAGAGGAAGGCCCAAACTGTAGGGTCTCTGGCAGCAACAGCTGCACCTCAGAATCCCCTCAGAATGCAGGTAAGGGGTAGCTGTCCACCTCTTCCCCAGCTGCTCCCCAGAACTTGAGATGATTCTCAGTGCTGGCTCAGTCTCTTTCCTTGGGGGTGGGGGTGGGAGTGGGGGTGGGGGGAGGGTCTTCCATCAGTGCTGTGAGCCACCCATGCCTTTGAAATGTGAGTCTCCTTGATAAGCATCAAGCCATTTCAGGGCTTTGTCCAGGCAGCCTGAGGCAAGCAGACAGATGGGCTCCAAGGAGGAATTGTTTGTTGAGTGTGGGCCTGCAGATCCTCAGTGACAGTCATTGTTGGGCTATCTGCAGGGCTTTGGGAGATCTGCATCATGGAGACTAAAAGGCTTTGCTGCCCATGTTCTCCAGAATTGCCNTGAGTGTGGTAAGTGAGGCCACTTTCCCTGGTTGTGGGCAAGCTCTAGGGAGGTGGCTGGGCTGTGTGTGGAGTAGCCTGACCAGGTGCAGTTCTTGCCCAGCCCCTTTGCAGACCACGCCTCCTGTGGCAGTCTTGCCCAGCCCCTTTGCAGACCACGCCTCCTGTG
>NC_034613.1:114599412-114618913 GCF_900095145.1 Mus pahari
GGTCTGATAGGCAGTCTCATTGCCCCCTTCTCAGAAGACTGGCTTATCTGCCCAGTCCTGAAGCTGTTCTTTGTTGGGTCTGCCTTTCCTTTTTACGAGGTGATNCATTAGCTCAAGAAACCATCAAATCACCCTAGAAGCACGGGAGATTTTCAGTCCTGGGAAACTACTACTCTGTGAGGTTGCATTTGCATCCCAAGGATACCCAGCAACAGAGCGGTGGTATTGGTGTGAGTTTCTCTACTTGGCGCTTCATCTCGGATGTCTCTGATCAAGAAAGTGGGGCCTCCATNTAGGAGGTATCATGGGAAGTGACCATGAGCGTTGAAGGAAGTTGCAGCATGTGAATCAGGGTGACATATTTGGACTTAGCCAAGAGTCATCCTTGGGGCTCTCGGGGGAAGCAAAGCAACTTCTTGAATCTGGAATCTGCAGCCCGTGGGAACTCTGAGATTCCTTCCCGGCACTTGCCCTGTCTTCTCCCACAGGAATCAGGCCAACTGTGCCTGGGCTGTATGTGGGAAGAAGCTCTTCCTTGTGGGCAGAAGACTCAGGAAGCAGCCACAGCTGCCAAGCCTCATGTNTACCAGTTACCCAGGGAAACCGCCCCTGCCTCACCTAGCTACCTTTAAGGATGCTCTGCGCATCCATCCTTCACTCTCTAGCCACCTTTAAGATTNNTCTGCACAGCTGGAGAACGCAAATCCAAATCCCTGAGCAAGATCTGAACTCTGAAGTCCAAAACGGGGTCCTTGGTGCATTTCCTCAACTCCTTTCTGGTTAGAGGCCTGAGCTAGCAGATCATGTCTGAGGAATGTAAAACTTAGTCTGTAGGGAGTGATGGGACCAAGGAATCTCTGGTGGATCTATGCTCAGGAGCAAGCCATACCCTGCTCGCCACTCTTGTTTTATGTGTGTGTGAGGGAGGCAGTCTGAGTATTCCTAGGTTACAAAACAGCTCAGAGTCTAGCTGTGCTGCCCCCTCTATGCCCACTTCCTTCTAGGGCTCCCATTTCCCATTGCCCTTCCTGGACAGAAGTCAGGGCTTCTTGGCTTCCATGGATCTTGAAACCTCATTTAAGTGAGACTCTAGGTTTGTCCATCATGATTACAGTTTGTGAATCACACAGATCTTCCAGAATGATATAAAGCCAGGAGACTCCTAGGATGGAAGTGCCCAACATCTGTGGGGTCCAGCTACTACTCTATATATCACCACATTACCATTACTACAGGGAACGAATGGTGAGGCAGGTCCCCGACATGTTTATACTCTCAGTGCAGTCAGTGGAGCTCCCTTTGACCTCCTGATACACACATTGCCTGGAACACTCTGTTCGTTGGTCATAAGAACTCGGCCTTAGAGTAACTGCCTTCCTTTTTAGGTCATAGTCCCATTCCCTGCTTTCCTTGGCTCTAAGAGAGGCTCCAGGCCCTCTGACTATTTCCTGCCTGTCTACAGGCCTCTGGGGTACAGAGTTCAGCAGAGCCTCAGGTTCTAGGTGGGCAGGCAAGCCAGTTGAGTCACTGCACATGAATTTGTGAGGTCATGTCAGCCAGCCACATCATCTTCCCCTTGGAATCGGGACATGGAGCACAGGAAATGGGTGGTTACAGGGTCTCTAGTGTCCCTGAGACACATGTGAAGGGGAATGGAAGCAGTGGTCTGAAAGGTGGAGAGAGTGGTCACCCCACCCAAGATGGGAGTGCCCTCTGAGCATGCCTAGAAGAGATGCCTCCACTGAGTTGGGCCACCCCTGTGATTCTCTCTCAGTTCTCTTTGTCAAAAGGCTCCTGCCTAAACATATCAGTGATACTTCCCAGCGTCTTCTGCAAAGCTCAAGAAACGAGTCTGGCTACAGTGCATTTATTGAATGAGCTAATTGAAGTGAGTTAAATGGTGGGTATGGGTAAGTAAGGGGCACTCGAGTGTCTTCATAGGTAGGTTAGTCCCACAACATCGAAGTTTGTAAAGGCATGGCAGATATTTGTTTCTGAACAAAACTTTACTAATTTATGATATAAAATTATTGCTTTAAACTTATAATGAATATATGGGGCTAGAGAACAAGTAATGAATGCTTAGTCAGGTTCTAGTCTTAATGGAAAGCCATAGAAAGAATTCTGCTATAACTCCTTAAGTTTTATCAACCTATGACATAAAACTACTGCCTTAAACTTACTATTAATTTATAGAATGTAAAAATGCTTTAAAAAATCATATGATCAATTATCTTGAGAAGGTATAAAAACTAAGAACAACAATAAATTGGTGGCATAGACTTTTTCTGGTTAATCCAGTACATACCTTGCCTTGGCCAGAAGTTCCCTGGTTCATCAGTTCCCTGATGGTCAGGGCCAGGCCCTGACTCTCCCCTAAACAGTGTCAACAGCTAAGGAATCGAGTGTTCAAGTACATGAGCCATCACATTCTGCCCCTGCATCTCATATGTTCATGGCCATCTCATGAGGCAAAGTGCATTTACAATTAGTCCAACTTCAAAAGGTCCATTAGTCTTTAAATCTCTTAACAGTGTTCAAAAGTGCCAATTCCACTGTCTGTTTGAGACTTAAAGTGATCTTTTAATTTTAACTCTCTGTAAAATTTAAAAATCAAGCTACATACTTCCAACAAAAACTGACATAGAGTATACATTATCATTTCCCAAAGGGGGACTGAGGACATCATGAGCAAAGACTGGACCAAAGCAAGGCCAAAACACAGCAGAACCAACACCAATTCCCACAGCCTTATATCTGGTTCTAGAGCTTACGTTTCAAGGGCCTTAGATGACTCTGACCCTTCAGCTTTTGCTGTTCATAAAACACATCTCTCTCTTTGGTTTGTTGAACTCCCTGTATGCAGCTAACCTTGATAGATGTCACATGGTTCAAGCATCTCTATCGACCTGGGCTTCACCTTCACAATATCACTCAGTGGAATCTCAGGGATTCTGATCTTATCTCATGTGTCTTGGCCTCAGTGGCTTTCTAAAACCATAGAGGAAGACTCCATGACACCTCTTCCTCCCCCTGCCACATTGTTGCATCTTTCTGTTCTCCAAAACCAGTACCCTGCAACTTGGGATGGACCCTCATCCCCTTGGGCCATAGTCACACTAGTTTCTGAATACAGTTGCTTTATGGGAGCATGAAACTAATTAGGCCACTTTCCTTCCACAAACTGGACCTGTGTATCTGTTGGGGGCGGGCACCCTGCCTTGGAGGTACCTTTTCCATCCTTTCAGTGCCAAGCAGGTATTCTTCTTTCTAATGGCCACTGCATTGTCTTTAGCATGCTACTTTAAGTCTTAAGCTCTCTAGTGCTCATTTCATTTGTAAACTGTACACTTATTTCATTCTTTCACACTTGTGGCTCTTTTTCACTGTAGATAAGAATAGTGAGTAATGACCATTCTACAGACTTTATGCTATATCATTTTCAAATTCCCTCCTTCATTATGCTTTAGGTTAACTTCACAGAAGTTTTCAAGTGATGGGAAAAACACATACCTGAAACTTTGGCACTGCCTAGATGAAAAATGTCAAGATAGAGATGGTTTCTAAAAAGAGTTCCAGTATCACATGAAGTAACACTGGTAATAGCAAATAGGATTCCATAAAATTAAAAATTTCTTTTGCCCAGTGAGAAGTATCCATAGAACGGACAGGCTTCAGAATAAATACTTTATTAGCTATATTTTAGGTATATAGAATATCTAAAGAACTTCAAAAGTCAAATGCCCCAAACCAAATATTTCAATCAACAAAACAGTTCTCAAATGAAAAACTACAAATGGTCAATAAACATTTTAAAACCAATTTAACATCCTTAGCCTTAAGGTAAATATCAAGTTAAAATAGCTTCTAGATTCATTTTCATCCCAGTCAGAATGACTAATATTAAGGAAACAAATGGATACAAATGCTAGGGCAGATGTGGGCAAAAGGGAACCCTTACTTGCTGGTGGTTGGAATGTAACATGCTTACTATGGAATTCAGTGTGGATGCTGATTGCAAGAACTAAAAATGAAGATACCATGTGACCAAATTGTTAGATCTGAGTATAAAATCCAAAGAACTCTTAGGCACTATTCCAGACACACTTCCACAACCACGTTTATCAATGCCCCACTCACAATGGCTAAGAAACTGAGCCAGCCTAGATGGTGATCAACAAAGGAATCAGTAAAAAAAAAATGGTGTAGCATATATACAGAATGGGAAATTTTCAGACGTAATGAACAATAAAATCATGACATTGGCAAGAAAGTCAATGGAAATGATGTTATGTTAAGCAACTTAGATTCAGAAAGTCAAACAGCATTATTTTCTTTCACCTATCTATCTGTCTGTGTGTGTCTATCACATCTGGAACAGTTGTTTTCCCTCCTTTTTCTCCTCCCAGCCACTCCCCCCACCTTACCCCTCCCTCCCATCCACTCCTCCTCTGTTTCCCTTCAGAAAAGGTCAGGCTTCTCATGGATATCAATCAGCCATGCCATATCAAGGTGTAGTAAGACTAGGTACCTCCTCCCCTATCATACTGGGACCATGGCAGCATGAAGGCAAACATACTTCTAGAGAAGTAGCCTAGAGTTCTACATCCAGAACCACAGGTAGCAGAGAGACAGAGACTGGACCTGGCTTGGATTCTTGAAACTTCAAAGCTTACCATCAGTGACACACTTCATCCAAGACCACATCTACTCCAAAAAAAGCCACGCTTTCTAATTTCCTCCCAAGTAATACCACTCCCTGATGACTAAGCATTCAAACAAATGAACCTGTTAGAAACATTCTTATTCAAACCACCACAGTGTCCATAGGAGCCAGCCCTGTGAATCTGCTTCAGGATGCCCAGGAATGAATGTGGTGAAAGTGGATGTATGGAGAGAGGTGCAAGGTGGAAGTTTTCATTCCTGGCCCTTCTGGTTCATGGCTACTACAGGCAAAGAAGAATCCAGGGCACAAAATGCAAAAGTAACTTTTATTATGAAAATAAACAGGCATTTCTCAGGAGAAATACACAGAGCAAGTTACCTAGTTGCGGGGGTGGTCTATGTTGCCTGGCTTACATGTTAACTTTGGCCGGGCTTACAGCTGGGGTCATAGGTAAGGAACAGAGAAACAAGAGTGTGGACAAGGGGAAGATAACATCCAGCCATGTGTTTTTATGTCATTGTTTGAAGAATTCCTTTGGGATCTTGCACTTGGTCTGGAACAATAGAGTTAGGATGTTAGACGCGCCCACTGCCCTGAGTTCCATCCCCTGGTCACCTAGACTCTATCTTGTTGAATGCTTAGAGAGAACTTATCTGTTACCCACTTGATTCCCAGACCTCACCTGGAGCATAGTGAAGACTTTAGCAGCTCTGGTATAGTCCCACTTATTGTCCTCAAGGCACCTGAGATGGAAGAAAGACAGCAGACTTCCAATACTACTGTAGGAAAGATTCACTGGCTGCAAATGCCACCACATGACCTATGCTACTCAGTATTCTGGGAAATATGTGTGTCAGATTGAGCACCATGATAGTAGTGGGGGAAGACCTGATAGAGCCTAGGAGAATTCAAGGCAGACATGTAAGGGTATTCCTATGAACAGTGAATATCTATCCTGTACCTCTTTTTAAAAAGAAGCTTAAGAAAATAAAATGTGGAAATTAAAAAGAAAATTCTCTGCCATAGTTTTAAATTTAAGATGTATGACAGATCTCAGGATGTTTACTATTTCAAGTGCATGTCTCTCAGTCATTTCCTAGTAGATTCACAAGACTCTCTGCCAGCCCTAACTAATTCCAAAACTGTTCTGTTGCTGCAAAAGAAAACCCTTTAATAGCTGGAGCTCAGTCCCTACCCTCCCATCTCATCCAGAGACTAGCAACTTCTACTGTGCTTTCAATTGCTAGTAATTTTCCCATCCCAAATACTTTTAATAAACGATCTTAAACAAATAAAATGGCCCTAGGTGACTGGATTCATTCACCGAGTCCAATTATTTTCAAATTTCAACATGTCAGACCTCATGTAGGGTCCATATTCACTTTTATGACTGAACTGAACTGTGATGTGTACCATATTATTTATTCATTCATCTTGGAGAAACAGTTGAGATGTTTGCCAAATATAAATAACAGTGCTATAAACATACAAGCTTTGGACTAAATAAGTTTTGTTCTTTGCAGCCTATATTTCATAATGGGATTATTAGGCCATGTGGCAACTCCATGTTTAACATTTTGAGGACTGATATGACAGACCCCACTCCTACCAGATCTCCCAATCTCACTCTCTCCCTCCCTGTCTCTCTCCCTGTTTTTATCTTTGTCTTGTTGTCTCTTTCTCTCTGTGTCTCCCTCTCTGTGTCTCTGTCTCGGTATGTGTGTGAGTGTGTGTGATTTAGTAATCTAAGCACCTCTTAATTCAACGAAGGTAACACTTAAGATGAACAATGACATTCTGGTGGCAGTCATCTGTGAAAAAGTGTGTTGGTGGTGGGAACTAAAGCCAGGTCCTCAGGAAAAGTACCCAGTGTCTGTCACTGCTAAGTCAAAGCTTTAGACTCTTTCTCAATTCTTGCAAAGAAACCATTAGGCACTTTGAGTGGAATTTCAAGGAAAGTGAAGATTCTTCTGGACAGCATTTGCATTGTCATACCTGTGAACATGGAAAAAATCCTTTCCCATTATTTGGGTCATCTTTCATTTTTTTTAAGACATATTTTTCAGACATGAGAGTCTGAGCTACATGTATGCTGCAGGGGGTAGATGAGAGGGTGCTGAGCACACATAGTCTCAGTGAGTGCAGATGTGTGAGCACAGTGGTGCATGTGTGGAGGTCATAGGCCATCCATGTGGTGTGTGGTCCAGACCCATGTGCAGTAAAGCAATTTTACACACGGCCACATTTCCCTGCTCTCTTTTGTTTAATTTGTGTTGAAGTGTTTTACTTATTTGGATGTTGTTCTAAATGGTGCTGCTTTTCTAAATTCACTCTTGGTCTATTTACTCCAAGTATATAGAAGCATAATTTATTTCCATACATTAATCTTATATCCTGCAACCATGCTGAACTTGCTTATTAGTTTTAGGGGTTTAATGTAATGAATTCCTTTGGATTTTCCAAGTGGAATGTAATGCCATTTGAGATATGGACTATTTTTAAAAATTCTTTACCTACACTATTACAAAATGATAATCTTTTTTTTCACTGTGCTTCCTCCCCCCCCCCTACTTTAAAGGGCAGATGTAAAATATAGTTTGTTTTTACATGTTGTGTGAGATTTCGTTATTCTTTTCCAACCTCAGCCCCACTCCCATCCTGTCCACATTTATAGCACAAACTTACTTCTGAGACCATTCAAGTTTCATCCCCGACTGGGTGGAGAAAGCCTGCACCATTCTTTGCTGCTCTTGAGAAAGGACAAGCTTGAAGTTGGAGTATGATGTGGGTGAGGGTATGACAAAGGCACTATGGATCTCTTCAGAGCTTGGATTCCTCACAAAAAGCTGGTCATTCACAATACACATGCTGGAGGAAAATCAGTCCCTGAGACAACTGGACGGGTGGACACTCCACCCTACACCCCCATAGCCCCAGACAGGATCCTCTTTAACCCCTGATACTTAGCAACTGGATTCCTCCTATGCTCCTGCTTAGACTGCCTAGTGAAATGCTTTGCTTGTACCCAGAGAACACCACCCCTATCTCCTCCTAGGGAGGGATTGTCTACCACCTTCACTGGATTTGGAGACTTAATCCCCCATACGTTTCTTTCACCTATACAAGAGAAAAAGAACCTGGTTAACCTTATTTCCATTTTTAGAGGAAAAAAACCAGTCTCCTGAAGAGATCAGTTCATTGGGCCAAGGTGACAGTGAATGTTAGGCTTAGGAAGAAAACTGGGATTCCAACCCTGGAGCCCCTAATCTTAACTGCTAGGGTACATTGTTCCTTGGATCCTCCTCTTTGGGATTTCCACCCACAGTACTGCACTCACTTTGAACTCCTGCCAAGGACAGCAATGAAGATCCTCATGAAGGCACGAACACATTCCTTGGAGGTACCCTCTATTTTGTGGACAAGAAAAGCATCCTTACTACAGTTACACACACGTTTTGCACCCTCGCAGAATATTCCTCAGTCAGGGCATTATGCTGAAAGGGCCCAGGACCACTCAACTAGGAGCCAGGGGGCTGTGGTGGAAAGGGGGGCAGGCAACAAGGGGAATAATCCACTAATATTGATGGGTCTCCTGACACATTCTGGACCCTGTGAAAAATAACTTCCAATGTTCACTTGGGCTGGGATTCCCATCTGTCTGGGGTGGAGGGTCATTAGCACCATTTGCAAATGGGGAAATGCAGAGGCTAAGCAACTGGCCCAAAGTCACAGAGTAAGGATCTGGAATGAGAGCCAACAAACCCTGCAGCCCATGTGCTCTCCCTCACCCAGGAGCTGTGCTGCAGACAAGCACAGACCTCCATCAGACCAGGACGGCCAGCAGGCAGGAGAGCACCCAGGAAGGCACACAAGGAGAGGAGCTGGGGGAGCTCTCAGAGATGCACATCCAGGTCAGGAAGCAAGAAGGGATCTGGAGAGAGGATTNTACAAGCACTCACCTTCCTTGAACAACCCACAAACAGAGAAGCAGAGCATCGTTTCCTGAAAGGGAAGAAGGCACAGAGGGGCTCAGGGTCCTGCATAACTTTCTAACCATGTAGGAAAATGCCTCCAGGTAGAAGCTATTGCTTACCATCTGGAAACAGATGTTCACTTGGAAAGAGCTGAAGGCATGTAGAGTTTGGGGAAATCCCCTCAGACACTCCACAATGTCCTGTTTTGTGTACTTCAGTAGCTGCCTCTGAATGCCTACACAGGATTGAAAAAACAAAGTCTATTATGCTCTGTGATTACCTCCTTCACACCCCGAGTTCATGGACTCTGCCAGGTCTTCCTCAGCACACACTTACGGAACTCCTTGAAACTCTTCATATCATTTTCATCCTTGAAGTACTCACACATGCTATTCCTAGAAGAAAAGAGTCTTAGGGGAGGGGTCCAGCCATTGCAGATGCTTCCTGGGAGTCAGTTGTGTCTATTTGGTTCTGGGAGTGGGGGGGGGGGTGGATTCACACTGCTCCAGAACAGAGCATTAAGTGTGATACTCACAGATCTGGATCACTGGGGTTGAAGGGAATGGTCAGGGAGAAGCAGGCCTGGTCATGGTAAATGTTCAGGAGACCCTGTCGCTCTTCAGAGTCGTACATCAAGTAATACCTGTGGAGTATAGACGTGGGTAGAAGGAGCTATTTCAGTGGTCTGGACAACAGATGTGACCTAAAGAGGTCTCTGAGCAGATCCATGCTAAGGTGACCCAACCCCTTCCCTTCCTCAAGGTCCTATGCACACTTACTCTCGCAGGAATTTCTGTACTTGATTCTTTATCACCTCTGAACCCTTAAAGATGTCCTACAACACAAAGCCATTTTAGACAATGCATCTACTAAGCTACACAGGCAACAGCATAAATCTCTCTTGGTCCTTCTTCCCCACCTTGCAGGGCTTCATTAACTGGCGTTCTTCATTGTTCATTACAGTTGGTAGTAATAACTTCCTGCCATCCTGAGGAGAAGAGGAAGACAAGTCTGAAATGCATGCAAGGGAGGTACCCCTGGATATCCATGGAGATGAAGAGACCCAAGGGGGTAACCTTCAGTCAGAGACCAGGTGCAAAGTGGCTAGGAAACTCCCTGGGATGTGAGGTTATGGTGGCTGTCTGAATTATGGGGTACTGCAAGCATCTTTCACATGTGGTTTGTAGGAGTGTTTCTGTGTGGGGGGTCTATGTGGGTCCTGTGGTTGGTTTCTGGAACAACATTTAGGCTTTTTTTTTCTTTAGAATCCATGTCATTGAAACTGACCAGCTGCCTCAGGCATAGATTATCTAGGCAAGATACAAATGGGGCTGGGATTAAGTGTGCATCTCAATCATGTGAGGAAGACAAGACAATGATGAGGGCAGGAACATACCAGGTATGACAATTCCGGAAAACATTCCAGGACTGCACTGTTAAAAAAAAAGCCACAGAAATGATTGACAGTTCAGATTTGGGTAGCATTTCTTCCCTGCTCCTACCCCACCATTGGTTTTCCCTCCACTTCTTTTCCAGCCCGTTCCCCACCAACAGACCCCTGGGTAGCTTCTACCTACATCACACTGGCCCCCTCTCCAGGGCCATTAGAAACCACATTGAGAGGTCAGCCTCCAGGGCTTCCTCCACTCCTTGCCTCCCTCCTCTTCCTCAGTCTCCACAGAAGACCCTGCCACTTTTCAAGGTGTGTAGGATTCTTGGAGATGCTGAGAGATGAAGGTGGGGGAGTCAAGAATCAGGATGGGGAAAGGAGATGTCAGTGGGATAGTAGATGGTGACAGAAAGGGAGTGAGGGGGTAAGGGAGGTTTGTAAGAGACAGGAGAGAAGAGGAAAGGACACAGAGAAGGCAATGAAAAGGGAATGAGAAGGTGCTGTCTGGTGTAGTGGGTTGAGATAGCAGGGGACAAAGGGGTTCACCTGCTGCTATGCTTTCCTTCACATGTGTCTGGCTAGCCCAGGGACCCAAAGCAGCAATGAAAGCATGCAAGCTACTGAGGCTGGCATGAAGACCCATACTGCTCTCTGAGTGATCTGGGGACTGAGAGCTTCCCTGGAGGCAAGAATCATTTCCCAGAAGCTGAAGAAGTGATAGGTGAGTCCTCAACTCAGTATGCTATGGCTGGGCTGTGGGCTTCTCCAAGGAATCAAGTTGCTTGTTTCAGACTACCCAAGGCTCCTCTTAGATGCTAGGTAGGATGATGATCAAGGAAGTTTGGTCCATAGGGAGGGAGGGACAGAAGGAGGGATGGAGGTTTCTAGGAAGCCAGGGACTTCTTTCTCCTTAACCTCTTCTTCCCTCTCCCTTCCCTTCCTGCTCCAGGAAGCAAGTCTTCAGCTCCCCAGTCATGGCCCACTTTGGATCCCTGATGTAGAGAGCAGAGGTCCCCCAACCCAAAGGAAGATAGAGATCCCAGCAGTAGTCTCGAGGAAGTGATGTCCACATCAGCATCAGCCAGGACCTCAGCTGGGGTAGGACAACCTCTAGGGCATCCTGGGACAGATGAGGGAACCATTCAGGAACAAGGTCGGAAGGAAGGCTCCTCTCAGGACTGGGAAGGAGGCCTGGTGCTGTTGAGATGCTCAGGGGGGTCTTCTGGAGGAAGCTTAAAACTCACACAAGTGAAACCCAACCCAACCCATGCTAGGTGAGGTGGGGCAGACAGGATAGTCGCAAAGGAAGCCTGTGAGCAAAGCCTGGAGTACAGAAACAGGGCAGAGATCAGGCCCTGTGGTCCTCCCTGAAGACCAGGGCTGCCTCCTCCCACAGAGAGTCTCTCAGGCCACCAGGGGGCTATGGAAAGAGATGTCCCTTCCTATGTACCTTACATAGGAAGATCTGTCTTGGAAGGTGCTGCACAACGGGTTCCCTTCTAGCCACAGCTGTTGCAGCTTCAGCCCTTTCATCTTCTCCAACTCCCATACTGTTTTCAGCTGAGGAAAATGGGAGAGAACTGGTAAAGATATTCCAGGCCAAGACAGCCATTAAAAGTTCAGAACACATACCTCCCTGCTCCCCCTCATGGTTTGCTTTGCCTGTCTAATGCTGTCAAGTACCATAGTCTACACTACTAACCTATCCTTAACCCCAGTCTCTTCTCACCATGTTTTTGGAGAGGTTCAGGATCTTGAGGTGTGGTGCCTTCTTTACCACATCAAACAGGCTATCTAATTGGAACAGTTTGTTGCTGCTCAAGTTCAAGGACAACAGCTTTGGGGAGCAAGAGTTAGAGTGATCGTTACTGTTGAGAGCCTTGGGGACAGACCTGCTCTTCACCCCATCCTTTCTGGCCTTCCACACAAGCATCAACCCATACCCTAGGAAAATCCTCTTGGATGATCTGAAGGGTGGCAGCCATGCAGCTTCGGCGGTTCAGGATCATGTCTATGTTGTGTTTCATCAAGTCTTCGGGAAGAGGAGAGAAAGAAATCAGAAGGTAGGGAGAAGCCTGTCTGACACCAGACCCAGCACAGTCCCCTTTCCAGACTACCACATGTATATCTTCTTCCTAGGCGGATCTGTGAGCCACAAATATCCCTGTCAGCCATACCTGGATCAAAGCGGAGCTTTTTGAGGCAGAGAGCATGCTGGAAAACATCGTATCTTTTCCTCATGGTCAGCTGCAGAGACACAGATGGAAAGGGTAGCTCTGTGGTGTCATGGGTTATGGTGTTGGGAACATCATGGACTGGGGATGGGGGTCGCGGAAGGGGAGACCTGGATCTGGGAAGTGAATACACACACAGGGCCTTCAGGCTGCTTTACCTTCAGCTGCTCCATTTCTTCTTTTGTGAACCTATTCTGCACAGAGTAGGGTGCAACCGAGGGATTGACAAAAATAGGTATCTATGGGGAGGAGAGATATAGTGAACACTAGGAACTCTAATCCCAAAGATTATGCTCCAGTTCCATGGTATGTGTCAGGGCTAGGTACAGAGATTGTCTCCAGCACACACCTTATGAAAGTCCTCGTTATATATCTTATAGCTGACATCCTTCAAGGCAGAGGCAATGCTAGGGTCCGGGACAAAGAACTGGATCCGGTGTTTGTCGAAATGGAACTACACAGAGGGGAGAGCAGAAGTGAAAGTGTCAGAAGCCACTGATCCCTACAGAGCCTGGCCTCCCAGTCAATCCTCCAAGCCACCCCTGCTCTTACATCCACGGGTGTGAAGGGCACGCTGCAAAGGCTCTGGATTGAATTCATTAGCTGCGTCTTGTCATACTTCCTCCCACATGGAACCTACATTTACAAATAAGGAACAAGAGAGAAGAGCTACACCATGGAGTCTTGGTGGAGAGCAGACACACTCTGAATGTTCTTTCCTGACCTTCTACAAAGACCTTCCACAGGATCACTGACAGGGTTCCTTGTTTTGTGCTAAACACAGTTTTAGATTCATAAGCTCTTCAAACAGTAACTCTTCTCCCTCCAGGTAATTAACTTATCTTGTTTGCTGTGGTTTTCCTTCTCTTGGATTTCAGAAAAATCCGATGCAGATATCACCAAGACACTCACCGTGACCTTGAACCAGCTCCCCAGTGCTCCATCTTCGGTGGACTGCCCTGCTTCTCTCTGTTCAGGTTTGTCATCTCTCAACACTGTGACATGGATTTGGTCCTCCATATGCTCTTCCTCCCTACTCCTAGGTTGCCCAGCATAAGGTGCACTATGAGAGGGATAGGGGGTGCCAGTGAGTGCTAAGAAAGTCTTGTATGCATCCACCCTTCCATCACTGGTGACACAGCTACAATTAGAATTTATCAGTCTCTATTCCACATCTATAGAGCAACAGATCTCCAGTTTTCCAGTGAGAGGAGACCATGAGGGAAGAGGAAGTGAAGGATTTGCCCAGTCCCAGGGACTATTACCTACTATACTAACCAAGCTGCCTGGTAACTTACTGTCTTACTGATGGGTTCCAGAGAACAGCTCTTATCTCCAGATTTCCACCATCACTCCGGGCTTTTAAAGGCAGAATCGTGTGCCCAGTATGCTCAGAATGATCGGTCCTCTTGCCAGCACAGCTCAGGGAAGAAACCTTGTCTTTCTTTCTTCCTAGGAGAACACAGATTTTACCATCATAATATTATGAAATGGGAAATGATGCAAGTTTGGAAGACACCTCAGTGATCCATCTACCACATCCAATGGGGCAGGGGAGGGTAATTAAAGTGACAGTTTCCCCCCTAAAGGGCCACAGTCACAGAACACAGCTTATAAGAAGAAGAGGCCATTTTAGCCCTTTTAAACATAGTAGAGCAGGATCTGTGATATATTCGGCCCGTGGCGTAGACACAAAGCTTGCATGAGAAGGCTGACCCAACCTGGCCTTATCCTGGGATTATGTAATTTAGCAGCCACACAATGGCTTGGAGTCCTACCCTCCCCACCTCACTGCAACATCCAATAATCCATTGAACTGACTGCTACAGTTAACAAGCTGTAAACTTCTTTGTTGCTGATATCCAAACTTTACTGACAGTGGAGACTAAGGCAGTAGCCCATTAATCTGTCACCAAATTACCTGATTATACCATCCACAGCCCTCGAGTTTGAGCTATTCAGATCACATGTCTTCTCTGTCCGGCCTACAATACTTTCAAGTACAGAGGACTAACCTTCCTAAACCCCACACTTGTGTTACAAAGGTCTGAAACAAAAACTGGAATGGCAAGTGTCAAAACAACTCCTAGTTGTACTGTGATTTGGTTGTACTGATCCCTGGTCTGATTTATTGCAGTCACAGAAATTACTGTTTGAGATTGCACACCTGCTACATGCTGAGGTCTGCTCCACAAGCTTGAAATTCTCTATGTTCACAAATTCTTCCAGGCAACTGAGAGCTGAACCAGTATATGCCTGTTCTTTGGTGAGGCATTCTGTTTATGCCATGTAGTTCACGCAGTACAGGAAGAATGGTGAGTACAGAGAATCTTCAAGCTTGTGGAGCAGTTTGTTGGATAATGCAGCCCTAGTTGTGTTGGTGAACTTTTTGTTGTATATGCCTGTACCTATTCACATCTTGGAGTTGTTTCCCTACCCCATCCCCATCCCCAACCCATCCCCATCCCCATCCCCATCTTGGAGTTGTTTCCCTACCCCATCCCCATCCCCAACCCAAACCGTCCCACCAAGCTTTCCTGCTGTACATCTGATTCGGTAGTAGGTTGCTTGAAATGCTTTCTGTTTTCTGATTGTTTGCTGTCTTAGTCTATCTTTTGAAATAACAACAGCCTCCTGTCTGTCCCCCTTGGCTGCCCTCAACAAAGGCATTTTGTACTATCAGTCACCAGGTGCCAGCAGCAGATAATGTTGGTATATTTGCCCGTGCTGTGGATACGAATGCTAGGAAGAGACCAGACTTCTCGCACGCACCTCAGTGTGAAAGGTTCTCTAGGTTTGTAAGTTGTAGATTGTGTTCTGCCATTATTCCACTTTGCCTCAAGGCACGTGTATGGATAAAATTTAGTTCACTTAGAGTCTACTCATCACAAACTGATGATGACTACAGCCCAGATGAACATCGCTGGGGACTCCAGGGATTTCATCACGTGACCCACTCTCAGGAGCTTTCGGTCACACACTGCAATGCTTTCCCTGTGTCAGTACTGGTACTGGCAATGAATCTAAGGGTGAAGAGACTCTTTGGGATATGCCTTCAGTTAAATGGGCTTGCTATCTTTGTTTCACAGGCTACATCTAAGTGCTAGGAAATTCTCCTAGCTCTGCCTTCAAAATCACACCACAGCCTACCTCACCTTTGCCCTGGCCAGGTCTCCTGGGTTACTCCAAGGCTACCTTTGCTTTTTTTTTTTTTTTTTTTCAGGCTCACTCAGACACTGTCTTCCACACACAGCAGGAAGAGTGTTTGCATTTTTGTAAGGCAAATATCAAATCTTGCCTATCCCACTGCTCAAAGTCCTGCAACTGGGTTGCAGCCCATCTTTTAAAGATCTGTGAGTCTATGATATCCAACCAAAACAAAACAAAACAAAATATAGCAACAAAAGACAACGTGATAGGTGGCATTAGGTAAATATTAGCAAACCAAATCATTTTCCTGAAAGTTCAAAAAGCAAAAGAAAGCGTCCAATTTTTAAGTTGGAGATGGGGCAGGGACAGGAGATGGCACAGTAAAGACAAAAGGAATAAAAGAGACTGCCTATTCCTGGGAGCCTGGAACTACGAAGCTTACCTGTGACTCCAGAACAACTTGAGAACTGTGGTGTACTGACACAGCATACAGTGAGAAACCCAACAGAAATTCAGAAGTGCTGGCTGCATGGTGTCCACATATGGAGTAGGACAATTCTAAACCATTGTATGGAACCCAAGACTACTTCCAAAACACTTCTACCATGGAATGGGCACATTTGAGCTGCTTAATGACCATAGTTTCAGATCCCATCTTCTGCAAGGCCCTCTGTGGTAACTCACAGAATACAGAACACATAAAGCGAACAGCTGCAGAGGGACTCTAAGGAAAGGGACACTGAGGACAAAATACATATTGGTGCCCATCCACTTACGGTATGCCCTGATACCCTACACCTGGCTACTGTTGATGCCACCAGAGTCAAAAGTAATAGACACCAAGAATATATTTTTAAAAAGCAATTAGGTGCCAGAGGGACACTCCAGTTGTTAGGAGCACTTGATTGATTGATTGATTGATTGATTGATATTTTTGCAGAGGACCTGGGCTTGGTTCCCAGCACCCACATCAGTAAAGTGCTGCTCCAGGGATTCTGACACCCTCTTTTGGCCTCTGATGACACGTTCAAGCATGTGGTACACACAGAGACAGGTAGGCTGGCAGGCAGGCACACATGGGTGTGCGTCAATAAAAAATGAATGGAAATTTAAAAATATTTAATAAATCAGTTAGTCTACTTACCCATGGGACTTTGCCAGGCATTAGTTGTTCCTCCAACACCAAAGGAACAGTGAACCTCTTTCAGGATACCATCAAGACACGTGTATGGATAAAATGTAGCTCACTTGGAGTCTGCTTATTACAAACTGATGATGAGTACAGCCCAGATGAACATCACTGGGACTCCAGGGCTTTCATCACGTGACCCACTCTCAGGCATGTTCCTCAGCTCCTGACTGTTCTGAATTCTGAATTCTGTCTACAGCACTGCCCAGGCTGTTGATGACAAAGCACCTCTGCTACAGTAGGGTGAGAATACAGAGAGATAGGCTGACTAACATTTGAGCTACAGCAACAACTGCTTGGTATAGGGCACAATGAAAACTTTTCACCTCCTAATGGTAAAGTTCCATGAGAATTGCATCCAGTGTTAGGTCTCAAACAGACAGAGTTGGAATGCCTATTTAACATATCAAAGCAGGCACTGGCAACCCGGTTCTCCCAGCATTCCTCAGGGCCCTCCTGGTTAGCATAGCCAGCCCCCTACCCTGAACTTCTCCAGCCCAGGCTCTGGGCTTCTCTATTCCCAGTTGCCATTCCTTATATAAGTCAGTCACTTTGGTTATCTGCCCTCTTTTGGTCTACACTTTACTTTCCTGGACTCTTGATCTGGCTCTGTGCAACCCCCTCTCTCCTCTCCTCATATGGCTCAAGATACTGTTCCCTCTGGACTCTCCCAGATGTCTCTGCCCTGGCTACACTCTCCCTTTTATCCACCATAAATTTTATCCTTCACCATACTTAGGAGCAGTCATGTTCTTCCTTCTTTATTCTTTTTATTTATTCACCCAGGGATCCTTTTTGGATCATGAATATTCAGTTCAGTGATGCTGGGTGATTCTCCCAGAATGTTTTGTCCTCCAAACTGGTAGAATCTGAGTTTTTATATTCCACTGATAATTCTACCTCACTCTCGTCAAGCACTCATGTACTGACTGAACCCTTTCTCAACTGATGGTAAATGATCTCGTTTCCTGGACATACTTCCTGCAGCAGAAGAAGATGAGGCTTTGTGCTAGCCACACCTGGATGTGAGAACTGAGTATCTTGGGCCAAGTGAAGAGAGATGCCTTGGGTAAGCTGGAGGAGGACTCTTGAACCCTAAGGTGCATGTATGCATGTGTGACTGTAGATGCATATGATAATACTTTTGTGAAGAACACTAAGCTTAGCACAGTAAGGTAAATACTACTTTAAGCAGACAGCTTTCTATAAGTCACCCTTGTCTCATTTCTAACTTTAAGGATAACTCCTATTTCCCTATCAAGGGTCACACAGAGGAGTTAGTCTCAAAACCTGTTGTCAGTTGCCAGGAATTCATTTGTTTATTATTATTATTATTATTATTATTATTATTATTATTATTATTATTATTTGCAGAGACTACTGTTGCCACTGTAGCTGAATCCTAGACACTTAATGTACTGGTTGTCTTCTTCCCTGGCTTGTCCACTGTCCTTAGTAAACAAATCACCAGACATGAATTAAATGGATGGAAGAATAGATTCATACCATCTCAAAATATGTTCCGAAAACATTAATACACCAAGGGCTCCTTGAAAGGGAATCCACTGCCAGGGAGTGGGAGAGACCCGAGAGCTACCTGTTGCTGTGAGCATACTATGTAAGCATAAACACAGCACGCAGGGGTGTGCTTACCTGTGCATCTGAAGGGCCCCTGCTTCTTTTCATTAGAGCTCATCTTTCTTGTCTTTTGGCCTTTGTAGTCTTCCAATGAAGCTTAGAAATAGAGAATTAGGAGGAAAATAGATTACTTAAATTCTGTCATACAGGGTATCACTTTGTATACCTTCTCAATCCCAGGAAGGAAAGCACCATGTTGCTCCATACTCAGCTTTCCCCATTCACTATCACCTACTGGGTGGACCGAAGGCATCAGTGGGAGAGGATGTACCTACTCCTGATGCTACTGGATGTCCCAAACCAGTTGTGGTACCGAAAGGGGACTTCCCCTTCTCAGAGGAGAGGGGAAGGGGGTAATGGGAGGAGGAGTGATTTGTGAGGGTGGGACTGGGAGAAAAGGAATGAGGGGACTGCAATCGGAATGTAAAGTGAATAAAAAAAAATCAATGAATGAGTAAAAAAGAGTCCCACAACAGAAGAATGGATACAGAAAATATGGTTCGTTTACACAATGGGATACTACCCAGCTATTAAGAGCAAGGACATCCTGAGTTTTGCAGGCAAATGGATGGAACTAGAAAATATCATCCCAAGTTAGGTAACCCAGTCACAAAAGAACACACATAGTATGCACTCACTGATATTAGCCAAAAAAAAAAAAGAAGTACAGAACATCCAAGATATTATCCACAGAACTCAAAAAGTTCAACAAGCTGAAGTGCCCAAGTGAGGATGCCTCAGTCCCACTTGGGAGGGAGGAGAAAGCAACCTCAAGGGGGGAGGGAGGGAGGGACCTGGGAGGGAAAGTGGATGGAGTGGGGGGTGGGAAGTGAGGGGAAAGGGGAAAGGGGAACCTGATATGGTATTGGGTGGGGAAAAGGACTGAAGCCCTGAGGGCCAGCAGAAAGAATGGAAACAGGCAACCTCAGGAGGGAGGAGATTGGGGGGAACCCTCCAGAATACACCAGAGACTTGGGAGGTGAGAGACTCTCAGGACTCAAAGGGAGGGACCTTATATGAAACACCCAGTTATAGGGAGAGGGAACTTATAGAGCCCACCTCCAGCAGGAAGACAGGGCATCAAATGAGGGATGAGCTCACATCTCTGACCCATAATTGTTCCTGAGTGAAAGAATTTCAGGGATGGAAATGGAGAGGAGCCTGAGGAAAAGAATGTTCAGTGACAGGCCCAAAGTGGGATCCAGCTCAAGGGGAGGTCCCAAGGCCTGACACTATTACTGAGGCTATGGAGTACTCACA
>NC_034613.1:114619798-114627755 GCF_900095145.1 Mus pahari
CCGAAAGTTCCCTATACCCTCCCCCTGCCCCTGCTCCCTTACCCACCCACTCCCACTTCTTGGCCCTGGTGTTCCCCTGTATCTGCATGTCTTTTGCATGTTCTTTGTGACACTGGAAAAGGGAGGCTGCAGCAAGGAATCTAAGGAGCCAAACTTAGTATAGAGGATGGAAATGTCAGTGGGTTGCTGACCTCAGGAGAGCTTGAAGGTAAGAGGATGGATGTCCTCCTGCCAATTGCCCCCCCCCCCGAAACCTGAAGAATTGCAAAGGAAGAAATTCAGAGAATCTACTTGGTCCCCGGGTTGACCAATTCGTTGAAACCTCAAAGTTTACAAAAGCATCCCCTCCCCCTTGCCTGTTTTCCCTCTTCTGACCACTCCCTGCTTCCTGATAACTGCTCATCCCAGAGGAAGTGCTGGGGGAGAAAAGAAGCCAGAACACAGCAGCGAGCGGAGAGGCTGCAGGGACCTGAAGAAGGCATTCAGAAATTAACTCTGTGAGAACTGGCTGATATAGGAAGTCTCTGATATCCTTGAAAGAAACAGGCTGGATAAGAAACGGGTCAGATGGTTGGCAGAGGAGGGAGGAGTGTGATCTCACAGCTGAACAGGCAGAAAAATCTAGCAGGCCAATGACCACAGGCAGGGTGACAAGAAAGGGGAGGATGGTCCTATTCTCATTTAAGAGTCTTGCCCTGCAGAGATGAATGCCAGTCCTTAAACCCTCATGGTTGCTGCTCATTATTAATGCCCCTGTCCAGCTCCACCCATTTGCTCTTATTGTACATCTGGTAGGTCCACAATCAGATGAAGACTTCCCAAACCCCTTGTTCTGGCTCAGGCTTTTCAACGTTTGGCCACTATAAGAAAGTCCTCTCGCACCTCTATAGAAATCAGTCTCCTTGGACTCCCTGTACTGTGCAGCAGCTACATGGTTACTCTTTAAAGCCACCACCTCACCCCATCCCACCACACCCCTGATGCGTGCCCTGAGAAAAATCCCAGAGAACAGCTGGTGGGCCTCCTACCAGAAAAGTGGTCTAGGACAGTCAGCCTGCAGTACCTTAATGCTTCCTGGAAAAGTATGGAGTCTAATCCAGAGTCTGATCAAGCTTTGTCCTTAGGGACAATGACAACCCCCAACGCCTTCGGTAGGTGGAGGCTCTGTGAGCTTACAGCAAACACAGAAATGGCCTAGCTTGATTCTTGATGTTGAGAGGCAGAGAACAGTCATGTGACTGTCTGAACCAAGTGAGCAGGCTTTGTGAGGGGTTCAGTCATTCTTAGCCTGCTTCTGAGGTCTTGGGGGGAGGAGTTGCGCATGCACCCTCATGCATCTTAGCACATGAAGGCAAGAACAGCAGTAACTGAGTAACTGAGGTAGTCCCGTGATTGCAAGACTTTTGCCTCAAGAAGGACCGAAGTACAAAATCCAAGAACTCCTAATCTTCTAAGAAAGGCTGCTGATAATGTTAGGGAGTTGGGGAAGAGTGTTTGTGCCTTGCAAAGGTGGAGGCAGGGGTGGGGTTGGGCAACAGACCCCAGACTCCATCAAAAGCATTGTGAATTAAACAACAACAACAATAACAACAACAACAAACCTAAGACGGACAATGGTAGCGGATGCCTTTAGTCCTAGCACTAAGAAGGCAGAAGCAGGCTGAACTCTGTGAGTTCCAGGCCAGCCTAGTCAACAAAGCTAGTTCCAAGACAGCCAAGGCTACACAAAGTTACCACGTCTCAAAAAAAATAATAAAATAAAATAAAATAAAAAGCAAACACATAATAAGATTAAGTATTAAAAATAGAACTTAAGAAATTTAAGATATGCATGTTACCAACAGAGACCATAGGTCTAGGTCAGCCACATAATTTTATTTTCTTCATGATGACAACATCCTTATGATGTACAGTCATAGGATTCCATACTATCCTGATATCTGGGAGGGACTCTATCAGCTCCTTGACAGTTTTGCCCATCAAACCTAGGAAAATAGCACTTAGGAATTATAGCCATGGACCTAGGTCTAAGCCAACATTCCTAGTACACCTTCAGGGGTCAGAGGATGTCAATAGATATCAGGCTCCATTACTCTGCAATTTACTCTCTCGACTTAGGGTCACTCACTGAAACTAAAGCCTAGATGAAATCCAGAAAAAAAAACCTACCAAGACATCCTTCTGTATCTGACCTCTGGCCGGACCAGAGCTGGAATTTCAAGCCTGTGTACAGCCACTCTTGGCTTTTGTCATGGCTTCTAGTGATTCAAGCTCAGGTCCCCATGTTTTACCCACTGAGCCACATTCCCTGTTCTGGGACCTATTCCTGAAGAAGGGAGGAAACAATAACAGAGACCATCACACGGAAGCATGCTGCAGCCAGAGAGTTCTGCATTAGGCCTTCTGAGGGCTTCAGGTCACAGCAGCAGTTTTCCTGTTCCCACAAAACTCGGGTTTTCGGTAGGCCATTAAAGTAAATTCTTAAGATGACATCAGGTGAGCAGATCGTAAAACTTAACCCCAAACTGAGAATGCAGACCGTTCCCGAGATGATGCAAGGACAGAGCCAGGAGGCATTCAATGACGTCTGTTCAGGCAGACGGCAGACGCCTAGGTAAGAGATAGCAACCAGGAAGTACGGACTGCTCGAAAAGCTGAAGCCCGGAGAGCTTTGGGTTTGAAAGCTTTTCCATCAGGCAGCCGTAGTTACATAAACACTGTCTACTGCAAACGACTCGGGAGCAGACTTGTGTGGGCTGTGCAGGGTTGAAGTGGTGGGGAGACCTGATGCTTTTGCAGGATGAGTCTGAGTCAGATCCATTGCTCTCTTTAGTGAAGCACAGCCTGGTGAGTCATATACCTTTTTACAGAGATGGCAGAGATGCTGAGGGGCAGAAAAATCCCTCTGCTAAAGCCAAACTCTTCCCCATTTGCTTGGCTACCTACATTCCATGTGGTTTCCATGGCCATCTAAATGCCAGGCAGTCCAAGGCGGTGATGTTTTTTTCCTAAGTTCCAAGTGGACTCGCATAGGAGCCCACAGGTAACTGTCTGTATTACTCGGGGTTCTCTAGAGTCACAAAACTTATAGGTAGTCTCTATATAGTAAGGGAATTTGTTAATGACTTACAGTCTGCAGTCCAACTCCTCAACAGTGGTCAGCAGCAGCTGTGAATGGAAATCCAAGGATCTAGCAGTTGCTCAGTCCCACAAGGCAAGCAGGAGAAGAAGAGGGCGTCTTCCTTTTTCCTACTTCCTTATGTAGGTCTCTAGCAGTAGGTGTGGCCTGGATAAAAGGGGTGTGCCACCAAGCCTGGATCTGGGACTTGCTTTTGTTCCAGATGAACTCAGAGATCCCCTTGCCTTAGTCTCCCAGGATTCACAGCCACTATGCCTCAGGCTCTCCACGCCAAGATCCAGATCAGAAAGCCTCAAGGTATGGATGACAGGTGAGCCTTCTTTCTGGATTGCAGTTTATTCCAGATATAGTCAAGTTTACAACCGAGAATAGCCACTACACTGTCACTCAAAAGCCGTTAGCTCATGCTTATGTCGATCCTGTGAATATCTATTTCAATGTGAGACACCAAAGTCTGACACAAATAATCCCAAAGAAAAGTTGTCATACTGGTTAGGCTACTGGGGACAGAGGATCTTTATCTACTCTAGGTCCATCCCAACAGGATCATCACCTGTCCTCATACCCTAGGGGCTTTGCCAGAAAGGTCCTGCTCTCTGTCCCTGCTCTCCCAACTCCACAGCCACAATATAATTTCTTCCTGTTCCTTTACAGAACAGTAATGACAGCCATTTGTATTGAGGTGACCCCTAATTCCAAGAGGTGTGTGTGTGGGGGGGGGGGCTTGAGGCATCCCACATGAGCAAAGGAGCCCTGGGAGGGTTGATGTCCTTGGAGCAATCCCATCCCCCCAGGCTGCACTTTAACCTAATTTTCCTACACTGCTTCTCACAGGGGCACTAAGTCAGCTTCTCTGAGTCAGAAGGGCTCCCCACTGGGTCTGGCAGATAAGAGCAGTCTCTAAGTCCCCTCTTCCTGTCCTAGCCTGCCCCTCCAATCTGAGCTCCTGCCTGCTCACTTAGCCCCGCAGTGCACTACCTGAGTTTTCTCCAGAGAAACTGTTCAATCCAAAGGACAGCTTGTATAATTTCCATCTTTGGGGTCCACGAAGATTATACCACACACACCTCAAGGGGCAGTGATACAGCATAAAGGAGACTCCCCAGGGCATGCCCATGGTGGATTCTGGCTTCTTCAGCTGACTAGAAAATTTCTTTCATGTTCTGTCCAGCTGGATTTTTCCAGCTTGGATCATGTAGGAACAAAATGGGATACGTGGCTGTCTATACCCCTTCCCACTGCTACCTTGATCACAGGCTCTGTGTGGATGAGGACGGAAGGACAAGGACAAGCACTGGAGCAGAGGGAGTGAGGGCAGAAGCCATATCCTGCTGCTGCTTGACACTGTCTGGTGGGGTGTTTTCCTATTGTACCACTCTCCCAGATAAACTACTGTGATATTCAGGAGTCCAGCTGGGACTGCTCTCTGAAGATCACCACAGCCTGGATTGACCAGTTTGATGTTCTTTCTCTGGAAGAAGGGTTAGGGAAGATAATGGAACCCTCACCTGAGTACCCAACTGCCACTATGAACTCGTTAAAGGCAATCTAGCTCCTCTAATTTCAGGCAGCAGTTAGATCTCTTGGCAGGCCTGGAGTGTAGAGTTGAGAAACAATGAGAGGGGAGACTAGAAGAGGACACTCCAGGTATACAGCCATAGTGGTAGGGGCAGGGATGTGATGGCAGAGTTCATGCATTCTACCTTTGTTACCTGATTCAAAGGGACTACCTGGGAGATCTATGGATAACTTTCCTGTGGTGGTTTCAATAAGAATGACCCCCATAGGCTTATATATTTGAATGCAGGAGGCAAAGACTATTATAAAGAATTTCTTATAATCAAACAATCCATAGGCAGAGAGCAACAATGGGCCTCAACAAGACCAGTGTCTCCAGGTTATCCTCTCAGCAAACCTGCACCCCAGGTTACAAGACCACCCCCTGCCTAACGACCACCAATGCATAGGGGAGCAGAAATTAAGTTTATGTTATGACTCCCAACACCAGGCAATATTGTTGAAGGCAATCGTAGCTTTCTAATTAGATGCTTGCACACATACACCCTGCTTGCTGCTTACTATAAGGCCTTGCCCTGATATCTGGGGCTCTACCACCACCAAAGCTGTCCTGTGTGATGATGGTGTATTGTGTGTGGGGGCGAGATAGGTTGAATGGAATAAAGACCCTGCTGTGAGTTGCATCAGACTGGCACCTGTCTGTTGAGGGGGTGGGGTGGGGAGGGTCACTAACAATCCCTGGCACAACACTTTTGTGGCATTGGCCAAAAAGTTCCCCATGACACACAGGGCTACTGATCAGGAGGGTCTTGAAGCTGGCACAACTAGTCTAGGTATTTGTTGGGTTTTGTTGTTGTTGTTTTGTTGTTGTTGTTTTTTGTTTTGTTTTTGTTTTTGTTTTTCGAGACAGGGTTTCTCTGTACAGCCCTAGCTGTCCTGGAACTCACTCTGTAGACCAGGCTGGCCTTGAACTCAGAAATCCACCTGCCTCTGCCTCCCAAGTGCTGGGATTAAAGGCATGCGCCACCATGCCCGGCTGTATTTGTGTTTTTATGTTTGTAACACTGTGTTAATCTTCCTGCCTCTTCCCTGTCTGAGAGCTGNAGTGTCTGAGCTTTCTGTGTGAGATCTGCAAAGCAGAATGGAAGCAACCTTGTGTAAGGTAAATGTGGAACTCTTCCAGCTGTCCTGAGATGATTTATTTGTGTGGAACCTGGTGGCTTGTGTTGCTATGCTAATTCTTCTAGGTTTGAGCCATGCTGAAAAATCTGAGTGTGAGAAGCTTTCTGTGTTGCCTGAGAAGGTAAGTACTTGCACAGTGCCACAAATGCTTGTGATTTGTGTGGCNGCTAATTTGTCTGAATGCTAGAAGCTTTCTGTGAGACCTACAGGTCGAAACGAAAACTTGTGTAAAGATAAATGACTAATGTTGCCATGGTAATTTTTCCAGGTCTGAGTAAACATCTGTCAAGTACTGAGGGTTGTTATGTGTGTGAGCGCCACCTTCTGGTTTGTTTCTGTTACTACAGATTGCATTCTGGTTTTTTTTTTTTTTTTTTTTTTTTTTTTTTTTTTTTTTTGGTTGCTGGCTGCTGGCTGCCTCTGTTCACAGATTGAGTGACTCTACACCCATCATCTGTGACCACTACCACCTTCTGGTTGGTTCTTGCTACTACATCTACTACATACCTTATTTTTTCTGGTTTTGGTTTTTGGTTGCTTGCTGTCTCTGTTCACAGATTCAGTGGGGCAACACCCATCTTCTGTGACTGCCACCTTCTGATTCGTTCCTGTTACTACAGACTGTATTTTTTCTGGTTTTGTTTTTTGGTTGCTGGCTGTCTCTGTTCACATATTGAGTAGCGCAACACCCATCTTATGTGACCACCAACTTCTGGTTCATTTCTCTTACTACAGACTGTATTTTTCTGGCTTTGTTTTTTGGATGCTGGCTGCCTTTGTTCACAGACGGAGTGTTACCACACCTGTCTTTTGTGACCACCACATTCTGGTTGGTTATACTTACTACAGATGGTATTTTTTTATGTGTTCTGGTTACTACAAGCTGTATTTTTTCTGGTTTAGGTGGATTNTTGTTTCTAGTTGTGCCTTTTTCTATTCACTGATTCTAAACAGTGTCACATCATTCTGGGTACAAGGCCTTGAATTAATTTTGGTGGCCAGGTTCGATTAGGATAGGCATATCTGGGAACCATGGCTACAGAGGGACCAGGAGGTATCCCAAGCCTCAGTTTAGGTGGATGTGGGCTAAGGGAGCAGAGGTATCTACCACTCTGGGAACAGGGTCTTGATNTTGTATGTGGCCAGTTTCAGCTAGGATAGACATATCTGGAAGATGTGCCTAAGGTAGGGCCAAGAGACTTCATGAGGCTGGGGTGGGTGTGAGCTCAGGAGAGCCATGAGAAACCCACCAATCTCATTCTTTTCTTGGGGGTGTGCACCATTTTCTGGTGTTTCTCATTTCTGCCTGACAGACAGAAAAGGTTGGACTTGTGTTTTGGGTGTTATAGGGAGGGCTTTTCCATGAGCACCACTTTCTGGNAGTTTCTTGTTTTTGTGATAGACAGGGAAGGTTTTCTTTGTAATTTTCTATGTTGTCTTTGTGCTTCTTCTTAGAGAATAATTTTGACAGGATGACTTTGACAACGTGACTTTTTCACAAGGTGACTTTGATGAGATAACTTTAACAAGATGACATTGACGAAGTGACTTTGACTTTGATGGACTTATTAACATGAGACAGGCTACCTCTATCACATTCTACAGGTTCCCTTCACCACAGAAGAGGCCAAGAAGCTGGTTCCTGGCCCCATCGGGGGGTCCTCCCCAATATGGTTGCTTTCCCCTAACTCACCCAGATTTTTAACACGTTGAAGGTAAGTGAGGATATTGGTGTCACTGTCAACTGTCAGACTCACAAGGTGGCCACAACATGGTCCAAAAATTTGGCCAGAATGTATGACATTAGACAGGAATAAAAATAAAAGGGTTTTTGTTATCTTTGTTGTTGTTTAGAGACAGTCATGGAGGCATTTACTAATACACCCTCATGGACCCTAAATCACCAGTGACAAAAGCAGCCATCGCTCTAGCTTTATTAAGAAGGCAACACCAGATGTTAAGAAAAACCTCCAGAGGGCTGAAAGATTAAGAGGAAAGATTTTGAGACATAATGATAGTGATGGGGAGAGTATTTAATAAGAGAGAGATTATAGAGGAGAAGTAGATAAGAGCACAGAAGCAGCAGATTTGAGACCTAGCAAAAGATCCTGTTGGCAG
>NC_034613.1:114629650-114644511 GCF_900095145.1 Mus pahari
TCTGCTTTCTATAAAACAGGTCCACCTCTGGAGCTCCACCCACTTTAGCCCTAAGATTGGGTCCTAGTCAAGAGACACTGCCAGGGGTCAGTAGAGCCTCACTGAAAGGGTCCCTGTGCTACAGAATTACAGTGTGGATCCATCACACACCCATTTGCAGTTGAAGACCCTGGCCAGCAGGAGGAGAATTCAGCCTTAAGACTCCCTCCTATCTCCCACTGATGGGCTCCTACCCATGCATCAGGGACATCACAAAGACATAGCCCTGTGACTGTTTTCATGGAGCTTCAGGAAGTCCCATGATTGGGACTTCTAGTCACAGAGAAAGGGGTGGGGGAGTGAGATGCCAATGCTTTTAAGTTCAGACTCCATTTTAGAGAACCTGATCTAAGTTTGAACTCAGGTAAACTAACAGGCTGGTACCTAGCATTAGTTTCTGAGTTGTCCCCCAACAAAACCCGAGCCTAGCTCCAGTCTCTAGGCCAATCCCCAACAAGACCAGAGTTTCCAGGTTACAGCCTCAATAAGACCAGTGTCTCCAGGTTATTCCCCCAACAAACCTTTACCTCCAGGTTACAAACCTACCCCCTGCCTAATGACCACTAATGCAGAGGGGAGCAGAAATTAAGTTTATGATATGACTTAAGTTTATGATTGGCACCAGCCAATTGTGTTAAAGGCCACAACATCTTTCCTATTAGATGCTTGCACATATACTTCCTGCTTGCTGCTTACTATAAAGCCTTGCCCCCGTAGACATTTGGGGCTCACCCCCATGCCAATCAAAACCATCTTGCTTGACAGTGGTGCATTGGGGGGGAGGGGAAGGTTGAGCTAGCTCAAATAGAATAAAGACCCTTCTGTGTGTTGTATCAGATCAACTCCTCTGTGTTTTGTGGGGTGGGGGATCACTAACATTTCTCTGGCACAACACCAGGTATAGGTTACCATATTAACTAGGTGTACCACTCTTAGGCATATACTCGAGGACCTTTATGTCTTACTATAAAGGCACTTGTTCATCCATATGCATTGCTGCTCTATTCACATTATAAAGGGTATGGAATCATCCTAAATTTTTATAAACTGATAATTGTATAATGAAAATTTCTAAGCTGTAAATGCAAGTGAAATGAAATTTTCAGTTAGATGGATATAAATGGAAAACTACACTAAGTGCAGTTTCTTAACCCCCAAATAACAAAGAACTCATATTCTTCCTCATCTGAAAGACCTATCTTCAATTTGTTTATATATACAAGGACTACTTATGGAAACTAAGAAAATAGAAATGGTTCGTTGGCAAGGGTGGCGCATTTAATGATACAGACAATAGGATGTAGGTGAAGTTTAAAAAAGAGGGGAATACTGGAAGCAGAAGGGTTCATATAGATAGTGGAATTATGGTAATGGTAAATATGGGACCAAGGAAAGATGCAGTCCAAATATGCTGATTAGGTTTTTGTTAATTAGAGTTGCCACAGCTGAAGTCAAATAGGAAGAGGAATCTCCATCTGATTGGCTTGCAGGTAAGCCTGTGAAAGATTTTCTTGATTAAAGATTGAAATAAGAGGGACAACCCTACTGTGAGCAGTGTCACCCCTCAATAAGCAGCCTTGAATTGTCTAAGAAAGCAGACTGAATAATCCATGGAGAGCAAAGGACTAAACAGTGATGCTCTGTGGCCCCTGCCTCATTTCCTGTATTCAGTCTTCTATCTTTAATTTCCTGATTTGAGTCCCTGTCCTGTCTTTCCTTCTTGATGAACTGTGGTTGGCATTTGCAAGTCAAATAACCCTTTCCTCCTCAATGCTGCTGTAATCATAGAAATAGAAAACAAACACAAAAATAGAAAAAAAAAAACAAACAGCTATTGCTGTGATAATCCTGCCCATATTGTTTTTGACTGGATTTTGGAAGATTTTAGAACCTGGGTTGGAAGATCCATTAGTGCTCAGAGATTAGTTGCTTGTTTGGAAAATTGGAAGAAAAAAAATGTTGAGAGCAATAGAGACAGTGGGGTCCTGACTTGTGAAGTTTCAGAAGTAATCTTGGGAGTCTCTCAAAGGTTTGAATCAAGTGATTCTTTGTATTAATATACTATAGTTTCTGGAAAGTTTAAGATGAAGAATTGGCTGTTATTAACAAGAGACCAGCACCACTGAAATGAATGAATGATGATATTTACTGGGATGATAGATAGTGGTTATCTGGAGATGAAATAAATCAGTTGTGAATAAGAAGAAATCAGCATCATTGGAGAGAAATATTTCAAGAGTACTTTTTTCAGTTTCAGCCCACAGAAGCTATGACCCAGTGGGGGTTCGTGACTGCATGTTAAGCTGGAAGTCAAATGTAGCAATGTAAGAATCCCCCATATAGTACTAGCTTTTGGTGACATTAAAGTTATAAAATAGAAATGGCTCATGAAGAGCACCTGCAGCTTCACATTTTGAGAAGTCAATAGAGGCCATTGGTGAAGGTGCAGCTTCAGTTCCAATGGATGCCCCAGTATTGAAAGGGTCATGTTTAAGCTTGGCATTATGTGGCAGAATTATGGTCCCTGAAGAGAGGCCAGGAGAGGCTGTTGGTGAAAGTATAGCCTGAGTTGAAATGGAGAACTTGGGATATTGGAGATGCTAGGACTATACGCTGTCCACTAAGGACAGCAGCAGAGGTCCAGTAGAGCCAGTCTGAGCCCATGAGACATGCCACATGTGCTGTAGATGACAAAGACAAAAATGGAACTACCCAAGACTTTTGGATCCCACAGGAATATTAATAAAGTCCAGATACAGGATACTGAATTATTTACAGTGTTGAAGTTTGGATTTGCATTAACTTGATTGTAACACTGCCATTACCATTCTCTTTTGCAATAAAAAGTATGTAACTTATTTTTAATATTATTTTATAGTTGAGAGACTTCAGAATTGTGAAAACATGTTGACTATTTGAAAGAGAATGAACTTTTAATATGTTTGAATTTTTAAAAAGACTTTGGAACTTTCAAAATTACACTATTTTAAATTGTAATATTAACATAATATCTTGAGTACAAAAAAGAAATTGAAAGTTATGGTTTAATAATGATGCATTTGTGTGTTAACAAAAGATCAATTATTCTTGTTAGATTTTTCTCAACTTCACACAAGTTGGTGTCATCTGGGAAGAGGGAGACTCAACTGAGAAAATGTCTCCATCAGATAGGCTAGTAGGCAAGCCTGTAGGACACGTTCTTGATTAATGATGTGGAAAGACCCAGTCCACCCCTTGGTGCATGGTTCTGGGTTGTATATGAAAGAAAGCAGTGTGAATCATAAAGACAAGCTAGTAGGTATCATTTCTCCATGGCCTCTACTTAATTCCTGTCTCCAGTTTTCTGCCTTGAGTTCCTGCCCTGACTTCCTCATGTAATGGACTGTGATTAGAAGTTATAAGCCAAATAACCCTTTCTTTGTCCTGTTGTTATTGGTCATGGTTTTATATCACAGCAATAGAAAGCAAACTGGGACATCAGGTAAAACAAATACAGTAAGCAAAAATAGTAAATAATATATGATAGAACAGGAGGAAAATGCAAAAAGCAATAAGTTTAAGAGGGATGGAGGCAGGGAGAGGGAATAATGAGGATCAGATAACCAAAACTAAGGATATATGAAGAAGCCTTATAAAACCTAACTAATTTGTAAGCTAATTTAACAGTATAGTTTTTTAAGCCATTTGAATAGAAGTTCCCTGCATTTGTGAATAGTCCTGTTCCCAAAAGACATGGGCTATGGAATAAAAATCTCAGTAATGCAAACAATCAACTGTGAATGTTCAACTATAAATGGGACATCTAATGTCAATCTACACCCTAAATGTTCAGGGAACATTATGGACTAGAACTAGAAAACAAAACAAAACAAAACAATGCAAAACATAAGAGCTAAAGAACGAGAAGAGTGAAGTCTCCTCTAGGTCGTGTCATGGTTGTTGCACACATGAAACCACAGCAGCCTACCACTGCAAGGCCTCCCAAAGATCAATTCAGTTAAAAAGTCCATCGTAGATGGGGGGAGGGGTTTCTGAGCTATTTACAGTTGATGGCTGTTGAAGAAGGCAAAGTCAGTTTTGTTCAGAACTAGCAGGTTCTTCATGCCCTAGTGGATGACCCCACAACCGTGTGTGTATATGCAGTACTAATTGAATTTAGTGGGTCAAAATAAACACATAAATAATTATAGGAGGACCAGAAGTTGGGAGGGAGATTTGTTGGGGTCCTGGGTGAGGGAGTTCAATGATGAAGTGAAGCATGGGGTATGTTCAAGACATATTATACACATGTGTGAAATTTTGAAAGAATATATAAGAATTTTTAAAAATAGGAAATAAAATATTTTAAAGTGACAAAAAACCATAATATACAATCAAAAGGCAAAATATAATAAAATTTCATTAGATTAAAAATGTTTCATTATACAGCGTTGTTTTCGTGGCAGAATAGATTTGAGTTCTTATCCTCCCTGTGAAGTTTCATGTAGCAAACATTTTCACTATTAGAGCCATGGTGAAATGACTTTGAACTCCATATCCTGTTGTACTGACCTACCGAGAGCCAGGATTACAGGTGTGTGGCATCAAGCCCAGCCTAAAAGCTTTCTCTATAAATTGGTCTTACTATATCCTCCCATTTGAGCTATGTCTTTGCAACAGACTGTTAAAGTACATCTACACCTCTCTCATTAGTAATCTTCTAAATGTATAGCATTTGTTATTGGCCTGTTATTAATGAGCAGAACATTCCCCCATTCTGTTTCCATCTTAAACAAGCCGTGTGTGTGTGTGTGTGTGTGTGTGTGTGTGTGTGTGTGTGTTTCTAGGGAATGAATGATCTAAGCTCACTTCCCTCACTAACATGAGGCATCGAAACTCAGCTTTTTGGTAATTTTTTGTGAATTTCACATCTCAATGTTTTCAGTAGTGTAACTCTGTAATGTTACTGCTAAAGGTTGTATACCTATGGCTCTGTCTTATTCCTCTCCTTATTGCAAGGTCTTTTTTTTCTTTTACTTTTTCATCCTTTGTATTTTTACCCTTGACTTTGGGTAGTAAAGTCCAATTAATATTTTGACCCCTTTCAGGAAACTGAACAAACAGGGGATCAGAACTTGCTGGGGTTTTGTTTGTTTGTTTTCTGTAGCAGTGATTCATTACTTCTCATAGGCTTGTACTAAGCCAGTTCACGCTGATCTTCCATCCTGGTTTTCATATGTGTAGTAGAGGTACACCATGGAGAAAAAACTGAGAACAAATGTGAACTCCCCTTTGTCTGAAGCTTCCAGGGTTCTATACTGCCATAACTGATCATTAGCAATTCATTACAATAATCAGCTTGTTTATTCTAACACATTTTCATAGTGTTCCCTCTTCTTAAGTTACACGTGGATTTATACATCCAGCTTTTCCCTGGAGAGGCTGAATCCTCTATGGAATTGAGTGTACCTCAGCTGTTTGACATATTCAAGTGATCTCTCTCTCTCTCTCTCTCTCTCTCTCTCTCTCTCATCCTTAACATGATGGGAAATACAATTCTTTCCAAATAAGCATAGCTTATGTAGGAGACAGTCAACATCTTCATTCTGAAGCTCCCTTATCCTTCAGACACTATTACTCTATTGGAGGAATTACTTCTGTTTCAGGTTAATCATGCATTTAAAAAAATAAGTCCTCTAGTATGGGGAAAATACTCTGCTGACTTGCATTTGTTGTACCAACAAATAGTAATAGAGGGGCTTGGTTATACATTAGCTGTCAATTCCTGGGATATGGTATTTTTCTTAAGATCATCAAATGACTTTATTGTAAAACATACACTATTAGCAGGTTTTGTTTTCTAAAGACACAAACATGAGAACTGAGCATCGCACCCAGAGTGAGTTGCCCCTGGGGATGGTGAGACACCAGGACAGAAGCTGTGGGGCTTTCCATGCATCCCAAATCTCAGGCTCCTCATTCATTCCAGGGCTCCAACACTACTCTGATAAGGAAAGGAAACCACTAAGATCTCCAAGCACATGGAAGTCACAACAGCCTTAAGGCTACTGATGCTAACTGCCACACGTTCCAATCTGTAACTCTAGCAACAATATCAAAACCCATCGTCAAACAGCTGCTCCCACTGACCCTTGCTCTGCTGACCAGATAGCTTCCAGCCTGGCTTCTGCATACCACAGAGCACAAGAGCTAACATCCACGTGCATTGTCTGTGTTCAAGTCTAAAGGTTCGTTCAGGGCAGCCCACATCACTATAGTGCTTAAACCTCTGTAGTGTCTACTGGGATCACACACAGTAGGCTGATCAAAGATGATACAATCCATGAGCAAGTACGGGTGGGTAACTGTCCCACCACCAAACTTGCTCTCCATCCAATGTGAACATCACCAAAATCAAGGCCAAAATCTTGACATCAGTAATGACATGGTCGACTAAAGTTATATTCATATGAAACAGGAATCCATTCCTCCGTTAAATAGAGCTTCCCAAAGGTACAGGGCATATTCTTAGGAAGCATATTGGGATGGTGCTGGAGGATCCTGGCTTTCAGGTTCTGGAGGCGGAGCTGGCACAGCTTCTTTATTCTGGGCGGCCAGGGAACTCATGGATTGCTCACTTTATCTGTGGCCTGAAGGTGTGGTTTAGTTAGGGGTCTACCACTTGAATAATGATCCTGTCCACTCCTGCTTCCAACATACCTGACTGAACCACGCTCTGTGTCAGCCCATTTCGCAACTGGTTCTTGTTCATTGCAGGATTCCATTCCTGTTTGTCCAGGTGTGTTGACACAAAATTATCCACCTTCTACCTCAGGATTCTGGTAAGCTGGCTTAGTGTCCATGGCGGCCAGGCAGTCCCGGAGGAAGCTGTCGAACAAACCATGGCTTTTGAGCTGCTTGCTGCACTCTGAGAACAATGAGCTGCAGGTCTCTTCGGAGGCAGCTAAGCAGGACTGACGGGGCCAAGACATGGCCCACGGCTCTTGCTCTCACACCACCTGTCATGGCCTTATCCAATGCCTGGACCCGCGCTCCACAGTTCCTCCGGGAGCTGTGGGCCAAGCTGCACAGACACCCATATGGTGGCAGGGTGGGAGAAGATGGGGACCACAAAACTCCCAGCTCCCTGGGCTGCTGACTCTCTGGAATATGGCATGTTTAATAATTGCTCTTAATCATTCCTTATCTCAGAAGTCACTTAGGTAATATTTCAAATTTGCTAGAAACAAATAATTGAAATCCACTTTCTTTTTTCCAATTGTTTATTAGATATTTTCTTCATTTACATTTCAAATGCTATCCCAAAAGTTCCCTATATCCTTCCCCCTCCCTGCCCTGCTCCCCTACCCACCCACTCCCACTTCTTGGCCCTGGCCTTCCCCTGTACTGGGGAAGTTTGCAAGACCAAGGGGCCTCTCTTCCCAGTGATGGCCGACTAGGCCATCCTCTACTACATATGCAACTAGAGACACAAGCTCTGGAGGTCCTGGTTAGTTCATATTGTTTTTCCACCTATAGGGTTACAGACCCCTTCAGCTCCTTGGGTACTTTCTCTAGTTCCTCCATTGGGGGCCCTGTGTTCCATCCAATAGCTGACTGTGAGCATCCACTTCGGTGTTTGCCAGGCACTGGCATAGCCTCACAAGAGACAGCTATATCAGGGTCCCTTCAGCAAAATCTTGCTGGCAAATGCAATAATGTCTGCTTTTGGTGGCTGTGAAATCCACTTTATTACGAAAGGAACTGGTAATTCACATTATTAGGGCAAAAATGGTATTCCTAATTATCTGTTCATTGTGTGTTTTTGTTTTCATCTCCAGATGCAGTGATAGAGCCAAAGTGTAACATAAAAGGAACTCTTCATACCTCGCTCCGATTGCTTACTCTCAAGCATCCCCTACTGGTAAATTGATCAGAATGGGAGCACAGGGTATGTAAACAGCATTTAGTAAGAGCAATATGGAAAAAGTATAAACCAGAAAAAGTATTAAGAAACAGGAGGACATAATTTCAGTAACATTTTGTTAAATGTGAAACACAAAAAAAGGGAGAAAATATTAACAGAGAAGCAATATAAAGCAATTGTTCATTATATGGAAATTTTTGTAGATCTTTGAAATTTCATGCATATTTATATCAATACAAGAAATATGAAAAATATAAATAAATCACTAACTTTTCGTTTGCTTTTAAGTACTTGAAATATTATATCGCAAAGGAAATACTATATGTGAGTTATATGTCATTTGAAAATGTCATACTTGCTAACTTGGAAGTGTAATCTGTGATTGACAAAACTAGAATCAGTAAAACAAATTTGACTGACCTACTAGATGCCTTATATTCATCTACATTTTAAGAGGATAATGTGAGAGTACTAAGAACAAAATTTTACTATTTTTTACTATTTTACAAAGGCAGTATAAAAATACAATGCTAACCTTTAATACAAAGATAATATAAATATGGCATTTGTTATTTTAACATTTTTCTCTTTCTATGAGATGAAGTATAAAGTCCTGCTCTCTGAGCCCTCTGGGCCAAGCTAAGCTTCCCTGAGCACCCTGCTATCCCAAAAGAACCTCCATTCTCCTGCCACCTCTCCACCACCTTCATCAGACCTGATACTCCTGAGCATACACGTAAGCTTCCCTTCCTCCACCCATCTTCCCTGCTCTCTGAGCCTTCTTGGTCCAGCCAAGCTGCCCTGAGCAGCCAGATATCCCAGGGAGACCTACATTCTCCTGCTACCTCTCTGCCCACATTCACTGGACTAGAGAGAGGCTCCTGAAATATACAGACTTGCAGGTCCAGAACCATACTTCAGAAGGATATCCACCAGAGACCTGCCACACCAGGACCATTGAGGCTCACTCACTCCCAATACCTACTACAACAGGAACATCCAGGGACCAAACCCATTCAGATGGCTAAAGGCCCTGGAAAGAGCACAATGAACATAAGCCAGGGCAATATGACACTTCCGAAGAACCGCTACCGTACTACAGTAAGCCCTGGATATCCTAGCACAACCAAAGCACAAGAAAATTACCTTAAATGCAATCTTATAAAGATGATAGAGGTCTTCAAAGAGGAAATCAATAAATCCCTTAAAAAATATTGGAAAATACAATCAAACAGAAGCCTTTAAAGAGGAAACACATAAATCCTATAAAGGCATAAAGGAAAATACAATCAAACAGGTGAAGGAAATAAAACTGTGCAAGACCTGTAAGTGGAAATAGAAGCAAAAAAGAAACCACAACCTGAGGGAATCGTGGAGATGGAAAACCTAGGGAAGAGAACAGGAACAGCACATGTAAGCATCACCAACAGAGTACAGGAGGTGGAAGACAGAATCTCAGGCATAGACAATACAATAGAAGAAACTAATACATCAGTCAAATATATGTTAAATCTAACAAAATTCTTGACACAAAACATCCAGGAAATATGAGATACAATGAAAAGACCTAATTTAAGAATAATAGGAATAGAAGAAGATGAATAGTCCTAGCTTCAGGACCCAGAAAATATTCTCAACAAAAATCATATAAAAGAAATTTCCTAACCTAAAGAATGAAGTGTCTATAAACGTACAAGAAGTTTATAGAACCCAACCCAAAACGGAGCTAAACAGAGAATTCTCGACAGAACTCTTAAATAGCCTAGAAGCACTTAGAATAAATTTTCAAAACACTTAGTCAAATCAAAACATCTCTGTGGTTCTATCTTACACTCTGCAGAATGGCTAAGCAACTCAAGAGATAGTACATGCTGGCAAGGATATAGAACAAGGGGAACACTTATTCATTGCTGGTGGGAGTGTAAACTTGTACAACCACTTTGGAAATCACTTTGGCAGTTTCTCAGAAAACTGGGAATAGTTGTACCTCAAGACCCAGCTATACCCACTCCTAGGCATATACCCAGAAGGTGCTCCACCATCCCACAAGGACACTTGCTCAACTATGTTTATAGCAGCTTTATTTGTAATAGCCAGATTCTGGAAACAACCTAGATGTCCCTCAACTTAAGAATGGACAAAGAAAATGTGGTACATCTACACAATGGAATACTATTCAGCTATTAAAAACAAAGATACCATGAATTTTGAAGGCAAATGGATGGAACTTGAGAGTATCATCCTGAGTGAGGTAACCCAGTCCCCAAAGGACACGCATGGTATGTACTTACTTATAAGTGGATATTAGCCATAAAATACAGCATAACTATGCTACACTCCACAGACACAACGAAGCTAGACAAGAAGGAAGGCCCAAGTGAGGAAACTTGCATCTCACTTAGAAGGGGAATAAAATAATCATAAGGGGCAGATGGAGGGAGGGAACTGAGAGGGAGGGGGATATGGAGGGGAACAGGGGGATAAGATCAGGTATGGAGAAGGACCAGAGAGATGACAAGATGGCCATGAAAATGAATGGAAATCTGCATCTGTTGGGGGTAAGAAGATGGGGAGGCATCTCTAGGAAGAGACAGAGACCTGGGTGAAGGGAAATGTCCAAGAATCAATGGGGGTGACCTTAGCTGTGACTCACAACAGTGAGGATATAGAATATGAAGAGGCCACCTCCTGTAGCCAAGAATGAACCCCAATGGAGTAATAGGGACACCAAACCACCCACAAAACTTTCAACCCAAAATTTATCCTGACTGCAAGTAATGAAGGCATAGGGAAGGAAGCAGAGACTCAGGAAATGGCCAACCAATAACTGGCCCAACTTGAAACTCATCCCATGGGCAAGCTCCAATTCCTAACACTATTCATGATACCCTGTTATGCTTACAGAAAGGAGCATGTTGTCTTCTGAGAGGCTCCACCCAGCAGCTGACTCAGATACAGACACCCACACTCAAACCATGGATAGAGCTTAGGGACTCTTAATGGAAGAGTATGAGAAAGGATTGTGGGCTCTGAAGGAGATAGGAACTCCACAGGAAAACCAACAGAGTTAGCTAACCTGGATGGTGTGGCTCTCAGAGTCTGAACCACCAACCAAAGAACATACACAGGCTGGACCTAGGCCTTCTGCACATATGTAGCAGATGTGCAGCTTGGCCTTCATGTGGGTCCTGAACAACTGTAACCTGGAGTGTGGGCTATCCCAAAAGCTGTTACCTGTCAAAAGGATATGTTCTTCTAGTGGGAGAGGAAGCACATAGCCTTGTAGAGACTTGAAGTGTCAAAGTTGGGGAATACCTAGGGGTGCCCCATCTGCTCAGAGGAAAAGGATAGTGGGGATGGGCAAAAGACCGTGGTAGTGGTAGAGGGTGACTGGAACAGGGTTAGTGAGTGGAATGTAAAGTGAACAATTTTAAAAATAAAATTTAATTTAAAAAAGATACAGTCTAAAGTATTTCAACAAGAAAGCACTGTGTAATAACTATTACTAATTTTTGACTATTTTTCTTACTATGTCATTGAAATGCAGTTGTGTTGGAACTTGAACATGTGATAGGAACTAACATTAAACTTAAGGACTTTTTACTGTCTCTTTGAAATGCATTATGTTATGATTTCACCATAATGACAGCATCATCAGTAAATTACTAATTGCTGACTTTATATTATGTTTCATCGTAAGTCTTGGATATCTAGGATTCTAACACACATGTGGTGAGAATGTAGCATATCCAATCAAGCTGTTTTCATGGAAAAGCAGCAGTAGTGAATACTCGGGGCATGGTCCATAATGTTAGAAAACATACTTGTTGTGTTAAGTGATGGTGACAGCTAGAAAAGAAATCAATCAGAGGAAGCATAGAAAGTATTCTGGGTTGGCTCCTAAAGTTTTAGGTGATAAACCTTGATCCCTTCTAATGGCTTTCTGGGATGTAGTGTGAGGCAGGGAGCTTTGTGCAGGCAGCCTGGTCCCCAGTTGAGCTCAGGCTTTGAACCCCGGAGACCGGACAGGTGACTTATCGCCTGTCAGGGATGGCAAGTGTTTGGTCATGCCCCTTGGTCCCCTGGCTCCTGTCACAGCTACAACTTCCCACAGATGCCACACAGAGAGGAGTGTGGCCATCGGTCACATCAGTCACATAGGAGCAGCATCAAGCCCTCCCACATGCAAATAAGGTTTCCCCAAGCTCTCAGACCAAGCTAATGAGAAGTACCTCTTGTCAGACCGTGACCCACCCCAAAAATGTATAAAAGAATCCTATCCAGAAGGATTAAAGATGTGTGAGAACTACTCCATTATCCAAGACTTCTGTCCTTAGAGCTGTCACACTTGGGAAGAGGTCTGCTCTCCCAAAACACCACTTGTAACTCCACTGCGTTCCTCACTAGATAGTCAGCTTCTTGTCTGCCCAGCCCGACATGACACAAGGCAGTGTGGAGACTGCATGGCAGAGACAGAGGTGGAGCCAACTGCAGCAGTGGAAGAAGTGGTAACAACTTCCCCTCCCTGCTCCCACTCACTCCCCTTTGTATGAACTCTCAGACACAGCCAGGCCAGAGATCTCCGTGAAAAGCCTCTGGTACACAGGCCCACAATGTAGTAGAAGCTTTATAGTGGGCCCAGTCAAGGAAATAATTCATTGCACTGTGCTCTTGACTGATATGCTGGAACCCTAGAACCTCACATTTTTCTCTCTGCTTCTTGGCCTTCATGAAGTGAGACTGTATCTCTGCTCCACAGACTCTACATATGCCTTGCCAATGTCCCAAAGTGATGGGATTAAGTAACCATACAATGAAACCTCTGCAAGTAAGAAAAAAATCTTTTCCTCCCTAAAAGTCAATTATCCCTGGCATATTCCATGTCATAAAACAGACAGAGAATAAGCTTTTTGAAGAGGTGATAGTTAAGCCATGAACTTTTGAGTAGATTTCCAACAATGTGGAGTTTACTTTCTATTGAACAGAGTATAACAAGAAAAAGAAAGAGAAAATTTGGTGGTCCAAATAGATAAAATAACATTACTAAGTGGTAGCTTAAGAAACAGTAGAGGAGCCGGGCGTGGTGGCGCATGCCTTTAATCCCAGCACTCGGGAGGCAGAGGCAGAGGCAGGCGGATTTCTGAGTTCGAGGCCAGCCTGGTCTACAGAGTGAGTTCCAGGACAGCCAGGGCTACACAGAGAAACCCTGCCTCGATAAACCAAAAAAAAAAAAAAAAAAGAAAAAAGAAAGAAACAAACAGTAGAGGACAAATCAAATATATAAGCAAATGAACTCTAAGTAACTTCATAAAGGAGATTAGTTTTATCTGCATTTTAATTCTTAGTACTTAGAATAATACCCTCAATAGCTATGTGATGTAAGAAATAATCTGAAATCTGGGAAAGGAGGAAACCAGTGTGTTATGGGAATAGGTTATTTTCCTCACTGATAATTCCAGATAGCTTCTCATAAATAGCTCAAAGAAGCCTAAAATATAAGTAATTTAAAGTAACTTGAAGTGGAAAGGCAAAAGCTTTTTCTTCAAAGACATTTCCCACTCTACAACCAAACCCAGGAAAAGTTGCAACAGCATTACATTATGTTAACTATTTTTGAGTGGATGAAACATACAGCATACCATGATGTAGTCATTGCATATAATATACTCAGCACTTTAGCCAGTAAGATGAAGATCAAGAACAATAAACGGTCTCTCAAAGTTCTCCATTTTCTTAATGTTTTTAATCAGTTCCTAACTTTAATCTTCTATAACGTAAGAATCTTACATCAGATTCTGGAAGCTCGAGAAAAGAACATTGAACAGTTAACAGGTCAAATTTAGGGGCTGAGCTGAGATGGGGTTAAACTTGGAAGTTTACTGAGAATAAGTGATCCAGTTCATGTCACTCCTCTTTGCTGCTTGTAGCATTGCCTTCAGTTGTGCTTGGACATCAGTGAGCTTCTGCCGGTCTAAGCGGCCATGAAAATGCCATTGTTCATAGCAATGTATAGGGATAGGGTAAATCACGTATTTCAGCTCCATCAAAGGTGTTAAGTAATGAAGAATTCTCAGGAGCATAGGCATTGAAATGGGGTTAGAGACAAAGCTAATCACACGGAGATGGGAACACTTAGATAGTGCTGGCAGAATAGCAGAGAGTACGGCATCTGTTAAATGGCAATGGTTTATGGCCAAATGCTGCAAGGTATCTGAGAGCTTCTGCAAAAGAATCTGAAAAGGCCCACAATCATCCCAATACATTGGGTTGTTACTAAGATTCAACAGCTTTAAATGGGTGGCCTGGGCACTCTGGGATAGAAATTTGAGATCTCTGTAAGAAATTTCACAGAACGGCAGATACAAGAAATCCAAATTAGGTGGTAAGGCTCTGTGGAGAGAAAACAAAGATAGGATGAACGTCAGAGGAAGCAGAGCAGTCTAGAATAAGCAGTTTTGCACCCATACATCGCAGCAACTAGCAATAGAGGCTTTAATTCGCCTCATAGATGTGTGACCTGACCCTGAGAAGTGACTTTTCTATCCTCATAATTTGTATCCTGGAGAATTTTCACAGTATGTTATGATAACAGGTTTGTGCTAAAGATTTAGTGGCAAATCTTTAGTGGAAAAAGAAGTTTAGTGGAAAATTAATCTACTTTGTAATTACAACACAATCAAGTGTGGAACTAGTTCACCTGCTTGGAACAGATAGGACAGAAGGAGCAACCAACTGGAAGCTCCTTTGGCCAGTCCATAAATGGCAGCCTCCACAGTCACAGCTTGAACCTTGGAGATAGCAGATTAGGAAAATCATCTGATATCAGCCTATGGGTATATGGCTGTAATCATCTGACATCAGCCTATGGGTATATGGCTGTAATCATCTGACATCAGCCTATGGGTATATGGCTGTA
>NC_034613.1:114644836-114660797 GCF_900095145.1 Mus pahari
TTGCTCTCAGTTCCTCCTCTCTTGACTGCTAGAGAAGGACTGCATGCAACTTTTCCCCTTTATATTTCTGGACTGAGCACAGTGCCCGACTATGCTTAGCTAACTAACGTTTTTGTGACCCTATTGTCCCAGACTATGAGAGACACTTTCTGGCATGGCTACTTTCAAACACTCAAGAGGACAGAGATAGAAAGCAAAACGAGTTTTGGGGATCTCAGGAACCCCTAGCAATAATTTCGCTCTGTCTTAACAGGCATTTCGGGAGCCACAGGTACATATTCTAAGTCCTCACCTGAGGAGGTTATCCAGGTGATCTGTGAGGCTAAAGGAAGACAGGTTGAGCTCTTTCAGGCAGTTCATCCGCCCAAGAGAGTTGAGGAACACTCGGAAGGCTTTCCCATGCAAAGATCTATAAGTGATTTTAGAGAGACTCAGGCTGTCCAGATAGATCATGTGAGCCAGGAGAGTGGTGACTTCACTCAGTGAAGCTTGATCAACTGCCAGGTTCTGAATGCAAGCTAGATCAAGGAACTTCAGAGCGTTTTTGGCATATGAAAATCGATCAATTTGTAGATCTCGGCAGCAAAGGTGCAAAGAACCTGAGCTCTGCTGTACTTTATTCAGAAGCAAAGCAAAAAAATCTTTTTCTCTCAAGGTACCATCAAGGGAAAGGTCTACTAGTAGTTCCATAGGCTGGATTGCAGGCTGACTCTCAGGCTTTAGATCTACACTGCACTGGCTTTCTAACTTCACAATAGAGCGTACAGAGTGAGTACAGCCATAAAAACAAGTTGGAGATTTGACACCAAAATCAGGGCATGTTGTCCTGCAGTCAACACCCTGCCTTACATCTAGGATCCTCAATTTAGAGCTCCTGCAGGGAAAAGAGAAGATAGAACATCTAAGAGATATGCAAACTTTTTAAAGATATATTTATTTATTTATTTTCTGTATGTGAGTACAGAAATTTTAATGTAAACTCACAGGATCAACAATGGCATGTAGGTACTTGGTTTGCACTCTTTATGCCAAATACCAACAAGTCTATCCCATGAAAATTCAACCTCCTTTAATTGTTTTCTCCCTCTTTTATTAACCTCAATTTCTCTCCAGTGCTTAAGTTAGTGTCTTTCTCCCATGTAATAATGCCTGCTATGTAAACCCCACCAATTGTACCCTCAAAAACATAGATTTCACAATGAACATTGAGTATATTAGCCTTTAATATGTTACCAAGTGTTGCGCCAACACCTTCACATGTAAATCTTCAGCATTCACTAGCTACTACCTTTGGGAGAGTGACAATCTGCAACGTGACTGCCTGTGTCTTAACTATTTGTCACACACTGGGTCTTACCTAGAAGAACAGTCCTGGGCAGGAAGGAACTGAAGACTCTCAACCATGGCTTTCAGGAGTTCACGCTGGGGTTCCTGTACACTTAATGTTCCAATGTGGAGACAGGTAAAAGGCCAAATCTTCACCATTGATGTCAGTGTCTTCCTATATCCTCCCATGAAGGCAGCAGAGAACAATGGAACAAAAAGCTCCCTTGGTATCTCCCCCAGGGATTGAATTGCTACAGGCTCATTGCTCAGTAGACTCTGTATAGCCAGATCCAAAAGCGAGGATGGGTCCCTTTCATCCATCATCATAAACCTATATCTGGATGAGAGATATTTAGAAGTCCTGAGAAAATATTCACAGACTCTTCTTTGAAACGATTGTGAGCCCTTTCCCATTGTGTTCTGAACAAAGCAGGCCGGTGGGCCAGTGACACCCAGAAATTAAGACGTTTTTGGAACCTGGAAGGTCTCAGACAGCTGCTCCAAGGCTTCCATCATTCCACAATATGAATATATTAAATTGTACCACAAACAACATTGATATTGTTTGGACTGCCATGACAAAAAAAGAAAGAAAGAAGGTTGGGAGGCCCATGAACATTCAAAGAAGGAAAAAAAAAAAAGATTGGCCTGAAGATTAAGCTCTATCATAAACATGCCATGCTGAGAAAATACAAGTGAAAAAGACTATTAAGATGCATGAGAAGAGAAATGCCAAGCAGAAGGATGATGAGATGACTCCACAGGGAGCAGTCCCCACCTATCTGCTGGACAGAGAGGGGCAGTCTAGAGCAAAAGTACTTTCCAACACGATTAAGCAGAAATAAAAAGAAAAGGTGGGGAAATGGAAGGTCTCTCTACCAAAAGTTTGTGCCCAAGGAGAATCAGAAGTATTGAAAGTTATTCGAACAGGAAAAAAAAAAGAAGAAGGTGTGAAAGAGAATGGTTCCTAAAGTCTGCTTTGTTGGTGATGGCTTTACATATGAAAGGTTCATTAAGGTCTAATGCTTCTACATTCAAAAAAGCCCCGTGTCACACCCCTGAGCTGAAAGACACCTTTTGTTTCCCAATACTAGGTGTGAAAAAGAATTCATCATCCCCATTATATACCACCCTGGGTGTGATCACCAAAGGTATAGTGATTGAAGTGAATGTGAGTGAGTTGGGCCTTGTGACACAGGAGGCAAGGTGATTTGGGAAAAGTATCCCCAAGTTACCAACAATCCTGAAAACAACAGGTGCATAAATGTGGTCTTGCTGGTTTAACAGTGACTTCATACAAGTTATTCCACTCATTACCAAACACTACCCATGGTCAGGAAAACACCATTGCTGTGATCTTTCTGAACCACCAACCAGCCTTACCCCATGTTCAGTCATCAAGAAATATTTATTAAATTATAAAGAAAAATAAAACAGTGCTCAATTAAAAAAAACACAAATGGAGAAAAAGAGCAATGGAGAAAATATATTAGTTGTACAATAAATTTGTGATGAAAATTGATAGCTATTTCTAGAACACTCTACTGTATGGCTAGATTAGAAACTGATTTTTCTGAGTGTGCAAAGGTTTGCGTGTATATATACAAACATGTGTATGTATGTATGTATGTATGTATGTATGTATGTATGTAAGACTACCATTAGAAATCAACAGTTAGTAGAAGGCAGTGTTAGTTGCCTATCTACCTGGAACCACATATGTCCTCTAGAAAGATACAAGGCATTAATAATGGAATTGTAAATATACATGATATTGACATAATAATCATTATCTTGGAAACAGAGAGTAACAAACCCTCAAAACGTCCGTTATTAAAGAGAAAAAGGTTGAAATTTCAGTAAGTCCTACTCCATCACCACATACTTTGGGTAGTGAAGCAGACAGACAAAAAAAAATGCAAGAGATACAAATAAAGAGATATAACTAGGGACTTCAATTTGACACAAAACTACAGACAAAAAGATTGTGTTCAAAACAACCTAATAAAAAGAAAACTACATCCCAATACTAAAAGAAGCAGCTACCATTTAGAGAGGGGACTCCATTAAAAAGTCCAATTAAAATCGTTAATGCTCTTTCTCATATTTCAAAACCAAAAAGTAGTCAAACTGAAAACAGACTGGTCAATCCTCTTGGCTGTGAAAAGAATGCAAAGCTGAGAATTGAGGGTAAAACAATCATAGTTGTATATGATAAATGTAAGTCTGAGACAGCTGTGAAATGACACAGTAACTCCCATTGAGACATGTGGTTAATACAAGCTGACAACTAAATGAATGAATGGCATTAAGTAATGGATATAAATGATCTGAAACTTCATTGTTTGAACAACAGAGCTTATGGGGAAAGATGAAAGCAGAGATGAAGAAAAGACACAAAAGCAGGAAATAAGTCTCTTGGAATATATAAGAAATGAAATCAGAGTATTCATAACCTTTCTCTCTACCACAAAAAAGGACAAGTGCCAGAACATAGAATGATAAAAAAAAATCTATAAAATAATGAACTATCATACAAATGAGCAAAATTCTAAGAAAATCTATTAAAACCATCCAAAAATAAACATTCTGTTTCTTGTCACATATCTAGTCTAGGGAACTTTACTATTAGCCCTACACACTCAGACACCGTCTTTGGATAGAATACCTTGCCACTCAGACACCGTTCTTGTATAGAATAACTTGCCGACTGAGATGAATATTAACCTGGACAAAAGTAAAGAATTATATTAACTTGAGACTTCTTGGGGTTGCAATTCCAAAAGTCACAACATTCAAGCAATCCTGAAAAACATGTTTCAAGGTTTTAAAACTGGACTTTTTTACAGCTTATGAAGCAAGAGAGTTTGATTTTGTCCTCTTTGTCAAAAGCTGTGATTATTTTGTCCGAAGTAAAAGTCAAACTTGCTTGTAAGAAAGGGGTTGGGCCGTCTTAAGAAACAAGGGTGATACTATCACAAACCGTTACAAATGCTAATGAAATTTGTTTCAAAAGTTGAATTTCATGTTAGTATCCAAGGTCAGCCTGTTATGTGAATATTCAAATGTTGGATATTCAAATATTCAAACAGAGTAGTTCAAAATATTAGTCATAGATGTGCCTGAAGTCTGATTTCACAAGGCTCAAGATTCCATTTTAAGGGTGCCAATGCAATGCTGCTATTGTGATTTTATTCCCCCCCCCACAATCTCAAGTATCAAAAATATGTCTGTTCTCCCTGAGTAGATATATAAATCTAGTTCAATTGCAAAATGCCTGCAAACAATTTATGGAATTAAATAACATGATGGCAAATTTCTCACATGAAAGAATGTGCATGAAGAGATAGGGGCAAAGGAAGGCACACGAGAAAGGACTTATTCCAGACCAATCACCTCCAAATTCTAGAAAATCTCTGAATTGACAGCATCATGTTACTTTTGGAAGAATAGAGAAATGGGAGCAGGAGAGATGGTTCAGCTGTTAAGTAAGAGAATTGGCTTCTCTTTCAGAGCCAGGTTTGATTCCCAGCATCCACATGGTAGCTTGCAGCCATCTGTAGCTTGACTTTTAGGGGCTCCAACACCCTTTCTAACCTCTAGGGGTACTACATATGCACAGGTGCACAGGCGCACAGGCATACATGCAATCAAAACACTCAGACACAAAAAGTGAAATAAAAAAAAAATATAAGAATAGACACCCCAATGGAATAGCCTAGAAATAAAAGTCAACATCAATGGAAGTAAAAGGGGGCAGCAAAAACACTGGAGCAAAGGGGACGATAATATGTTTAGAATAAAATTTAAAGTAGATCCATAAAATGTGTCATCTAAATTACATAACATAGGTTAAAGATCTAAGCGAACAGTAAAACCAAGGGCTAGAGAGTTGGTTCAGAGATGGTTAAGTGGACTGAGTTCGGGTTCCTAGCACCTACATGCTCACAACCACCTATATAATGCCAGTTCCAGGGATTCCAATTTCTCTCTTCTGGCCTCCAGAGGCACCAGGCAAATACAGGTTGTACATACATACATCTAGGAAAAACACCCATAAACATAAAATGGAAGTAATTTTAAAAGAAATTAAACCACACAGCTTCTTGAAGAATGTATGACAGCTCTTCATTAATCTCACCGTAGCAAAGGGCTTTCAAATATCACTCAAATTCTAGAGGCAATAAGAGAAAGCAATAAGCAATTTGGTCACATTAACATGAAATCTATTCAAAATATATTTAAAAATTACAATGAAATCAAAAGGCAACAGAAAAGTTCCAAAGACTAGTACATGTCTCAAACAACTGGCTAATGAACTAATTATCCACAGAAATCAAAAACTGAAAGGCAATGGACCAGAAAAATTGGTACAAAAAAATCTGGAAAAGAAGTTAATTTTTAATTATACAATAATGGAAAAGCACAATCTACAAACAATAAATGCCAAATTTTAATGACAATTAGGTATATGTACATAAAAACAATCACATGCATATCAATGAATTTATGTCACCTACAGGCAAAACCTTTAAAAGTAAGGCAGCATATTCTGTGAATGGGACTATGAGAAAACAGTAGTTCTCATACATTTCTAGTGTAAGTGAAAGGTAATAAAATGTTTCCAGGAAAAAATTTGAACTGCCTAACAAAACTATATATGATCTTAAATTTGACCCAACAATTCTACCACTGGACATATCCTATAGAGATCTGCTTCCATACAGAAAGATACATGCCTAAAGATGCTCATAGAAATATTACTTATAACTTCAAAATATTAAAAATATATCTAGGTGAATATTTAAGTAAAAATACAGTATGGTTATACAAATGTTTCAGATTCAAATTTGAAAAAGAATAATGAAAATCTGTATGAAATGGCAGGGTGTCATTCCTATCAATGTTGTTAAACAAAAAATTGAAAGTAAGAAGAATGAGTCATATGTTACCTTTAACATAAGAGGACAATATAGCAAATAGAGTTAACTGTTTTGTAAAATAAGTCCAGGAGAGAATAGTCCCGAAACTGAAAGCACTGGTTACTCCTACAGGGGAAGAACAGGAAGAAAATGAGAAGTAAGAACAATGTAGAAGGGAGGGGGAAAGAATAGTACTTCTCCAAATACAGTCTTGTATAATTCAAGTTTTTTGAATAATAGTAATGTTCATGTAGCCAAAATACCCCTTTTTATCTTTAGTCCTGTGAACAGACTCTCCCCACCACTGACAGAAAATATCCTGAAAAACCTGTCTGTAGTAAATATGTACAGGATGTCTCCTTGCCTTTATTCCCTAAGTATCACAGCACAGTCATTTACATAGCATTTACACTGAATTAGAAACTGTACATAATCTATAGAGGAATTAATGTTTAATGAACAATACAGTACTTTACATGCCAATACTATACATATGATACAATGATCATGAACTTCCATAGAATTTTAGTGAAAACTCACTGATGGGTTCCTGGAACTGGTGCACTGTTGACAACAAGGAAAAAAAGAAAACAATTAAAAATAACCAGAATACGGAAGTCGCTGAATAACTAACAAATGAAGCTAATGATACTTTTAGCAGTTGTTCATGAACGTGTATGCATGTGCATGTGTGTGCATGTGGAAGGCAGACACTGACATCATTTGTCTTCCTCCATCTCATCCCCCCCTGTCTTTGGATATAACATTTCTCACTCAGACTGAACCTCAGGGATTTAGCCAAGATGGCTGACCAATGAGTACAGGGTGTGCTTGTCTCTGTTTTCTCTTTTTTTTTCTCCCAGCACAAGGATTACAAATGTTCACAATCTTGCCTGAATTTTCCATTCATGTTAGATATACAAACATAGGTCCCTTTCATGCTTGTGTGGCAAGCACTTCACCAAGGGAGCCACTTGCCACTCCCTAGACTAACTGTATATCAGGTAAATGCAACTTCAAGGGAGGCATGGCTACGGAAATGGTTTGTGAAGAAAAGTTGGAAAGCATCGAGTTAGTTAATTTCATTCTTCAAAATAAAGACTGAAAGCATTATACACAGGTATGTGTCAATAAATCATTTTAACAGGAATTTTGGTTAGTAATTTTGAAACTACTCTCCGAATATGCTGACTAGGAATGAAAAAAAATATGTTACAGATGATGTAAAGTACATCAAAAAAAATGTAGCTAATAGATAAAGCTAGAATAGATCAGAATCACTTGCATTTGAGTCCTAATTTTAGTAGGACCAGCAGAAGTGATACCCAATTAATAATAAAGATACCCAAGACATTAGTTTCGAGCTATGATTCTTCTGGGGAGGACAAGCCTCCTGGAGAAAGTAGTCGTACTCTAAGACCATGGCATGAAACTTGAAAACTTTATAGTGCCAGAAAATGCGTGTAAGGAAGAGATATGTGTATAAAAGCAATCCCAATGTCCAGGCCTAAATCAGTTTAAGGAACAAAATTATATTTTAATCTGATTGTAATATAAGGTATATTAATTATTCATAACCATATATTAATATAAATAAAACTGAAAAAAATAAATGAGGGCTGAGGAAGACAGCTCCTCCTTCCTAGGAATTCCAGTCAATAAATGTAATAAGAAGGAGGAGGCCTGAAGGTCACTATTAGGTACCATGTTTCAAGCTCGTCTCCAGAAAAGTTCTAAATGAAGTGAGTCAAAGTCCAAAAAGACAGAGGAGAATTTATGGGCTAAACTGTTCCCTTCACAGTGGTTTTAAGGAGGTAACAGTAGCACTGCACTGGAGCAAAATAAATGTTGTAATTTAATGACAGAACTGAGGGAAACATCACTGGGAAGGCAACATATGTATACAATGTACTACCCTGACAAGATGCAAACCAGGGGACAAAATCATTTTTTTGTGGTAATGTGGCATGAGATTTTAAAAGAAATAACAAAAAAATATGAATGCTTTGACATTAGGAAGGAAAATGAAGTGGACTTCTGCTGAACAATGAGTTGTCCATTTATTTGTTTTTCACATGGAAAGAGAGCATCCCTAGCTCAAGTGGCCCCTGGTTATTACTTAGTGACAGGCTTCAGTTTCCCACAAGTCCACGGTATTATTCAAGCAAGCAAATCATCTTTGTACTAACAAGGTTATTCCATTGCCTTTTTAGTCTAAGGTCACCCACACAGCAATTGCTTGTTCACTTTCCTCCATGGTGACATCGTGTGGTTCTTCTTACCCTGTGATATCCACCAGTCTTATTTAGCAAACAGTATGTGTTACTAGTAAATGTCTCTGTGTTGCATCTGTTCACTGTTGGGAATCCTATACCTACCCATCTTGAAACATTAAGGAAAGTATAATGTGCATCAGAGGGATGAATAAGAAAACAGAAAAAAAAAAGGTAGCTTTTGCCAGAAATGAATAATTTCAATGCAATCATTAGAAGATATGAAAGTCAAGAGGAAGCTGGCAGAATAGAAACCCCCTCCATATCAAATACTGAATTAAAGGAACTGGTATAAAAGCTGAGTATGGTGACCTACATTTATAATCACAGCATCTGGGAGGTAGAGACAAAAGAATCAGGAGGTCGAGGTCATTGCTGACTACATAGAGAGTTTGAGGCCAACCTGGGCTACATCAGACCTTTGATCTATATAACCGAGTCAGGAAAAGAAAAGATGAACTCTATTTTTTTAAAAAAAGGACAAAAGAGCATTGAAGCATCAAAAATCAGGGCAAATGAATAGTATGGAAGAACAGAAAGGCCATGCAAGCCAAAGAAGTTAGCACCTCGAGACTTCACCATCAGCTCCCTGGAAGGACTGGTGAAGAAAAAGGTTCATCCAAAAATGTAAAACAGATGAGCGCCACTGAAGAGACTGATATTTCTATTTTATTTTATTTTTGTATGTGTCTGTTCTGCCTGCATACACAACACATGTATCAAAGTACCTGTGGAGGCTAGCACAAGGTGTAAGATCCCTGGAACTAGAGTAACTGACAGTTCTAAGCCACCATGTAGGCACTGAAAACCAAACCCAGGACCTTTGGAAGGGCATCTTTTAACCTATGAACCATCACTCTATCCAGAGACTGGGATTTCTATGGGAAGGGCATGCCTACTATTTTCAAAAAACCTTAAATTAAATTGGTAACTCTGAGCTGACACTGACTCCACAGGTGTAACAAATGATCATGAAGAAAGAATCTGAACTTTCTTTTTGACTCCTACTGTCCCAGAGGTTCGTCCATCCAGGTGAAATTTTGAGAAAGGCCAAATATTTAAGGCCAAGGTACTCTGGTAAATAAGAAGGACCCGAGAGAGGCTGCCAGACTGGCTTTGTGGGAGACACCTGTAGAAGGCAGGGATGAGGTTTGGTGAATGACAGACAAGGACACACGGAAAGCCATGCAGGCAGCAGACCCTCAGGAGCCACAGCTCAGAGGCCATCCAACCAGTGTGTCAGTAAGTAACCCCACCTCCAGAGGACTGAGGTAAACCCATGCTTGAGATCCCGGAGCAGCTCTACGTCTAGGGCCACTTACCTTCTGTAAGGGTCAAGATTGCAGAAACTGAGAATCCCGAGTTCCAGACCCACAAAGCCCTTAGGTTGCAGCAGCCTCCTTCCTCTCACAGATGCTCTACTGTTGGGTGAGAAATGAGTTCAGTGAGACCAAAATTCCAACANAAATCTCGGCACTCTATTTCCTTCCCCTAGTCTTAAAAGACACTTGTAACATATACCCTGACATGGACATTAGCACACTCATCCTTTATAAAATGGACAGTCTCGCTATGAGGAGAGCCCTCAAAGATATCAAAGCAACGTGTGGGGTATAAATAAGGAGGCTCCTAAAAGACAGCTACATTAGTCAACTGAAGTTTGACTGCTAGGGGCTCTGTCACCAACCTAAAAGTTACTAATAGTAAGAAAATCCAAAGTCTGAGCTGATGAGATGGCTCAGAAGCTAAGGTAAAAAAAAAAAAAAAAGATTGCTGCCACAAAGAACCAAGGTTTGGTTCACAGAACCTTACTGGCAGTTCAGAAACATTTGTAACTTTACTTCTAATCTTCACAGGCTCCAGGACACATGTGTTTCCCATAAGCTCATGAAACAAGGCACACACTAAAAATAAACAATTTTTAAAAGATAATCCAATTTTAGTTCTCCACCAAGTCCAGCTGGCAAGTTCCAATATTACTGGACCCAGAAATAAGCATCTCTAAGACTTGGGCACTTAAAAATGTTTTGGTTTTGCCCATTGTGTTTCATTCTTTTCTTCCTGCTATGCTTTTGCATCATTTAAACTTTACAACATTTAAAACCTTCTAGTCTTTATTCCTGTCCTTACATTTACCTAGTTTTGTTCACACATTTGTTCTGATTAATGCACTCTTTCCTTCATTCCCCTCCTCTTTCTAATGTGCTTCCATTTTTTCTTCTCCACTTTCCTTTCTTTTATTCAGCCTTGCTTCTTCTTAGGTTCCTANACCCACCCAATTGACTTCATTCATTTACTATTTCCACTTTGACACACATTCAGTTTTAACTTTAAGGTTCACTGTACACTATTTTTGTACTTTCTGCTCTATTCTCATTTGAGCTGTGGTAGTTGGATTTANTTAACTTCGTGTCTAGTACAGACATGGTCTGTATTGGTGTTACAGCTGTTATACTNGTTATTTCTGTCCTCTGGACAGTACTGAAGATTTAGCCTGCAAGAGGAAGCTGCTCACTAACATCTCCAAATTAAACTAGAAAAAATAGCAATAGCAAGTGATGTAGAAATGAGAGCACAGAAGCACAATCACTATGAAAACCTAGAAATGATCATAACCCCTCAAATGTAACTGCTTCAACTACTGACAATGAAGTGACTGGAAAGCTGCACTGAGAATTCAAACTCCGCACAAAATAAGATTCAGTGGTTTCAAAGAAGATACAAAGTAGCAGGTAAGGAATGTAGCTAAGGAAATGGTGATGCAAACTAGAAACATACATGCAAACATCAGCAAGAAACTGTGAGTTTGAAAACAAAGAATAAAAATATTAGAACCAAAACATCACAAAAAAAGTGTAGAGAGGTTCACCAGCAAACTGCATCACTTAACCTAATGAATATTGGGACTGGAAGAAAGATTCAAGGAAACNCTCCATTTAAACATCAATATCATAAAAAGAATTAAATAATAATGTGAAAACTCTGAGAAGACTTAACTCAGGTTAGGTCTTGCTCAAGCATGCTCACAGCCTTCAGCAAAAGTATTATGATCAAACTGGTTTCCTATCAGTGACAACAGGAGGTTCATGATACAGAAATCAATAGAGGTAATACAGCCCATAAACACATTTAGAGGGGAGATCATAGGAATATATATATATATATATATATATATATATATATATATATATATATATATACAGTGCAGAAAAGTATGTTTGCTTAAAAAGGTCACATTCCAAAAAAATGAAAAAGATACACAGAAAAGGCCTTGACAAAAGCTAGAGCCGCTCATGACAGCAGCCCTGAAGATTCTCAGAGCACACTCAACATAAAATGGTTCTCTATAACAAACCTGTAGAGCACATTATACTAAACTGTGAAAGCAGAAACCATTTAATCTAAAGTCAATGGATAAGAGAATGGGGCCTGCTCTCTAAGCCCCTGTATTCTGCTTGAAGGTTTGCCTACAGCAGCAATGCAAAATGAGGAAGTAAATGGGCTATAAACAAAACAGGAGAAGGTTAAATAATCTCTCTATGGGATAAGATCGTACAATTAAAAGAGTACCAACACTTGAACACAAGCACTAAGATGTGCTTTAACACTTTCACCAAAAAAGCAGTATTCACAGCAACATAAAAAAACTGTCTAGCCAGGTGGTGGTGGCACACACCTTTAATCCCAGCACTTGGGAAGTAGAGGCAGGCGGATTTCTGAGTTCGAGGCCAGCCTGGTCTACAAAGTGAGTTCCAGGACAACCAGGGTTATACAGAGAAACCTTGTCTCAAAAAACAAAAACCTGTCTAGTTCATATTCACCAGAAATGTGTGTGTGGATGTCATACGAAAACCAGTTTTTTATACATTATGTAAAAACTTTAATGAGACAAATTAAAATTGTCAGAATTTTGAAAATAAGTGACTGACCAAGAATCTTCAAATGTGACTGAGTTGTGAATCCAGTGAAGATTGAAGACCTATCTCTATGGATGAGACTATGGAAAAACGCCGATCAAATTCAATGAATTATCTGTAATAATGTCCTGGAATACAAAGAAAACATTACTGAAATTATGCACCAAATGCAAATGAAATTTGTAGTCAGTGTATGAGCAATCTTAATCTCCTAGTATTGGTAATCTTATACTTCTAGTTCCAGTAATCCTGTACTTCTAGTTTTGGTAATCTTAAACTCTATAATTTCTACACACTAGGAAAATCTTTGTGAACACCTTCTTACAAGTCTAAAATTGTTGCAAAAAACAATCAGGATTAAGATGTTAGGTATGGAAGCATATATCTGAAATTTCAGTATCAATAAGGCAGAAAGAGAAAGTTCACTAAATTTGAAGTCAATGAGCAGTTACACAGTGACAGTGAAAACAACCACCTGCCTTAAAGAGCCCATTACAGGAAATGAAATCACCCTTATTTACAACAGGTATGTGATCATGTATTTGTTCTTCTGGCGTGAAAAACATTTTTTTGTTTGTTTGTTTGTTTTACAATATTGAGTACAATAGAAATGGGAAAGGTATCTATATATTTCAGTCCTTGCTGTTTTTAAAAGACTAGCACATAAAAATTAATGGCATATGAAACTATGATGTAAATACGGAATATGATTCTTTGGAGTTGAGGTCTCACCACTTTCGTTATCCCAGTTGACGCAGACCTCGAAATTCCTCTCACAGCCCAGGAATTGCCACCACGAATGGTTTAAGAATATAAATCTTAGAAGAGGGGGTGAAAGGATGTATGGAGAACTTTAAAGAGAAAATAGGAAATGATTAGTCACATGCTTGAAGCTACCTCCACCTCGGAAGAAATTTATGCATCGCACAACATGGAACCATTGAGTCCAGATCACAGATTAATTCCTCTACCCTTGTCATTTAGTCCCAAACAAGTTTAGTAGATTATTATGGGTCACCTACGTGGGCAGATTCGGAAGTTTTGTTTGTTTGTTTTGTTGCTGTTGTTTTACTTTTCCACTCCCTCAACAGTGTTAGTCGCTCATTTCTGGAGAGGAGTTCGAGGTGGTGGGCGCGCCATAGTCTTTGGTGGAGGCTGCCCCTCAACGGTCTCTGTCCAATTTAAAGGGGCCGCTGGTAATTCTGATTGGCTTTGAAGAGTCAGCTGACTTGTCTCGGACCCACCCACGCCCTGCTCTACCTCGAGACCACTAACTTCCATTGTACCTCGAGACCAATGACCTGATGTCGCAATATCAGTAGGTTTAAATTATGTGCCTGACCACCTCTACCTTCGGGTTAGGAATTGGTGATTAGGGGCTAGAGATTAAGGTTAGGATTAGTTACCAGTTAATGGAAAAATAAACTCATATAAGTGAGATATAGCCATTATCTGGCTATAGATTTACCAGGCAAGGCCATAACTTATTTTCGGACTTAGCAGACAAAGCCCTAATTATTTGTTCAACTTTAATCCCACTGTACTTTTTATTAATTCTTTTCTACACTACCATCCAGTCAAATATAACTTTCATCATTGTTATCAACAACAACAAAAACTAAACTAAAATTCCAGGAGAGCAAAAGTAAAAAGCCTACCTCTTATTTCAAATTTGTAGCAAATGTGCACAGCTTAGTCTTCATGTGGGTCCCCTAAGAATTGGAGTCGAAGGTTGTCTCTGACTCTGTTGCCTGCATTTGGATCTCCTTCCCCCTACTTGGACAGCCTAGGTGGGCCTCAGTGGGAGAGGATACACCTAGTCCTTGAGACTAGATGTCCCTGGGTAGGGTCGGGTGGTACCCAAGAGGGGATAATGGGGAGATGGATTTGCAAGGGCAGGATTGGGAAGAGAGGAGGCAGGGGCCTGCAATTGGGATGTAATGTGAGTGAACAAGTAAATTATGGAAAAAATATAAAATAGACATAAAAATGCATTCAACCCACAAGACTGTGAACAGGACACATTTAGATAATGAAAACATAAGGCTCAGCACAACCACTTGACAGTGTTGAAATGTTGCTAATTACAATAGTTATCATTGGGTAAGTGTTACCAAAATGCTGAGTGAGAAAGTCTGGCTTATTTCTCATTTTTCACTTCTTGAAGAATTTTATTTTTATTTCCACATAGTCACTGTCAACCTAAACATCAAACTACGATCCTGTCAATATTAACTGTCAGACGAATTATGAACAAAATATATAAATACAAACTGTCATGAAATAGTATCACACTTTTACTTAGTGAACTGCTTATATTGTCCAAAAAACAAATCTCTTTAAAATATTTTTAAAACTGGAAGGTGAGCTGGCAAGATGGCTTAGTGGGGAAAGGTATTTATTCCAAGCCTGATGACCTGGATGGAATCTCAGGAGTGGAAGGATAGAACCTGCTCACTCCCACCCACGTTCATCTAACCTACCCCCACTCACCCACCCACACATGCACACACAAATGAATGTGTTTTTCTTTCTTTCTTTCTTTCTTTCTTTCTTTCTTTCTTTCTTTCTTTCTTTCTTTCTTTCTTTCCTTTCTTCCTTCCTTTCATTCATTCTTTTTTTTTTTGAGACAAGGTTTCTCTGTGTAGCCCTGGCTGTCCTGAAACTCTCTTTGTAGACCAGGCTGGCCTCAAACTCAGAAATCCACCTGCCTCTGCCTCCCGAGTGCTGGGATTAAAGGCATGCACCACCACTGCCCAGCGAATGACTGTTTTTTTTTAATTATTTTATTAGATATTTTCTTCACTTACGTTTCAAATGCTATCCCGAATGTCCCCTATATCCTCCCCCCACCCTGCTCCCCTACCCACTCACTCCCATTTCTTGGCCCTGACATTCCCCTGTACTGGGGCTTATAAAGTTTGTAAGACCAAGGGGCCTCTCTTCCCAATGATGGCCAAATAGGCCATCTACTATATATGCAGCTAGAAACACGAGCTCTGAGGGGTACTGATGAGTTCATATTGTTGTTTCACCTATAGGGTTGCAGACCCATTCAGCTCCTTGGGTAATTTCTGCAGCTCCTCCATTGGGGGCCCTGTGTTCTATCCTATAGATGACTATAGGCATCCACTTCTGTATCTGCCAAGCACTGGCATAGTCTCACAAGAGACAGCTATATCAGGGTCTTTTCAGCAAAACCTTGCTGGCATGTGCAATAGTGTCTGTGTGTGGTGGCTGATGAGTGGATGGATCCCTGGGTGGGGTAGTCACTGGATAGTCCATCCTTTCGTCTTAGCTCCAAACTTTGTCTCTGCAACTTCTTCCATGGGTATTTTATTCCCTATTTTAGGGAGGAATGAAGTATCCACATGTGGGTCTTCCTTCTTCTTGATTTTCTTGTGTTTTGGAGAATGTATCTTGAGTATTCTAGGTTTCTGGGCTAATATCCACTTATCAGTGAGTGCATATCTAGTGACTTCTTTTGTGATTGGGTTACCTCACTCAGGATGATATCCTCCAG
>NC_034613.1:114663140-114667561 GCF_900095145.1 Mus pahari
TCTCTCTCTCTCTCTCTCTCTCTCTCTCTCTCTCTCTTTTTGTGTGTGTGTCCCTCTTTCTCCCCCTCTCTCTTGTACCAAGGATAATATCATGTATATTTTATGTGACTTCATTATACTTTTCTTTATATCTTGCTGCGAAAAATACAGTCCAATCGAAAAGCCGTCAATAGATTTCTTTTTTATATTTTATTTTTAGAAAACAGAGGCAGCCTCCCTAGCATGTGTGAGACCCAAAGATCAATCCCCAGAACCTGAAAAAAAAAGTAGCAATATACACAGACAATTAAATGGGAGAAGCCTACTTTTCCTGCTTCAAAACTGTGTTTCTTCAAAACTGTGATTCTATGCAGTTTCAGTAAATGATAGTGAGCTGACTAAGTATGCATCTGAAGCTTCAGGGGGTCCATTGTTTTACAATAGAAAACAATTTGTTTTAATTGACTAAGCTGAAACCACTGAAAATCTTGACCCTCTCCTTGCCACTAGCATGATGAAATCATGGTCTGGAGTTTTATAAACCCTACCCTGCCTTGCAAGAAACCAAGAGTTTCTTATGGCAGAAGTCTACTCTTAGTCAACAGCTTAAATAAAAACCACTAACTTTCTCATGTGGACTGTAATAATAAGTTGAAAGTTTTTTCTCCCAGGAGGAATGCACCATACTTTCAGTATGAATGAGATTTTTATTTTTCTTGCCTTTAAATTTTGTTTTTTTAATTTTGAAATATTGCAAATCCACATACATAAGAAACATTACATAGAAATTCAATGTGCCCTTCACCCAATTTTGAGAAATGATAGCATCTTTCAAAATTATTGTATAACAACCAGGACATGGATACCAATAATGGATATTGATCTTAGTTTAGGCGGTTCCACTTTTACCTAGGTATACCTGCATCATTAGTTCTATGCTGTTTCAGAATATTTGCAGGTACCTGTATCAACCATAAAGGATGTGAGGCTAAGATACATTACCAAAATTATCACTCACAAGTCATTCTTTTAGAAGTACACCTATCTTCCTCTTATAACAACTCCCCATTCCTAACTACTGGAAACTACTAAACTAGCTTGATTGCTAAAGGCTCCTCATTTCAAAAACATACCAACTGAGTCATATATTTTAATACTGAAATTAGTTTTTCATTTACTTAATGTCCTAAAGAGACTGTTGATTTTTTGGAAGTATTCCATAGCATGACTCTTCTATGGGTTATTTAACCATTCACCCAATAAATAGCTACTGTGAAAAATAGTTTACAAGTAACTATATGAATTTATTCTTTCAAGTCTATGACCTAAATGTTTGATATTGAGAATTTTGGTCTATATACTAAAGTGATGTTTATTTTTGTACTTGTATTGGGGCTCGGAGACCAGGAACTTCCATGCAGTCCAGGCTGGTTTCAAACTCACCTTGCTGGGTGATTAAATTACAGGCATGCACCAGCAGATCTTGTAGAATCCTATTTAAAATACTAAAATATTGCTAAACCATATTTCCAAAGTGGTTGAAACATTTTACATTCTCATTAGCAATGTAAGAATAATTTAGGGATTTTTTTTATATTTACAAAGCTATGATGCTATTATTTTGAATTTTTCTACCCTAATATGGGCAATTAGTTCTCTTTTCCCATGGTATTAATTTGCATTACTTTGATGGCCAAAAATATCAAATAAATTTTTGGTGTTTGTCAACTATATGTCCTCTTTGGCAAAAACTTTAGTACCATCTTTTGTTCACTTTAGTCTTGAATTGATTGTTTATTGTACAGGTTTGAGAATTAATTTTCTATATACTCATATTTTTGTTGCATGGGTTGTATGCCATGTTTCTCTCAGTCTGTAACTTGTATTTTCATCTATTTTATCAAGTATTTTGCAAAGAAAAAGACTGTAATTTCAGTGTATTACAGTTGATGTACTTGCTCTTTATAACATGATATTTGAAGTCAAGTCAAATAATTTTACCTAAGCCTAGATTCCAGAGTTTTTCTATCAGGTAGACTTCGTGTGTGTGTGTGTGTGTGTGTGTGTGTGTGTGTGTGTGCGCGCGCGCGCACGCACATGTGTGTGTGTGTGTGTGTGTGTGTCCATTAGAAGCATTATACGTGATCCTTTACATTTAAATCACATTTATCTTACTTTGATTCAGATTTTATTTGTTTGTGAGGAGTTTCTTTTATCCCACACTATGGATATCAAATTGTTTTACCATTATTTGTTGAAATTTCAATCCTTTCTTTAGGAAATAATTTTGTATTTTCTCAAAATTCAGTTAGGCATGTGTATATAGATGCATTTCTACGTGCCATGTCATTGATGTGTATGTCCATGTGCATGCTGCTGTCTTGATTTCGATAATATGTGCTTAAGTTATGTCATATAGAGTGACTTCTTGCACTTTATTCTTTACCAAATATAGTTAGCTACTCAATGTTTGCATATTAACATAGAATAAGATTGTCTATATCTACAAAATAGTTGGTAAATATTGTATAAGATATTATAGATTTTGATACTATTGACATCTTTCCCACATTGAGTTTTCCAATTCTTGGATGCATCATGGTGTATTGCTGATTTGGGTGTGTGATATCTTCCATTTTGTGTTTAGAAATGCCAAAATCACAGACATAGCTCACATTTTCTCTGCCACATAGTCATACATAAACATTTTATACATTTTCAAATGGTATGTTACTTTCCATTATTATTTCCGTTTACATTGCTAGTATACACAAATGAAACTCATTTCTGTGTGCTCATTTTTATTCCAATAGTTTTATGTAATTCTTATGAAGTAAATGCTTATAAAATCACTGAAATAGTTTATGTAGACAAGTGCATCATTTTAAGATGGATAGTTGTATTTTTAAAATATTTGCATTTGTTTTTGGAGAATTTCGTGCATGCATACAATGTAGTTTGGTCATATTCAGATCCCCAGTTCTTGCTTAAAACCCTTATATCCACACCATCTCCTCTTATGTCTCCTTTTGAAATAACAAGCTCCAATATGTCTTGTCCATGTATATGCATGGGTGTGGGAACATTCTCAGGACCATGGTCAACCTACCAGCATGCGCATCCCTAAAGATACATATTTTTGCCTCCTTTTCCAGCCATCAAATATCAAAGGCTCTTCAGTTAGGGAGAAGAAGCTGACAAGCCTCTCCCAAGCCCCATGCTAGAATGTTGACTGGCTTGGATTTTTTTTTTAAATCTGGAGAACAATTTTATTACATTTTTTAAGGAAAAAAGTCTTTAGTTATATTTACACAAATACAGATATGAATACAAGCTACTGAGCCCACTTTTCCTTGTGCGTATATAGGGCTATCAGCTTGAGAGTGGAGAAATGACATGGAGGGTTGAGACTGCAGCTAGGAGGTGCTGGATGCAGTAGATGGAGGAAGTGGTGTATTTCTATTTCAATTAAAACAATTTTAAAACAGAAAGGGAAGAAAAGGGAAAAAAATCAGTTAACTACAAATCAAAGCAAACCAAAGAAGTGAAACCTGTATCTTAGCAACTTTCCAGAGGAAGAAAGAAGTGAGGGAAGAGCCATTATGCTGGCATGGTGGTCAGACTCATGGGAATAAGCAGCCACACAGGGTAGTGGTGACGGGAAGATTTTGAGAAAGATGAAGTGATCCCAAACTGTTGGGGATGTCCAAACTGTTAGGAAAAACATGCTTAGGAAATGAAAGTGTCAGATACACAAAGCTGCCTGGCTGTAGCCTGGTAAATTACCATGCTAGAGGCAATAATAGAAGGAAGATCTCTTTCAAGGACTAATTATTCCTCGATCTCTCTAACAGGACTCAAAGTAAACCTATTGGCATATGGGTATTCCCTTAGCCAAAGTGTCTGAGCCAGACAAACGGCAATGTTAGGTCTCTACCCATGTATCTTCCCTTAATAGGGCTTCATTGTTATTTTTTTAATTGTTTATTTATTCTTCTCTCATATATTGCATCCTAACCTTAGTTCTCCCTCCCAGTATGTCCCCACCACATCCCCTCTCCTCCAGATTCACTCCTCCTCAGGCTCCCCTCAGAAGAGAACTAGGCCTCACCCTTCCGAAAAGGTAACTAACTCTATACGGTAGTTTGAGTGAAAATGGTCCCTATAGACTCATATATTTGTAAACTTAGATGTCAGTAGTTGAGCCACCAGAAATTGGGATGTGTGCTTTGTTGGAGGAAGCTTGTCTCTGGGGGTGGGTTTGGAGGTTTCAAAGGCCAAGCTACCTTCTCTCTCTCTCTCTCTCTCTCTCTCTCTCTCTCTCTCTCTCTCTCTCTCTCTCTCTCTCTCCCCCCCTCTCTGCCTGCTGTCTGTGGATCAGGATAATATAAAGTTTTCAGCTACTACTCCAGCTCCATGCCAGCTTGCCACAGGCACACTTC
>NC_034613.1:114668053-114672829 GCF_900095145.1 Mus pahari
AGAGAGAGAGAGAGAGAGAGAGAGAGAGAGAGAGAGAGAGAGAGAGAGATGACTAACAGTTTTGCCGAGCTGTGAACCCTATCATTTATTATTGCCCACAGGTGGAATATTGACATAAATGCCATTTTAATGGCCAACTGCTTTCTGGTTGGATTTTAGTCCCACTCCAAGGGAGAAAACAGAGCCTGATAATGTAAATACTGCTAAGAACCCATAGCCCAGGTCTCATAGCCTCCCTCCTGGGAGAAGGAGGATGAGCCTACTACTATTACATTTCTAACAAAACAAACACAGTCCCAATGTGGCCCATGATGACCTGCATCTTTCCTGTACATTAGTGCATCTCTCAGACCTCATAAGAGAAGCTTCTTTTAACAATGAACAGTAGTTAATCTGCCAAAGTACTGAGAATGTGTTTGTGTTTGTAGAGTTATCAGCCATAAATTGTATATCTATTTTAAGTAATCTCCCCCAAAGGCTGTATTTTCCTTTCCACTTTCTGAGTTTTTATTTGGGTAATATTAAACTGCTACTCTTTAAATGACTACTATAATTTCAAACTAAAAATGTTTTTGACATAGTATGTTTGATCATGTTTTTCCTCTTCCCCAACTCCTCCCAGATCTTCCCTCTGCCCTAAATCATATCCATAAACTCTATTCTTCTTCCAGAAATTAAACAAAACCATATCCATTTTACTGTTTCCACAATTCCCCGACACTAATATTTGCAGTATATTTTCTATGCGTTTTGTGCTTTTATAAACTCTGCTTATAGGTTCTTAATAGGTCTGCTTTATGTCCATTAATCACACTTTCTACCATAGTGTATTTTTTGTTTTTGTTTTTGTTTTTGTTTTTTGAGACAAGGTGTCTCTGTATAGCCCTGGCTGTCCTGGAACTCACTTTGTAGACCAGGCTGGCCTTGAACTCAGAAATCCGCCTACCTCTGCCTCACACACATAATGTACTCTTGATCTTATATTCCAAAATCTATTGATGTTGTTTGCTTTGGGGTGGAGAACTTACATCTTTAATTAACTAATTTTCACTTGTCTTTATAATGCCAATCATTCATATAAAATAATTTAACACAGTAGGTTAACAAAAGAAAGAGACCAAATAAATTATCACGAAAGATACAGTGGGTTTTTTTTTTTTTAAAAAAAAAGGTAAGCAGGTAATAAAATAGTCAAGATAAAGCATCTTCGCTAGCCAGTATCAGGAACTCAAAAAGATATATTTAACTGGGATGGTGGAACAAAATGTGCAGTGCGTTGCTGTTGAAGGAAATCTTCTGAAAAGGTCTATTATGCTCATTCTCCTATAATATGTCTTAACAAGATATTTCTTCATTGATTTTTCTGTCTTAATTATCTACTGACGAAAGTAGGGTATTCAAGTTCTCAACTCCTATTGTATTCAAATCTTTCTCGCCTTTTAGATCTAATTTTTGTTTGGTTTCATATTGTTTTTCTTTCCAGATGAATCAATCTTTTTAATAATCAATAATGACATTTATTGTTTCATTTTATAGATTTTTTTCAATTTTAGATTTGCTTTATCTGAGTCATGTAATTATCAACAATATGACCCATGGTGAAATAAGCCTGACAAATAAAGGCTAATACTGCATATTACCTGTCATTTCTGATAGTTAATATATCATTCTTACGGAAAAACAGAAGAGTTGTCTTGGAAGACTTGGAAGTGAAATTGGGGGAATGGTATCGTTACATTAGGTGTAATACAACACATCTAAACTGAAGCATAGAAATCTGCTCCTTCCTTAACATGCTCAAGTCACTACTGCTTCAAACAATCTATGATACATTTCTAAATTACTAGAAAAGTATAAAATTTCTAACACATAAACATAGATAATTGTTAAAGCCATGGAAATATATATTTCTCTGATTTGATAAGAATACACTATAAACATGTATCCAGTTACAATATCATACCATGTAATGGTATGTTAGTATTCCATCTCAGTAAAAAAATGTATCGCTAATTATTTCAATTGACTGTGTCATCCAGCTGGAATCTATCTTTTGGAGAAATCAATTAGGTCATCATTGGACTAAGACAAACTCAAATCCCGTCTGTTATTTTTCTTGAATAAATCAAGTTACATTCAGCTATTCCATCTTCAGAAATTGTAAAAACATTCTTTCACTGAATTGGAAAAACCATAAGTATGAATTTGTTTTCCTTTCGTCATTTTAATCAAGCCCAAACCAAAGTCTCTCCTTTTTCTAATTTCCAATGTTATTGGTTGTAGTGGCTATTCCTGGTTGTCAACTTGACTATATTTGAAATGAACTACAATCCAGAATTGGAAGGCTCACCAGTGAACCTAATCTGGAGGCTGGGAGATAGAAGTTTCTGATCTGGATCTTGGTATGGAGATCTCGAGGCATAGTGGCTATGGATTCCAGAAGATTAAGACAGGGAGATCTCCGAGCTCAAGGTCATCTGGGATTAAAGGTGTGGTGGCACACACCTTTAGTCTGGGCTACACCTTCTGCTGGAGACCATATAAGGACATTGGAAGAAGGGAGTCTGGTTCTTGCTCTTTCGCCCTTTCACCTGCTTGCCGTGTGGGACTAAGCAACTGCTAGAATTTTGGACTTCCATTTACAGCTACTAATGAAGCATTGTTGGAAATTGGACTACAGACTGTAAGTCATCAATAAATTCCTTTACTATATAGAGACTATCTGTAAGTTGTGTGACTCTAGAGAACCCTGACTAATACATTGGTCAATTTCACTTTGCCCAAAAATCACAGGGTGAATCTCTATAATTTCAGAAAATGAACTAAAGTCTTGGTGAACCTATAACATTTGTGGTGCTAACTTAGCCAATGATCATAATTAGCACTTAAGACCCCAAGAACAGAAGTGATTAAAAAAAAAAAAGCATGAGGACTGGCCTATCTTTGAATACTCACAGTATTCATTCAGGAATGAGGTATTCTAAACCTAGAGATATGGAAACAAAAGCATCATTACCAAGAACAGGACCCAAAATGGAATTGATACAATAACTGATCCAACTTCCTACCTGTGGGTCACTGGCAGGGACATCAACCCCAATCTGTAGAATCACTTTAGAGAGAAAAACGCTATGGTTGTTAAATCTTGGTATCACTTGAATATAAACAGACAAGAGCAACTTTCATACTACACACCTTATCTTGGTGCTTCAAACCACATACCAAAATAGGATGTGGTGATATCCTTTAAAATGATAGGGAATTATAGTAGTGTTCTGCCAGGGGAATGTGATCCTTGTCTCCACACCCCCCCACACACACACAAATAAACACACACACACACACACACACACACACACACACAGGAGCCAGACTGATGCAACACACAGCAGGGTTTTATTCTATTAAACCTATCTTGGGCTCCTGCCCCTAACACACCACCATCACTCTTGGAGGGAAGGGAGTCCTGAATGTCTACCGAGGCAAGGCTTTATAGTAAACAGCAGGAAGTACTAGTGCAAGCATCTAATTGGAAAGCTACTGTGGCCTTTAACATAATTGGCCGCTGCTGGGAGTCATATCAAAAACTTAACTTCTGCTCCCCTATGCATTGGTGATCGTTAGGCAGGTGGTGGTCTTGTAACCTGGGGTGCAGGTTTGCTGGGGGAATAACCTGGAGACACTGGTCTTGTTGAGGCTGTAACCTGGAAACTCTGGTCTTGTTGGGGATTGGCCTAGAGACTGGAGCTAGGCTCAGGTTTGTTGGGGGGCAACTTGGAAACTAATGCTAGGTACCAGCCTGTTAGTTTACCTGAGTTCAAATTTAGATCAGGTTCTCTAAAATGGAGTCTGAACTTAAAAGCATTGGCATCTTACTCCCCCACCCCTTTCTCTGTGACTAGAAGTCCCAATCATGGGACTTCCTGAAGCTCCATGAAAACAGTCACAGGGCTATGTCTTTGTGATGTCCCTGATGCATGGGTAGGAGCCCATCAGTGGGAGATAGGAGGAAGTCTTAAGGCTGAATTCTCCTCCTGCTGGCCAGGGTCTTCAACTGCAAATGGGTGTGTGATGGATCCACACTGTAATTCTGTAGCACAGGGACCCTTTCAGTGAGGCTCTACTGACCCCTGGCAGTGTCTCTTGACTAGGACCCAATCTTAGGGCTAAAGTGGGTGGAGCTCCAGAGGTGGACCTGTTTTATAGAAAGCAGANAATTTAAGNCAAACACATTTGCGTACCCNNTGGANACCCTCGACACCATGTAATAATTAGCAGTTATCTGCTTCTGTAATAACTTCTGTCAGTAGGTGAACCAAACATGACATTAAAAAGGGTGAGTCCCATCTGGTACGGGGAATTTTGTATTTATAATGGATGAAGGGGAGAAGAGTCACCCAGTCACCATNAGTCTCTGAGGTCAATTTAGTTAAGGTCTCTTTTAGGATTTATCTCTTCTGCCTGTCCTGAACTCTGGGGTCTGTAAGCACAATGAAATTTCCAANCAATCTCTAGAATATTAGATAAGCCCTAACTTACCTGGGACACAAATGTAGGTCCATTATCTGACCCTATAAAGTTAGAAAAAAACCTTCCTTGGAGGAATTTCTTTTAGTAGTTTCTTTGCACAGTGTCAGGTTTAATTGGGAAAGGCTCAGTCCATCCTGAAAAGGTATCTATAAACACCAGCAAATATTTGTATCTGAGTTTTCTTGGTTTTATCTTTATGAAGTCCATTTTCTGATAGACTCTTGGCTTGGTGATCCAGTATTGAGT
>NC_034613.1:114675301-114679447 GCF_900095145.1 Mus pahari
CAAACATAAAAACACAAATACAGCCAGGCATGGTGGCACATGCCTTTAATCCCAGCACTTGGGAGGCAGAGGCAGGTGGATTTCTGAGTTCGAGGCCAGACTGGTCTACAGAGTGAGTTCCAGGACAGCTAGGGCTGTACAGAGAAACCCTGTCTCGAAAAACAAAAACAAAAACAAAACAAAAAACAACAACAACAAAACAACAACAACAAAACCCAACAAATACCTAGACTAGTTGTGCCAGCTTCAAGACCCTCCTGATCAGTAGCCCTGTGTGTCATGGGGAACTTTTTGGCCAATGCCACAAAAGTGTTGTGCCAGGGATTGTTAGTGACCCTCCCCACCCCACCCCCTCAACAGACAGGTGCCAGTCTGATGCAACTCACAGCAGGGTCTTTATTCCATTCAACCTATCTCGCCCCCACACACAATACACCATCATCACACAGGACAGCTTTGGTGGTGGTAGAGCCCCAGATATCAGGGCAAGGCCTTATAGTAAGCAGCAAGCAGGGTGTATGTGTGCAAGCATCTAATTGGAAAGCTACGATTGCCTTCAACATTATTGCCTGGTGTTGGGCAAAACATAAACTTAATTTCTGCTCCCCTATGCATTGGTGGTCATTAGGCAGGGGGTGGTCTTGTAACCTGGGGTGCAGGTTTGCTGGGGGAATAACCTGGAGACACTGGTCTGGTTGAGGCTGTAACCTGGAAACTCTGGTCTTGTTGGGGATTGGCCTAGAGACTGGAGCTAGGCTCAGGTTTGTTGGGGGGCAACTTGGAAACTAATGCTAGGTACCAGCCTGTTACTTTACCTGAGTTCAAACTTAGGTCAGGTTCTCTAAAATGGAGTCTGAATTTAAAATATTTGGCATCTCAGTAGCAGAATTGTGATTCTGTATTCTCTTTTGTAATTCAGTACTGTTGCAGGATTTTCCCTGTCCAATGAAATTAGGGCAGTGGTTGGACAGGACATGGGGCGGTGGAGCTAAGAAAACGAGAGCATCTTTGAGTAGGGAGAGAACCAAGATGGCTGTGGACATGTACCCACGTGGTATTTTTCAGCCACAAGTAGCTATGATTTCACAAGGTTAGAAATATTTGGATAATTATGTTTGAAATTATTGTATTGGCTTCTTATAAATTATGATATCATTTATACATAAATCTGATTGGTTAATTAAGCATTAAGAGTCTTGATTGTACCAGGGTACTGGGTATTATGATATGTTGGATGACTGTGGGGTGCATGGTAGTGAGTGGAACTTGGAAGCCCCCACTGGAGAGATGGCCCAACAGGAGCCCTGTGGTCCAGCGTGGCTAGAGAGTTAGCGGATTCATTTTTAATATTTCCCACAACACAGTACTCTTCTGGCTTCAGAAGTACTTAATTCTAGATAGTCTCATAGATTTTCTTTGTACCTCTCAAGGAAATTTTTTTTTCAATTAAGAATAATTCATGCTTTGATGCCTGTCCAGTCTACCACAGTGAAAACTGATCTGCCATTGCAGTGAAAAGTGAGAATCCATTTTTGTTTTGTTTTTTTTTTTTTCAAATACTTGGGGGAAAGAGACAAGGGACATGGCTTTGGCTGCATCATAAAAGACACTGAAGTTTTCTTGCAGCTCAAGAGTTTATTAATGAAGGGGATTGGGCCATTTGGAGTTTGTGTGGTTGGCCTCTACAGTTGCATCCTGAATCTTAATGAGGAAGAGGGTCACCTGCAGTTTTTGGCCACAGGTGATGTTATCCCAGGAATATAATGAGACCTCTCTTTGGATTCCTGGCGCCAGGACTTGGGACCAGCATTATTTGACTGGTTTTTCTCCATCTTCATCATTTGGTGGAGAGATGATATTTTTTAGGATTTCAGCATAATACGGGCTAAACACATGCTGGTTGTGATGCATGAGATTAACAAACTTCCATCCTAGTTCTGCCAACTCTGGCTCAATGAAAAGAAGGCCTCCAGGGAAGTCTAGAAGAGATTCTTGCATGCCACGAATCAAACAGCATTTAAGAAATAAATGTATCCGTTGTTCTGTCATAGGGGGAAAAAGAAAGTAGAAATAGGTTTCAGAAGAAACTGACAGTTCGCTGTCTGCTTATCAAAGCTTTACATTTTTTCCACTGCCGTGGTTTGAACAAGATGGCCCCCAATAAACTCAAATGTTTCAATGTTTAATCACCAAGGAATAGAACTTTTTAATGACATTATAAGGATTAGGAGATATAGCCTTTTTGAAGGAAGTATGTCACTAGATATAGACATGATGTTTTAAAAGCCCATGCCAGACCCAGACTCTCTGTTTGTAGATCAGGATGTAGTTTTCAACTACTTCTTCAGTACTACTCCTGCCTGCTCCCTTGTTTCCTGTCATAATAATAATAGACTACACCCCTGAAACTGAAAGCAGTCCCCCAATTAAATGCTTTCTTTTATGAGAATTGCCTGGGTTGTGGTGTATCATCACAGCAATCAAACAGCAGACAAGACATTCATTTTTTCATTTGTATGTACTATTTCAGTTCATTTTAGAATAAAGACATACTATCAAACACCAAAAGATAACGAATTATCAAAAACGATAATCTAGGACCTGAGGTGTAACTTAATAGCCAAATGCCTGCATAGCATATGCAACGTATTGAGATTGATCCACAGCACATACCCTCAACAAGCACACAGACTCAATGGTGAAGTCAGAAATACAATTGTGGCTTTTGGTCATTGGATTATTTCTTTTTGTTTTGTTTTGTTTTGTTTTGTTTTTTCGAGACAGGGTTTCTCTGTATAGCTCTGGCTGTCCTGGAACTCACTTTGTAGACCAGGCTGGCCTCGAACTCAGAAATCNGCCTGCCTCTGCCTCCCGAGTGCTGGGATTAAAGGCATGTGCCACCACGCCCAGCTTGGATTATTTCTTAAAACGATTTTACATATTTATAATTGTGATGCTGGTATGTGTTTTGCCTAACAAGACCATCATAAACATCACAACTGAAATTCCAAGAACATATATTAAAGCTGGTATACTAAATTCAGACCCATGTACACAAATTAGAGTGTAAGAAGTTAAAAGAAAACTAGCCAGGTTCTGGAGGTTAAGAGCACTGACTGCTCTTCCAGAGGATCTGAGTTCAATTCTCAGCAACCACATGGTGGCTCACATCCATGTGAAATGAGAGCTGATGCCCTCTCCTGGTATGCAGGTGTACATGCAGATAAAATACTCTTGCATAAAATAAAATAAAACAAAATAAAATAAAATAAAATAAGAAAAGTGGCCAAATTTACTGAGTCAATTCCACAATATACTATGTTTTATTCTATATTGTATTTCAGCATTAAACCCAACAACAGGTACAGGAACCTGTATGATGCTAGAGTAGGGACGATTTTCCAACGTAGGGTTGTGTAGTGGTTTTATCCTCTCCTCTCTCTCTCTCTCTCTCTCTCTCTCTCTCTCTCTCTCTCTCTCTCTCTCTCTGTGTGTGTGTGTGTGTGTGTGTGTACTGTAATTTATACATTATAATGTATACATGTATAACTATATTTTGTTTCAATAATACATACTAGAGTTAAGAAAAGTAAAACTAAAGTGCTTTCCAAATATGTCTTACCATTTGTTTTGTTTTGGTTTGGTTTGGTTTGGTTTTTGTCTTTGTTTTTAAGTTAGGGTTTCTCTGTGTAGCCCTGACTGTCTTGGTCTCTGTAGACCAAGGTGACATTGAACTCATTGAGATCTGCCTGCCTGTGCCTCCCAAGTACTGGGATTAAAGGCATGCAACACTGTAAAAGTAACTAATTTTTCAGATGTAATTGTCATCTCAGAGGCTTACTGCTGAATAAGCTCACCTTTCTAACTCTTTCTGAACTTTGGCAGGCTGGTTCAACTCAGCTGGTCTGGTCCAAATTCCTATCCAAGCTAACTAATTGAACCTGCTTTCTCTTGGCTTCTGATTGAATTGCTCTCCTTGGACTCCAACTAACTCTGGTAATTTGTTCTAAATTTCTGGCTACTTCTCATTCTCTGGCTCCTTTTTTCTTCACATGCAACCTGTATCTGTGAAACTCTCCTGGTAAAAATTCCTCCTCCTGCTGCTCCTTCCTCCTCCTCCTCCTCCTCCTCCTCCTCCTCCTCCTC
>NC_034613.1:114680221-114684110 GCF_900095145.1 Mus pahari
TACTGAGGGACATCTGGGTTATTTCCAGCTTCTGGCTATTATAAATAAAGCTGCTATGAACATAGTGGAGCATGTGTCCTTATTACCAGTTGGAAGGTCTTCTGGGTATATGCCCAGAAGAGGTATTGTTTGGTCCTCTGGTAGTACTGTGTCCAATTTTCTGAGGAACCGCCAGACTGATTTCCAGAGTGGTTGTACAAGCTTGCAATCCCACCAGTCTCTGCTGCTCTCTTAAGTAGCCTCTCTTTCCTGTCTGTTCATATTCACATGTGAGTTGTGTATATCCCATCTCTGACCATGCTGTCAAATCGTTCTCTGATTCATCACTTTGTCTGCCCTTCAACTAGAGGTCACATTCACACATGGCTGCTTCCTTCTATAAACTTAACTAATTTTACCTTCATTGTTTTGGATTAAAGGTGTGTGGTAAGGGTGTGCCTGCATCACACATACCTATACAGTCTTTTGATGTGATCCCTTGGCAAAGCACATATGTTGCCGGATTACAACTCTTCTACATACCACCAATTCCTGGCTCCATTTAAAAATGTTCAGTAAGTCTCAGAGCAGAGTCTACCTCCCGCCTGGCATGTTATTGATATTTCTTGACCACTTTGGGGACTCTTACCGATGATGGTACGAATGCAATTCTCTTTCTTGGCAATGTTTCGGAGTTGTCCTACAAGTGACGCCCTGTTTTCACTGCTCAGAGCAGTGAGACCTGTGTCTTTGAGACCTTGATGGATTTCCTGAGACACTTGTTCACTCACACTTAACATAGATTCTTCTGGCCTGAAGACAGAAAAATAGAGTTTCTTTGATATAGGGCCAAACCCAGAAAGACCCCATACTAGAAGTTAGGCATTCCCAAGGGAAAAATGTGATTCTCTCACCATCAATAGACAATCTGAATCAATGAGCACGTAAAATAGTCCTGTTATTAACCTTAAGGCTCCAAATTATTCATAGATATAGTACTATATGCCAATAATATGGAACAATATATATTGGACAAGGCTTTGGTTACATTCCAAGAGCCATTCAATATTCTTTTAAGTAGTAAAGATTTAAATGTTGTTAAAAGGTATTCTTAGATATTTTGCATAAAACTATTTCCTATTTTGCTAAAAATGCAAATAAATTAATAGCACTAAATTTCTATGTCCTCTTTCTACTTTGATATGGAATCTCTGTATGCCATGGGTATAAATAACAAAAATCCACTGTCCTTTGATGATATATATATATATATATATATATATATATATATATATATATATATATATATATTCTCACTGTTAGAAAACATAATGAGTATTTGTAACAAAGTAACCATCTTATTTTCCTTCTAGGTGGAAAACTTTTTATTCCTCTCTATGACAAACCTAAAATATCAACATTTTTGCATCTGGTTCCAAAAATCCTTTGTGTGAAGAATAATGGAATATTATATTGCCTGTCTATGACCTAAATACCATATTATATTCTAGCCAAAAAGAAATTTATAATACAGCTGGTAAGTTTGCTCACTTGTTAAAGTGCTTGCCAAACAAGTATGAGGGCCTGAATATAGTTCCACAGTCATGACTATAATTACAGCACTTAGGAGGCAGACACAGGTGGCTTACTAGAACTGGTTGGGCAGTGAGCCTAGATGAATTAGTCAGCTTCAACTCCAATGAGAGACCATGTTTCAAAAAATGAGGTAGAAAACAAGAGAAAGACCCTTGCATTTTACCCGTGGCCTTCCTTGATATGTGACATGTTCACACTTGCACAAATGACCTTGTATGTACATTTTTCAACACACACACACACACACACACACACATACACACACCAGAGACAGACAGACAGACAGAGATAGACAGAGACAGACAGAGACAGAGAGAGATCAATGAAGCATACTTGGTGCTAAATTCTTTAGTTAGAGCCTTCGTTATACACTTCAATTTATCCACAAATTCTGGTGAGTTGAATAAAACACCACATGAGAAACTTCTAGCCACAAGTAAAACTGAGGCTAGAATAGTCAAGTGGCGCAATTTGGATCTCATAGTCTGCAGTCGTGCTTTATCCATCAGCAGAGTCTGTTTAGGCAAGAAAGAACCGGCTGTTAGGAAAGGAGAAATGTAATGGAACTTCTAGGTAAAGAACAAAGTAAATGCCTGAACACACATCCATACCTCGGGGAATTCTTCATTCCCATGGTCCCTGAGAACAAGATTTAGGTACCCTTGGTATAGTACTGTTGTAAGACTAGGTGGATCTGGATCAGGCTTTGGAGTTGGAAATGAACTTATTACGCCAGAAGAGGTACCCGGAGTGATAGATAAACTTGACAGTGATGTAGTAAGCTCTGTGGTGGCTCTAGTCATCCATTTTGTGGTGCATTCAAGTAGATCTATGGAAGAGAATGGAACATGTATGTTTAAACTCCATGGCAAAAAGTTGGAGACTTTGGAGATAGTTTCTTGATGAAGAAAACATTACTCTTAAAAGCTGGAAGTGAACTGGTTATTTCCTTCCAGAATAGCTTTCATAGTCCAAGAATGCATTCTGCAGACAGCTGGTGGCAAACTCCAAACCAACCTGTGGACCCTGTTTCCTCCAATAAAAATATTTGAGACCAGATCTACTATACCAGCATGACCAGCATGGAGATAATGAACAACTTTCTAGTAGTATGTGAGACCCAGTCCATAGGAGGGAGATCATGCATGACTTTGTATAACTGGCAAAAATTCATGGGCAAGGAAATCATACTCCCTAGAGGTAGACCTATTCATTCATTTTTCTAAATAAAAATGGTGTCAGCTTGCCTCTATGTATTTATGTTTATATGCACAGATATGTGTTCTTTGCAGCCTTGAACAGAGAAGCCTCTTTTTGCAGTAAACACCAATTAGTCCAAAGGTTGGGGTTTTTCAAAGTTGTAAGAATAAGTAACTGTTGTACACTCTGCTCTAAACAAAACATCTAGCACACCCCCTCCAAAGCTCAGGAAATATCATAGAAGAGGAGGCAGAAACAGTACAAAAATGGGATGACAGACAGGAAGGCAATGGATTGTTATGTTCTGGACATGACATGGTTATTGCAATTGTGTTCTCAAAGCAGCTGAGATAGTTAAGCTGTAATGAGTTTGCATAAGACTTGATCTGTCAAAACCCAATCATGGAAAGGGGAAGGGCTCATGGGGCTGCACCGTCCTTCAGGAACTATTGTGATGGCTACTGGAGGAGGAGGAGTCATTCAATGATCTACCGCCAAGTGGGATGCTCCTACTCCAGTGGATGGTTCTATACCCATGATGATGCAGGTAATCTTCAAACTCAGGTGGTCATAAAACAAAAAGTCACGAAGGTAAGAGAGAGGATTCTTTAAAAGGGAGGTTGTGGTAGTAGGAGGGCATAAGAAAGGCTGGGCTTGAGACTGATCAGATTATGCCACGCACTCATATGAAATTATCAAAGAATAAATTGAATTTTTTAAAAAGTGATTAGTATAGGTCTTTCTGTCTTGGAAAATTTTGCTGCTCTTAACCCTTGACCCAAGACGTAAACTTTTTATTCGAAATAGAAAACACTGCAAAAAAAAAAAAAAAAACAAATTAGAGGCCAATTTTTTCCCTCTAATTAAAATTTAAACATACCAGGCTGCTTGTCAAGGAGCTCTTGGAATTTAGCTCGTTCGTATTGTATAGAATGTTCCTGTAAATATGGTCGAATGTTCTTAATAGTATAGTTCACCATATCCATTTTCATCAGGCCTAGAACTTGGAAGATACCCCTGTCACAGACAAATACAGAACATTTAGTTTCAAGGGAAATCTGGTATTCAAACCCTGTAGGAGGAACAACAATATGAACTAACCAGTACCCCCTGA
>NC_034613.1:114684152-114688227 GCF_900095145.1 Mus pahari
TACAGGGAACTTTCAGGATAACATTTGAAATGTAAATAAAGAAAATATCTAATTAAAAAAAGTGGAACTCAAGGAAAGAATAATAAAATCCCAGTATTGAGAATAGGAAAGGAGCTGAAAAGTACTGATTTCATTTAGAAGTAGCTAGTATTTGAACACATAATCAAAAAAAAATTTAGTTACTTTGAGTAGGGGCCTAATGAGAGTTGTCATGAGGGCTTCAGTTTTACAAATAAGTGGATTCTGTTATAAAAGGGCGTGAGGCTAAGAATTTAGTGTTGCTTTATTTGACCGGGTAATGCTGTTTATCGTGTTATAATGTATCAAGAATACGCTCACCTCCAGAACTGTAAGAATTACATCTCTGCTTTTTAGAAATTACAGACACTTGAGTATTTTGACTGAGCACAACAAAATAAAATAAGGGAGAAGAGTACTGCTGATCCACCAAATGCCCGAAAGTGTGGAAAATGGGTAAAATCTAAACATTTATAGAAACAGGCTATTAAAAAAAGGTTTGTTACTGTGACTGTGGTATTAAGGATGACTTTGGTAAGGGCCAAGAAGGAAAGAATATCTGTAATATGTTTGATGCTTTTGGACATTACTAAAATATTCATTACTAAAATATTGGCAGAAATAGAGATACTAAAGACCATTATGATGAAGTTTCAAATTAAAATGAGAAGTCTTACTGGAGAACAGATAGCCTTACCTTCTAGGAAAGTAGATTAAAAGTAGCCCTTGATATAAAGTAGCAAATACTTTGAATTGTGTCCATATTCAAAGTGTTTTACAGAATGTAAGTTTTGAGAGCAATGCTGTAAGATATTAGGCAAAAGAATTTTCTCAGCATGATACTGAAGGAGTTACCTGGCTAGTTTTAATTACATGCAGAAATACATGAAAATAAAAAATATAGCTTAAAGATGAGGTTCATAATTGAAACATAAGGAGGGTAGACTAACTTGAAAAATTAAAGCTGGCAATGTAAATAGTAAAAAACCCATTAGGTCCAAACCAGATATACCCAAGTAATTCCTTTTCTAATGAGATGAATGTGGACAGAAAGAAATTGTATGCTGGTCACACAACAATGGGAAATACACCTGCCAATGAATTTCAAAGATCTTCAAGGCAAGTAAGAACCTTTATTGTAAGATTATAGAGGCATACCTACAGGATGTCACCTTTTGCTTGCCAAGAATACCTAGAGACTCTGCTCCCTGAATTTCAGTACAGTGCCCCTCAGCCAACACAACCACCACAGTGCAAACAAGCTCAGGTGTATATTAGGTTGGACTATGACTCCACTCAAAAAGTCTGGAAAATACAATGGTAAGCCTTAATAATGCTCTAGTAGCACTAATCATGTAAGCACACAGAATACACGAGCTACGAAGCAATAACAGTCTCTACCTTGGTTTCAAAAACATATATGAAACAATCTGGCGGCCAAGGCAAAAGTCTGCCGTAGAAGTGGAGTTGACAGAGTATCCACACACATGGCAATGCCTAGTGGAGCTGCTGGGCAGCCTCTCAGGAGTCCAGCACTATAGAACATCCCTGAGCAGAATACTACAAGTAAGAGACTCAAATTCATAACCATGCCTCATCCAGGATGAGCCCAGTAAAACTATGGGGAGTTAGCCTGACAAAAACTATTCCAATACCTTTTTTAAAAAAAAAAATTCTTTATGAAACTGAATAAGACACAAATAAATGCACCATTCAGGGACCAAAGGCCAAAGGGTGAGTTGGCAGCAGAGCTAAAAAGAGACACACGTGTATGGCATTTCAGCAACCATTTCAGAGCTCTTTGCACTGTGGCTACTCTGCTACATTTGGAAAAGGGTAGTCAATAGAAGGAAAATTCACCACAGCACTCAAAATTTTCTATGAAAGGTTAGACTGTGGGTGATTAATTTCCAACTCATATCATTTTTTTCTTTTCTATTTGTTTTTGCTGTGAGACACAGAGAATCTTCATTTCTGTTTCTGCAGAGTTCAGACTGGGAGAAATAGAAGAACACTTGAACTGGGGTGGATGGAAATCTGTAGAATTAGTACTATACTTAAATGCCTTAAGAACATTTCATGAAATGTATGAAATCCAAATGATCATTTACATGGCACCACAATTAACCAGAGACACTGCCCTTACCAAGTAAAAGGGCAGGGAGTAAAAAGGTAGCGATTCTTAGCCCAGGACACAGAATATGTTTTATACACTGTGTAACAGCTAATGTGGAGACTCAGCTGGTCAAAGTGCTAAAATAAGTGATTGTTGAGTTCCCAGACATAAAGAGGACATACATACATATCATCACTCCCATGGTCCAGCAGGCATTATAGAAGATAGGGTGGAAAGATTGTTAGAGCCAAAGGATGAAAAGGAGTGCTAGAAAATGCTATCTTCTGGATTTGGCAAGGCCATTACAATCACAAACATGTAGCAGTTGCAGATACCTGGGCACATAGTACATAAAATCAGAAACAAACTTCAGAAGAGAAGTAATTGGGAAGAAAAAAATGGATCAGCAAGATTGAAAGAGAAATAATAAATAATATGCATTGTGTATAATATGAAATTCAAAAATATTAAACAAGAGTGGCTGGAGACGTTGCTCAGTTATTGATGGCACTTGTTCTTACAGAGGACTGGATTCATTCCCAGCAGTCACATGATGGGTTAGAAATATTTATAACAACAGTTCCAGAGATCCAACACTGAATTCTGGCCACAGCAAGTACTAGGCATACACATTGTGCACATATATACATTTTTGCAGGCAAGATGTTCATAAACATAACATAAAATAATTTAAAATAAATAATTTGTTAAAATTTAAAAAGTAAAAGTAGAAAAATAGAAGTGAAAACTTATGTTAGCCATGTCTTCAGCATAAGACAGAAGGCTATTAAAATATTTGGCTCAAATTTTCTTTCATGGTACATAATACGGTAGATTTCAGGAGCAGAGTATGGTAGTGTTGGAAAATAGATTACTGCTCAAAAACCAGTAAACTTCAAACCCATCTGTGAGATACTGAGAGAGTGGAAAGCTTAATCCAATTATCGAGTTTATAAATGAAGCCTTTAGACCATAACCAGGATTACACCATAATGGCAATCTAGAAACCACCATGATTGAGTAGAAATAATTTCTCAAAAACAAAGAGACTAAGTCTCTCTCTCTCCCCCCTCCCCCTTTCCCTCCTTCTCCTCTCTTCCCCCTCCCTTCCCCCTCCTTCTCTCTCTCCTTTCATCCCGTGGTATTCTTTTGTTTTTGTCTTTAACACTTCAAGATTCCAACAGAAACAGCACTTTCATTGGATGCAACCCCTCAGCCTTGGACTTATTTACGTTTCTCTTTATTTACTCATAATGAGATATCATGTTATTAACAACAGGAAGGCTTCCAATCTGCCCCAGCACTAGGTCACCTAGGGCACAGAGTGGACGGACACACCCACAGTCCCTAGAGGACTGCCCAAGCGATCTTAGGATCACTGGTGAGTGGAACACAACATCTGCACAAATCCAATCGTGCACGGGACCTGAGACAGCACTAGGGAAGCAGAGAACCAGCCTGACCAGGGGCACAAGCCCCTTCCGGTCTGCACCAGCACCAGGTCACCTAGGGCGCGGATTAGGCGAACATCCCCAAGGTCCCTACCAGACTGCCCAAGCAATCTTAGGATCACTGGTGAGTGGAACACAACAGCTGCTCCAATCTAATAGTGACGGGCCTGTGACAGCAGGAACAAGGACACCAGAGCATTTCCTGACCAAAGGCTCAGGATCCTTTTAATCACTTCAGGTTTATCTTGGTTTCAAACAGACCAGACAACTCCACGGTCCTCAAAGGAGACACCACTTCCACGCACTGTAACATGCCCAGGATCTTAGGAAAGCAGGATCCCAGGATAACAGGAGCTGGGTCACACTAGTATTTGAGTGTCTCAGAAGAGCTTGACTGGGGCTGGTGAGATGGCTCAGTGGGTAAGAGCACCCGACTGCTCTTCCAAAGGTCCAGAGTTCAAATCCCAGCAACCACATGGTGGCTCATAAC
>NC_034613.1:114688238-114694747 GCF_900095145.1 Mus pahari
CTGCATATGTAGCAGAAGATGGCCTAGTCAGCCATCATTGGGAAGAGAGGTCTCTTGGTCTTGCAAACTTTATATGCTCCAGTACAGGGGAACACCAGGGCTAAGAAGTGGGAGTAGGTGGGTAGGGGGTGGGGGGAGGGTATAGGGGACTTTGGGGATAGCATTTCAAGTGCAAATGAAGTAAATACCTAATAAAAATTGGAAAAAAACAACAGGAAGTATACTAAAAGAGCATGACTATGCTTGCCTCAGTAACAGTACTGGATCTTTTATGCTTTCTAATTCCTGAACAGCTTCATCTCTAATTGGTGCGCACATGAGGGCCATCAAGTTGAGAATATAGTGGGAGAGATGAGGGACATCCAGAGCCCCATGCTCTGTTTCTTGTTTGAGGAGATCCAAATCCAGCGCCTCTTCAATCTCATTTCTTAGACGATTCTGACGTGGTAATAGTAGTGACATTAAAATCTGCCCACAAAGGAAAAAAATCAAAGGAGTCACATTATGTTTAGAATCCTAAACATGCACCCACTGAACAGTACTTTCAAGTTAAAGGCATGTCAAACTTCATTTTCTAGGGTGTCAAGAAGATGAGTCTCTAAATTTCCCTCTGTTTAGAATATCATTATAATTCTAGGCTTCATGTAAATTATAGTAAGCCATTATTTTAAAGGGAAAGGACATTAAAATCATGAATAAAAATAAGACTGGGGCAACAGTTAACCATAGACTACAACAACATATTCACCTCCACAAAATAATGATGCCCTTAACAAAAGTTAACGGCAATGTTAGATGTTTTACTCCAAAAAGTAAAGGCAAATAAGCAAGGTATTCTTTTTCCGTGTTTCCTTTTTCTGAGACAAGGTCTCACTGTGTAGACCTAGCTGTCCTGTCACTAAGTCTGTAGACCAGGCTGGCCTCAAACTCAGAGATCTGTCTGTGTCGGCCTCCCGAGTGCAGGGATTAGAGGCGTACACCACTATCACCACCTGGTAAGCAAGTTACTATTGAATAATCACTTGAAATAGCTTTTCTACTTAAAACATAAGTCCCTTGTAGGCAATGGTTCTTTTTTGTTTTTGTTTTTGTTTTTGAGTGTGTGTGTGTGTTTCTGGAACACTTAAAACATAATAGAAGTTGAGTAAAAAATGCTTTATTGAATGATACGTTATGTTTTAAAAGTAGTACCCTAACCCTCAAACTATATTTCATATGAACAAATGGCAGTCAATACACCTCATATATGTTCATACAGTAAGCTACTTAGACCATTAATAATATGAATATTAATAATCCAAGGTCTAAGGTGGTCCTGGGACTTTATAGCAACATAGAGAAAGCTGGCTACTCACCTGTTTTATGTTTTTTATAAGTTCGAGAGCACAAGAAAAGTCAGGAGGAGTTTGTGACAGTTGATCTTTCAAGTGGTCCCAAAATGCATTGTACATTTTCTCCACGAACTGACTTTCCAGACTATTAAGAAAGTTAAATATGAAAATTGATCTTTACCTAGAGGTTTGATACAGGATCATGATCCTTCAAACAGTAGTTAAAATCATGGAGAAACAAACAAACAAACAAACAAACTGATAGACCAGAAAGGAGTTACGATTTGAGAAGTGCTGAAAAATTAACTGTAGTTAGTCTCAGATGAAAAAACAACAAACACCCTTGGATCCTCTCAAAATGATACCAGAATACCAGTCAGTCTGTCTCCCTGTCCCTCAACCAAATGCCCTACTTTCTCCCTCTGTCCTTCCCTTCCTCCCAATATCTCCCTGGGTTTGTTTGCCTCTTTCTCTCTCCCCCTCTCAATACACATCTCTGTCTCTGTCTCTGTCTCTGTTTCTCTCTCTCTTTCAATATTTTTCTGAGGTTGTGTCTGTCTCTGTTCTCTCTGTATTCTTTCTCCCTCTCCCTCTCCGTCCCCCTCTTCCCTCTCCCTCTCCCCCTCCTCTATCTCTCCCTCCTTTTCTCCTCCTCCCTGTTCTCTCTTTTCCCTCCCTTTCCCTCTCCTTCTGTAAGAAGCATAAACTAAAATTGGGACTCTGAATTTTGACCTTAATTCTTCCTCTAGCCTAGTTGTGTGGATTCATTTATATTTTTATATACATCATAGGTGATATTTTTCACCTAGGTATGACGTGTAGGGAAGGATGTTTTTCATGTTTATAATGCTGAAGGGTTTCATACACATCCCAGAAGGACTAAATAAAATACAGTACTTCCCTCTTTCTAAGCTGCTCTTCGCTTACCCTACTCCTAAAACCAGGAGGTTTACTTTTTCTCAAAACACTTTTGCAATAACAGTGCACAATTTGTTTTCAAATACAAATGATACAAAAATGTCAAGTTTCTCCCCAACATATCAATCTAACTTGTGCGTGGAGATCAACTATCACTTATCTGACATGTTCCAGAGTTTTGAACTCCACAGTTACTACCCCTCACTATCCATCTGGTCAACAAATTCCAGAGTCTGTTCCCTAAGTGTCATTGGAACCCTTCTTAGCCAAACATCCTGTACATTTGCAATAGTCTATAAAGTGACCATTTGGCTCCAATTTGTAACATGTCCTTGCTAAAAGTCAATTTCCCAAAAATCCAAATATGTTTGTTTTTCCAGTACTGTTCATCTAATATCTTTCAAGAACTTGATAACAGAAGCCAGATGCATAACCTCAATTACTCAACATGATGCTATTCTGTTAACACTCCCTAACTTTGAATCCTTCCTTCTTGCAATACCTTTTGCTCTGAAGCAATAATAATCTTTTTGGAGTGAGTAGTAATTACTTTCTGCCTTTCTATGCCCTTAGAGAGACATTTCCTCTTAAGAGAGTACTTTTCACAGTAGATCACCTAAAATATACTGAGTCATACTCTTGAGATTCAACTCAAGTGGTATGACTTCAAGACAGTCTTTCCTGATAGTCTCCCATGAAACTCCATGCTCATGAAGAACTCGATTCACTAGCTATAAGAGAATTTACCCCTCTGCACAATATCACATGGGTTATCTATTCTACAGGAACCTCTCAATGGCTAAAAGAACATCTTATGTTCTCAACATCCAACATTCTACATTACATCTAGTAAGTACTCAATAAATGTTTGTTAAACAAAAGAATGGCAATGTTGTGTCCGTTAAGTACTGTTAACTCTAATTAGTATCATTCCTAATCCCAAAAGTAAATTTAGAAAAAATAAATATAACTCAGATTCTAGGGTCTATGAATTGAACTAAGAAGATTCTTTGTGTTTTGGTGAAAACTCTATTCATAGAAAATGTACTTCGCATGTGTCATTATTAGCAACAAGCAAAATAAATGCAACATACATGAGAATCACAAGAACCAACATGGTGTTTTAATAACAGAATCCCTAAATTGGCAAAATAAACAAGGCATTCAAGGTAGGAAATTTTAAAAAGCTATGAAATAATACTCTGGCAAAAAAAAAGTGTTCTTTTAAGTGTCACAGAAACTGTTTGGTGGTAAGAGGATAAATTATATAAGTTGGTTCTCTCCTTCCACCACGTGAGTCTCTGGGATCAAATAGGTCAACTGCAAGCACCTTTACCTTCTAATCCATTTTTTGGTTCACATTTAAATGCTTTGGAAAGACTCCTTTATGTACTTCAGTATCAATATAATGTAACTGAACTGAATCAATATCATTATGAAGAACATCAATAAGGCTTGTTTTTCTTATTAAATTAGAAAATATAAATCTGAAACTTCTTACTCATGACAAATGGCAGTGTCATTATCTGAGAAGTTATTTGTGAGGTTAGAGAGATGTTTGAGTAGGTAAGAACCCTGGCAGCTCATCTCCAGGGCCAGGGCTTGAATCCCACAACCACATGGCAGCTCACAACTGTCTATAAGTCTTGTCCTAGGGTATGCAGTGCCCTTTTCTGGTCTTCTTGGGCACTGCATGCGTGTGGTCCACAGACATATATGGAGACAATATACCCATATAGAGAAAATGAAATCAAAATTGAAAAAAGAAAAATTGTCTATCTGCACCAACTTAATTTACAGAAAATTAGGGCTACCTTCCAGTACCTCTACCCTTCAAGCTCATCTGCAAAGATCTGAAATTCTTCACTAAAACCCAATACTTGACATTTTGGCAATAATTACATTGGTTTATTTGGTATTTAGATATAATCTGATATTTTCCCACCTTGTATACCTATACGCATGTGACTGTTGCCTCTGTATATGTAGTGTATGTGCTCCTCTGGAAGTTCACATGTAGAGGCTAGAGGATGTTACATATCTTATTCTGTCACTCTCCACCTTATTCCCTTGAGACAGACCTTTAACTGGACCTGGAGGTAGGGTGGCAGCCAGAAAGACCCAGCTGTTGATTGCTTATTACTTTACTTAATTATTACCTTGTATAATCTTTTTGCTTACTACACTTAACAACTATATTGTGTGATCTCCTTGTTTACTCCTTCACTTGATTAGTTTGTCTTTGATCTAAGAACTGACCATGTTATTTTGGATGTACCTAGAATGATATAAAAGCAGGCTGGAAAAGAATAAAGCTGATTCAGTCTCAGCACTGGCTGGAATCATGTTATAGTTTTGTCTAAATGTTTTTTTTTCTTTTCAATCCTTACTCCTTCCCTAGAGATCTAGTTGAGTGACTGAGCTGGCTTGGTCACCCAATAATCCTTTGTCTCTGCTGCACATATAGCTTGGGTACAGGGCATAAGTACACAACACCATGCCATATTTTACATGGGTTCTGGGGATTTGAATTTAGGTCCTCATGTTTGTAAAGTAACTGGGTTTAGCCAATAGATCATTCTTTATCCCTACTTGAACACTTCTAATTTTTATTTTTATTTGCATCAGTGGTTTGCCTGCATGGAGATTTGTATGAGAGTGTCAGATACACTGGAAGTGAAGTTGCAATATGAGCAGTCATTTGGGCTCTGAGAACTGAATCCAAGTCCTCTGAAAGAGCAGCCAGTGCTCTTAACTACTGAGCTTTCTACTAGTGATTTGAACACTTTTACATTAAATAATTATACTGCTTACTGTGCTGTTCTATTTAATACTATTTAAGACAGATTCAATCCCTTCATGTTTTAATAAAACAAATCAAACATGATCTAAAATCATCTATGCTATGTAATTATACCAAGAAGAGCATTCATTCACTCAATAAATATAAATATAATATATACCTGTCTTCAGATAAATCATTCTTTTCTACGATGAAATCTTGGTTTACAACGATTTCATGAGCAATACTCAATTTGGAAACTTCATTAACTTTTCCTGTATCTTCATTAGAAATTGCTGCAAGCTGGTTCTCTTTAAAAAAAAAAAGAAGGCATAATAGTTATCAAAAGAAATCAGAGAGCTAAAGATGGAAACAGTGACAGAGATATATGCATAAATAGAGCCATAAAGTCATAAAGCCTGAGTGAGAGCGAGAAGTAGAGATATAGCTGAGAGACAGAACACCAGAGCCACAACTAGAGAACTAGAGCCAAAGATTGAGAGTATAGCCAGAGTAGAGAGCTATAATGAGAGAGCCAAGAGTCAAAGCCAGAACCAGGCACAGAGCCATAGATAGAGCTAGAGAGCCAGAAATCCAGAGCAAGAACTAGAGAGAGCCAGAGCCAGAGAGCTAGAGCCAGAGTCAGAGCCAGAAGGCCAGCAACACAGATATAAAGAGCTAGACCAAGAACCTAAAAGCCAGAGTCATAGGCAGAGCCAGGACCAGACAGACAGAGACTAAGAACCAGATCTAGAGACCAGACCCATATCTAGAGTCAATGCCATAAAAAAAAGATTCATAGAAACAGAAAACCAGAGAGTCAGAGTCATAGCCAGAAGCAAAGAGCCAGACCCAAATGCAGACAGTCATACCTGAAGCTACAGTCAGATTCAGAGCCAGAGAGCCAGAGGCCAGAGCCATAGTATGAAAGCCACAGTGAAAGTCAGAGCCAGAGAGCCAGCAAGCCAGAGAACTACAGTGAAAGACAGAGGCAGAGACCCAGAGATCCACTTCCAGAAACAGAACCATAGACAGAGCCAGAAAGCAGGAAAGGCAGCGATCCAGAGACAGACAAAGCCAGAGCCAGAAGCCAGAGAGCCAGAGCCAGAAAGTCTGAACCAGAAAGCCTGAGGCAGAGACAGAGAGTCAGTATCAGAAAGCCACAGTCAAAACTAGATAGAGAGGAGATTCAAAGCAAAAGCAAAAGCAAAAGCTGGAGATGGTGGTGCACGCCTTTAATCCCAGCACTTGGGAGGCAGAGGCAGAGGCAGGCGAATTTCTGAGTTCAAATTCAGCCTGGCCTACAGAATGAGTTCCAGGACAGCCAGGGCTACACAGAGAAACCATCTCCAGAAAAAAAAAGTCAGAGCCAGAGAGCTTGAGGCAGAGGCAGAGGCAGAGGCAGAGGCAGAGGCAGAGGCAGAGGCAGAGGCAGAGGCAGAGGCAGAGGCAGAGGCAGAGGCAGAGGCAGAGGCAGA
>NC_034613.1:114695212-114710673 GCF_900095145.1 Mus pahari
GCAGGAGGCAGGAGGCAGGAGGCAGGAGGCAGGAGGCAGGAGGCAGGAGGCAGGAGGCAGGAGGCAGGAGGCAGGAGGCAGGAGACAGCTAGAGCCAGAGCGAATGCCAAAAACCAATTTCAGAGGTAGAGGCAGAGGCAGACAGCCAGTGTCAAAAAGCCAGTGCCATAACCAGAAAGAGAGAGGCAGAGAGCCAAAGAGCCAGAAAGCCAGAGCCAGAGGCAGGGTCAGATATCCAGAGAGCCAGGGGCACAGCCAAAGCCAGAACCAGAGAGCCAGTGAGGCAGACCAAACAACCTGAAGCCAGAGCCAATGCCAAAAGCAGGAAGCCAGTCAGAAAGACACATAGCCAGATTCACAGAGCCAGAGGAAGAACCAGAACCAGGGCCATATGGGTAGACCCAGATATATAGATATAAATATAGAGATAGAGATATAGGAAGACAAAGACAGAGACAGAGAGACAGAGATAGAGAGACAGAGAAAGAGATATATCACTACAGCCAAAGCCAGAGAACAGGAGCTAGAGATCCAGAGATCCAGTCACTGAGAAAGAACTATAGCCAGAGCCAGAAATGCAGAGACCTGGAGGTCCAGAGAGCCAAAGAGTAATAGTACCAGAGAGTCAGTATCAGAACCAGAGCTAGAGTAAGAGAGCCAGAGACATAGGCAGAGCCAAAGAAATGGAGCCAGAGATAGAGACTAAAAGCCAGCGGACAGCCAGAACAGAAGCTAAAGCCAGAGCCAGAGATCCTGAGCCAAAAAACCATAACCAGAGCCAGAGCCAGTGAGTCAAAAAGCTATAGAGCCAGAAACAGATAGGGAGAGAGCCAGAGCCAGAGCTAGAGAGCCAGAGCAAGAGCCAGAGTCAGAGGATCAGAGAGTCAGAACCAGAGTCAAAACTAGTGGGACTCATAGTCAGAACCAAAACCAGAACCTGAACCTGAGAGAATGTGCCATAGGCAGAGCCAGAACCAGAACCAGAGACAAAGAGACAGAGACAGAAGCCAAGAGCAAGAGCTATAGTCAGAGCCAGAGGCAGAGCAAGAACCACAGCCAGATTCAGAGAAACACAGAGTTAGAGCCTGAGAGTCCGGGGATAGACAGAGCCAGAACCGGAGCCAGAGAGCCAAAACCAGAGAGCCTGAGCCAGAAAGCCAGAACCAGATTCAGAGTCAGAGACAAAGATAGATAACCCAATATCCAGAGACATAACCAAAAGGAGATAGCCAGATACAGAGAGTCAGAGCCATAGCTAGAGCCAGGCAGCCCTTGGTAGAGCTAGAGCCAGAGCCAGAGCCAGAGAGCCAGAGATACAGACAGAGACATAGCATGCATGAGGTCCAGTGTAAGAGCGAGAGCCAGACAGTCAGAAAGCCAGAGCCGGAGAATCAGAGCCAGAACAATAGCCACAGCCCTACCTAGAACCTCAGAGTGAGAGCAAGAGACAAAGTTAGACAGATAGGTAGATCTAGAGCCAGAAAAAAAAGCCAGACTCAGAAAGACAGAGATCCAGAGACAGACTTGAAGCCAGAGCCTGAGCCATAAGACAGAGCCAGAACCGCAGTCAGAGCCAGAGTCCCAGAGAGCCAGAAATCCAGAACAAGAGGCAGAGGCACAGAGTCATAACCAGTGATATAAGAGGCAGAATGAAGGCCAGACAGCCACAGAAGAGCCAGAGCCAGAATCAGAGACAGAGAGACAGAGAGGGAGAAACAGACAGAGACAGAGCCTGATCCAGATATCCAGATATCCAGATATCCAGATATCCAGAGAACCAGAGTCCTAGAGTGTCAGAGTCAGAGTCAGAGTCAGAGTCAGAGTCAGAGTCAGAGTCAGAGTCAGAGTCAGAGCTAGAGGTAGAGGGCCAGAGGGCCAGAGGGCCAGAGTAAGAGACCCAAAGCTATAGCCAATTCAAAGACAGAGAGCTGGAGTTAGAAAGCCATGGGCCCAGAATCACAGAATCAGGGGCAGAGCAGGAACAAGAGAGGCAGGAACAGAGACAGAGACAGAGGCACAAACAGAGGGCCAGAGACAGAGTCTGAGTCAACATCAGACTTAGAGCCAAGACAGGAGGCATAGCAATAGCCAGGACTAGAGTTAGTGCCAGAGAGGTACTACAAGACCCAGAGAGCCAGAACAAGAGCCAGAGTCAGATCCACATAAAAAGATCCTGAGCTGGACAAAAGCCAGAACAAGAGAGCAAGTGAGCCAGTGAGCCAGAGCCATACAACCTTATAGCCAGAGACAGAACCACAACCTGATCAAGATATTCAGAGAGCTACAGCCAGAACCAGAGAGTCAGAGAGCCAGAGAGCCAGAGTAAGAGCCAGAGAGCCAGAGCAAATGTCACAGTCTGAGAGTCAGACAGCCAGACTTACAGTGCTAGAGGCAGAGGGAGTGACAAAGAGGAAAAGCCACTAGCAGAGCTGAAACCACAGAGGGTCAGGGACTGAGCCAGTGTCAAGAGCCAGAGCCAAAGTAAAAGCTAGAGCCAGAGTCAGAAAGAGTCAGAGAAATAGAGGCAGAGCCACAGTTAGTGCCAGAGAGTTAGGAACAGATCCAGACAGGCAAAGCTGGAGCCAGAGCCTGAGAGCCAGAAACAACAGCTAGAGTCAGAATTAAAGGAGAGAGAGAGACAGAGCGACAGAGAGAAAGACAGAGACAGAGAGACAGAAACACGGAGACAGGGACAAAGAGGAAATCCTGAGAGCCAAAGACATTGCCAAGAGGGCCAGCATCAGAGAGACCAAGGTAGAGCCAGAATAGAGCCACAGTCAGTGAGCCAGATCCAAGAGCCAAAGTGGGAGCTAGAGCCAGAAGCAGATATTTAGATGGATCAGGAGCCAGAGCCAAGGCCAGAGACAGAGACAGAGAGCTACAGTCATAGAGCCAGAGGCAGGACCAGAGACAGTCAGAGATTGAGAGCCAGAGCCCAAATCAAAGCTGTAGCTAGATCCAGAGAGCCTGAGCCAGAAAGCCAGAGGCAGAGGCAAAGGCAGAGATAGAGAGCCAGAGGGAGAAACAGAGTGATCCCCAGAGACAGAGTCAGAAACAGAGACAGAGAGCCAAAGGAAAGGCAGAGCCCAAAAGAGACAGAGACAGAACCAGAGATTCAGAGGAAAGACTGAACCCAATTCAGAGCCAGAGCCAGAGCCAGAAATCTAGAGGCAAAGTCAGAGGCAGAGGCAGAGGCAGAGAGGCAGAGACAGAGAGACAGAGCCATTACCAAAGATCCAGATCCATGAGCCAGAACCAGATCCTGAGTCAGATAGAAAAGAGCCACAACCAGAATAAGACTGAGTCTGAGTCACAATAATAGTCAGTGTTAGAGTCAGAACTGGAGAGCCAGAGAGCCAGGGAGAGACCTAGAGCAAGAGCCAATGCCAAAGTTAAAGAACCAGAGTCAGAGAGCCACAGAGACAGACTCACAGAATCAGGAGTATAAACAGAGAATAACAGCCAAATTCAGAGTCCAAGAGAGAGGGCCAGAACCAGAGTCAAAGTCAGACCAAAGCCAAGACCAGAACCAAGTACAGAGCCAGAGCAAAAGTTAGTGTCAGAGCTAGAGTTAGTGTCAGAGAGCTACATCCAGAGCCAGAGAGCCAGAGCCAGAGCAGACACAAAGCCAGAGAAAGAGCCAGAGCCAGAGACTGATATACAGTCAGGGAGCCAGAGAGCCACAGAACCCTAGAGTCATAGCTAGAGTCAGAGTCAAATATCTAGAAAGCCAGAGCCACAGTCGGAGTCAGAACCAGAGGGCCACCAAGTCAGAGCAAGAGAACTAGAGCCAAAGACAATGGCAAAGCCAGAGAACCAGAGTCAGAGAGCCAATGAGCAAGACTCACAGCACTATAGGCAGAGCCAGCGAGACAGAGAGGCAGAGATACAGAGAGGCATATTCAGAGCCAGAGCCAGAGCTGAAGCCAGAGGGCAGAAACCCAAAGACAGAGTTAGAACAAGAGACAGTGTCACAGGAGAGCCAGAAGTAAGGAGCTGAAGCCAGAGAAGTGAGGGAGCCAGGGAGCCAGGGAGCCAGGGAGCCAGGGAGCCAGGGAGCCAGGGAGCCAGGGAGCCAGGGAGCCAGGGAGCCANAGGGAGCCAGGGAGCCAGGGAGCCAGGGAGCCAGGGAGCCAGGGAGCCAGGGAGCCAGGGAGCCAGGGAGCCAGGGAGCCAGGGAGCCAGGGAGCAAGACAGAGACAGAGAGACAGAAAGCAAGAGAGACAGAGACAAAAACCATAGCAAGAGCTAGAAACACAGCCCTAGCAAGAGCCTAAGAGCTAGAGCAAGAAACAGAGAGCCAGAATACCCAAGCCAGAGACTGAAACATAGCCAGAGCCAGAATGCCATAGTACCAGAGAGTCAGAGAGTCAGACAGCCTAAGTCATATAGCCAGAAGCACAGCTGAAGTGAGAAGCTGACAGTCAGAGCCAGGGACAGAGATCCAGATATTCAGCACTGGTGTTAGTCACAGATAACCAGAAAGACAGAGATCCAGTGACAGAGACAAAAGCAAAGTGAGAATCAGATCCAGAGCTATAGACAGTCAGAACCAGAGTCAAAGCCAAAGATCCAGAGGAGAACCAGAGCCAGAACTGGTGTCAGAAAGCCAGATCCAGAAATCCAGAGGCAGAGGAAGAGGCTGAGAACCAGGGCCAGAGATCCAGACAGAGTAAGAACAAGAATCAGAGCCAGCGAGCAAGAAACACAGCCAGAGCCTTCTGGGCCCAAGAGCCAAAGTAAGAGCCCTATTGCAAAAGACATTGCCAAAATCAGAGAGTCATAATCAGAGAGAGGGGGTGAGGGGGCAGAGTCACATAAGAGCCAGACCAGAGCTAGAGAATCAGTGAGCCAGATCCAAGAACCAAAATGAAAGCAAGAGCCAAAGGTAGAGATATAGATGGAACCAGAGCCAGAGAGTGAATACTAGAGAACCAGAGCTAGAGAACCCTAGTTAGAGCTAGAACTAGAGCTAGTGCCAGACTCATTGCCAGAGAGCCACAGGCAGAGGCAGAGTCATAGCATGAAAGCCAGCATGAAAATGAGAGGGGAGAGAGAGAGAGAGAGAGAGAGAGAGAGAGAGAGAGAGAGAGAGAGAGAGAGAGAGAGAAACAGAAACAGAAACATAGCCAGAGCCAGAGCCAGAGCCAGAGAGCCAGAGGCAGACCCCTAGCAAGAGTCTGAGAGCCAGAGCAAGAGACAGAGGAATAGAGACAGAAAGTCAGAGCCAGTGACGGAACCATAGCCAGAGCCAGAAACCCAGAGAGCCAAAGAACCAAAGAGCCAGTGGGCCAGAGACCAGGGCCAGAGAGAAAGTGGCACACCCCAAGGGAGAACCTGAGAGCCCCAGGAAGAGCCTAAGGAAGAGATTCAGATAGCTACATCTAGGGCCAGAACCATACACAGACACGGAGAGCCAGAAAGACAGAGATCCAGAGACAGAGACAAAGACAAAGCCAGAGCAAGAGTCAGAGCCATAAGCAGAACCAGAGCATGAGATCCAGAGGAGAGCCAGAGCAAGTACAGGAAAGCCAGAGCCAGAAAACCAGAGCCAGAGAGTCTGAGCTGGAAAGCCAGAAGCAGAGGCACAGAGGCAGAGGCAGAGAGGCAGAACAAGTGCCAAAGAACCAGAGCCACAGCCAGAATTATGGAGCCAGAAAGCCAGTATCACAGTAAGAGCCAGAGATGTCCAGAGGGCCAGAGAAAGAGCCTGAGAGTGAGAAGATAGCCAGAACACAAGCCAGAGACAGAGATAGAGAGTTAGAGACAGAGATCCAGAGCCAGAGAACTGTAGCTAGAGCTAGGAGCGGAGGCGGAGGCAGAGGCGGAGGTGGAGACGGAGGCGGAGGCAGAGGCAGAGGAAGAGAAGTAGAGGCACAGCCAGAGCCATTGTACGAGAGCCAGAGTGATAGACAGAGACAGAATGCCAGAGAGATGGGGAGACAGAACTATAGACAGTGCCAGTGAGCCAGAGAGCCAGATGCACAGCTCTAGTGAGAGCCTGAGAGCCAGAGCAAGGGACAAAGAAAGAAAGCCAGTACACCAGGGTCAAAAACTGAAACATAGTCAGAGCCAGAGAGCCACTGGGACAGGAAGCCTGGGTGTCAGAGATACAGAGCCAGAGACCCAGAGCCAGACCCAGAAACAAAGTGCTGGAGACAAAGGAAGAGAGCCAGAGTAATAGCCAGATCCAGAGAGCCAGAGCCAAAGACTGAGCCAGAGAGCCAGAGCCAGAGCCAGAACCAGAAACAGTGCCAGAGCCAGAGTCAGAGAGCCAGAGAGCAAGGCAGCAAGTGAGCCAGAGACATAGCCAAATTGAAAGCCTGGGAACCAGAGCCAAGAGCAGAGAGCCAGATAGCCAGTGCCAGAGTGAGAACCATAGCCATAGAGAGAGATCCAGAAAGGGAGAGAGAGAGAGAGAGAGAGAGAGAGAGAGAGAGAGAGAGAGAGAGAGAGAATAAAAGCCAGAGCCATGCACAGATCCAGAAGACAGTCAGAGCCAGAAAGCTAGAGCTAGAAAGTCAGTATCAAAGAGCCTGAGCCACAAAGCCAGAGTTAGAGGCACAGGCAGAGGACAAGACAGAGAGTCAAATCCAGAGACAGAACCAGAGACTAAGTTAGAGAGCCACAAAGTCGGACACACAGAATCAGCTGCAGAACCAGACACAGTGACATAATACCAGAGAGAAAGTCAGAGTCACAGAAGAGGGCCAGAGCTGGAGTGAAAGTTGGATTAGAGCCAAGGCCAGAGCCAGAGGAAGAGCCAGAGCCAAAGTTATTGCCAGAGAGCTGCATTTAGGCCCAAAGAGACAGAGCAAGAACCAGAGTTGGAGCCAGAAAACCAGTAAGAGCCAGAGCAGAGCCAAAGCCAGAGCCAGAGCAAGAGCGAGAGAAAGACAGAGACAAAAGAGACAGAGGCAGGGAGACAGAAAGCTCTAGAGCCATAGCCAGATCAGAGCCAGATATCTAGAAAGCCAGAGTTACAGTCAGGGTTAGAACTAGAGGGCCAGAGAGTCAGAGAAAGATAGCTTGGCCCAGAAACAATGCCAAAGCTAGAAAGCTAGGGTCACAGAGTCACTAAGCCAGACTCATAGGGCTATAGACAGAGCCAGAGGCAAAAAGACAGATGCAGATCACAGATGTAGAGCCAAAGTCAGAAGAAAAGACAAAGAGCCACTGGAGAGACAGAACAAGAGAGCCAGAGAAGACACACAGAGGTAGAACTATAGCCAGAGAACCAGGACCAGAGAGAAAGAAACACAACTGGAGTGAGAGATCTATACAAAGAGAATCAGAGCCACAGCCAGAGCTGAATCCAAAGGTAGAGAGGCAGAGATTAAGAGCAAGAACCAGAAACATAGTGTCAGAAGCAGAGCAAGAGAGCCAGAGTTATAGCCTGAGACAGAGAGCCAGACAGTCAGAGCCAGAGCCTGGTAGTCAGAGCCATATGGAGAATCAGAATGAGAGCCAGAGCCAGAGATGCAGAGTCAAAGGCCAAGATCCAGAGTTAAAACAGAGCAAGAACCAGAGCCAGAGCAAAGCCAGAATCCAAGCCAGAGAGATGCAGACACAGAGAGCCAGAGCTAGAAAGCCAAAGCTATAGAAACCTAGCTAGAGCTAGTGCCTGATTCAGACCAGAAGAGGTAGAGGAACAGCCAGAGCCATTGTATGAGATCCAGAGTGATAGCCAGAGCCAGTGAGTCAGAAAGACAGAGACACAAAGAGACAGAACCAGAGCCAGTGCCAGAGAGTCAGAGAGCTAGAGGCACAGCCATAGTGAGAGACTGAAAGCTAGAGCAAGAAACAAAGAAAGAGAGCACAAAGCCTGAGTCAACAACTGAAACATAGCCACAGCTAGAGAGCCACAGAGCCAGAAAGCCTGAGTGGCAGAGATCCAAAGCCAGAACCAGAAACAAATAGTCAGATGCAGAGAGATGAGAGCAAAAGTCAGAGTCAAAGACAAAGCCAAAGAGCCAGAGAAACAGAGAGCCAGAGAGCCAGAGGACCAGAGGGCCAGAAGGCCAGAGGGCCAGAGGGCCAGAGGGCCAGAGGGCCAGAGGGCCAGAGAGCCACTGCCAAAGCAAGAAAAACATAGTTGTAGCCAGAGGCAGAGAGGCAGAAAACAAGAGGCACAGCCAAAGCAAAAGCTTGTAGCCAGAGGGAACCAGAGACAGAAAGCCAGTCCAAGAGCCATAGCCAACTCTAGAGAGCCTGAAAGGCAGAGATCCAGAGACACACAAAACCAAACCACAGCCAGAGGCATAGGCAAAGCCAAAGTCAGAGTCAAAAACAGAGCCAGAGATGCAGGAGAGAACTAGAGCCAGGTTAGAAGCATAGGTGTAGTCAGAGGCAGAGGCAGAGAGGCAGAGAGGCAGAGGGGCAGAGGGGCAGAGAGGCAGAGAGGCAGAGAGGCAGAGAGGCAGAGAGGCAGAGNGCAAGTACGTTCACATGAAAATAATGAATACAGAGAGAGGCAGAGAGGCAGAGAGGCAGAGAGGCAGAGAGGCAGAGAGGCAGAGAGGCAGAGAGGCAGAGAGGCAGAGAGGCAGAGGCAGAGAAGCAGAGGCAGAGAGGCAGAAATTCAAAGGCATAGGTAGATTTGCACAAGAGAGATAGAGCCAGAAATCCATGGTCAGAGATGCCGATTCAGAAAGCAAGAGCAGAGGCAGAGGCAGGGGCAGGGGCAGGGGACAGGGGCAGGGGACAGGGGCAGGGGCAGGGACTGAGAGAGACAGCAGCAGAGGCAGAGTTAGAAGCAGAAGCAGAGAGCTAGAACCACAGCTAAAACCAGACACAGAGAACTAGAGAGCCATAGAACCAGAGATCCAGAGACAGAACCAGAAACAGAGAGCCAGTGCTAGAGTAATAGCTAGGTTCAGTGAGCTCACGAGCCAGAACCATTGCCATTGCCAGGAGCCAGGAACCCATAGCTAAAAGTAGAGACAGAACCTGAGAGACAGAACCAAAGCCGGAATCAGAACCAGAGGGCCAAAGAGTCACAGGAAGAGAGCTAGACCCACAAGTAATGTCAAAACAGACAGGCAGAGGCAGAGACACTGAGCCAGACTCATGGAGTTAGAAGCAGAGTCCGAGCTATAGAGGCAGAGTCAGAAATGTAAAGCCAAAGCCAGAACAGATGCCAGAGCCAGATGGCCAAATGGCCAGAGACCCAGAGACCCAGAGACCCAGAGACTCAGAGACTCAGAGCAAGAGCCAGAACTAGAGTCACAGCCACAGCCAGAGCTAGAGACAGAGGTCCACAGGAGAGCCAGAGGCAAAGAAGACATCCAGAGGTAGAATCAGAACCAGCGAGCCAGGGACAGAGAAACAGAAACACAACTGGAGCCAGAGAGATATACACAAAGAAGCAGAGCCACAACCCAAGCAGAATCCAGAGCCAGAGAGCCAGAGTCTAAGATCTGGGACAGCAACGAAGTGTCAGAAGCAAAGAAAGAAGGCCAAGATAATAACCAGAGACAGAAAGCCAAAGAGCCAGAGCCAGAGCAAAAGCCAAGACCAAAGCCAGAGGGCCAGAGGGCCAGAGGGCCAGAGGGCCAGAGGGCCAGAGGGCCAGAGGGCCAGAGGGCCAGACAAAGAACCAGAAACAGAGAGCCAGTGCCATAGGAAGAGCCATAAAGAGAGCCAGAGCCAGAGATACAGTATCAGAGGCCAAGAGCCAGAGCTATAGCCAGAGTCCTAGGTAAAGCTAGAACTAGGCCAGAGTCAGAGCAAGAAACATAGAGACATAGCAAGAACCATTGTATGAGAGCCAGAGTGATAGCCAGAGCCAGAGAGGCAGAGAAGAGAGACAGTAAGACAGAGAGATAGAGAAAGAGAACAAGAGCCAGTCCCAGGATGTCAGAGAGCAATGGACACAGCCCTAGCAAGGGCCTGAAAGTCAGAGCAAGAGACAAAAAGATATCCAGAATACCAGGGCCAAAAACTGAAACTTAGCCAGAACCAGGGAGCCACAAAGCCAGAGCCAGAACCAGAAACAAACTGCCAGAAACTGAGGAAGAGAGCTAGAATAGCCAGATGTAGAGAAATGAGAACCAGAGTCAGAGCCAGAGAGCCAGAGACACAAACAAATTGAGAGCCTGAGAGTCAGAAGGAACAAGAGGCATAGAGCCAGATAACTAGAGCCAGTGCAAGAATCATGGCCGGATCCAGAGAGCCTGAAAGGCAGAGATCCAGAGACAGTCAAAACTGAAGCAAGAGCCAGAGCCATAGGCAGAGACAGAGACAGAGACAGAGATGCAAAGAGCCAGAGCCAGAACCAGAAGCAAAAAGCCAGAGCCAGTAATCCAGAGTCATAGAACCAAAGTTAGAAAACAAGAGCAGAGGCAAAGGCAGAGAGACAGAGACAGAGACAGAGACAGAGGTCAAAATCCAGCAATATAGCTAGAGCCAGAACCAGAGTCAGCCAGTGAATCACAACCAGAGCTAGAGCCAGAGCCAGAGAGTCAGAGAGCCAGAGACCTTGAGACAGAAAACCAGAATCAGAAACAGTTAGAGCCAAAGAACTAGAGAGCTAGGGTCAAAGCCAGAAGGAGAGAGTCAGATCTAGAGAAACAGAGTCATATCGAGTCATGGAACCCTAGGTACAGCTAGATCTAGAGCCAGAGTCAAACCTAGAGGTACAGTCATAGCCATAGCATGAGAGCAAGAATGAGTCCCAGATGGAGAGATCCAGAGATCCAGAGGGCAAGAGAGCCAGAGTCACAGCACTAGCAAGAGCCTGAAAACCATAGAGAGAGAATGAGTCAGAATGCCAAAACCAGTATCTGAAACAGAGAGCCATAGCCAGAGATACAGAGGCACAGCTAAAGCAAGAGCCTGAGAGTCAGAGCCAGGAGCAGAGACCCAGATAGAGACACCAGATCCAGAACTATAGCCAAACACAGCCAGAAAGACAGAGACCTGGAGATGGAGACAAAACTGAAGCCAGAGCCAGAGCCAGAGCCAGAGCCAGAGCCAGAGCCAGAGCCAGAGCCAGAGCCAGAGCCAGAGCCAGAGCCAGAGCCAGAGCCAGAGCCAGGGATATAGGCAAAGCTAAAACCAGATCCAGCACCAAAGATCCAGGAGACAGGCAGATCCAGAGCCTGGAGCAAAAAGCCAAAGCCAAAACCCGAGAGTCAGAGCCAGAATCAGAGAATGAGAAACAGAGCCACACTTAATGCCAGTAATTAGTGACTGACCTAGAGAGCCAGAGTCAGAGCCAGAGAGCCAGAGGCACAACCAGAGACAGCATGAGAGCCTGAGTGAGAGCAATGGCCAGAGGCCAGAGAGCCAGAGAACCAGAAACCAGAACCAGAAAGAGGCACAGCCCTAGCTAGAGCTTGAGAGCTAGAAGAAAGGCAAAAGACAGAGATCTAGATAGCTAGAGCTAGAACTAGAAACATATGGACCAGAAACAAACATCCAGAAAGACAGAGATCCATAGCCAGAGTCAATGTTGAAGCCAGAGCAAGAGCCAGAGCCACAGGCTAAGCAAGAGCCAGAGATCCAGAGATGAGCCTGGGCCAGAGGCCAGAGTCAGAGATTCTAAACCAGAAAGCCAGAGGCAATGGCAGAGGCAGAGGCAAAGGTGAAGGCACAGGCACAGGCATGGGCACAGGCATGGGCACAGGCATGGGCACAGGCATGGGCACAGGCATGGGCACAGGCATGGGCACAGGCAAGGAACAGGCAGAAGCAGGGACAGAGATCCAGAGCCAGTGTCAAAGATACAGAGATAGAGCCTGAGAAAGAGAGCTGCAGGGGAGTCAGAGCCAGATATCCAGAGCCACAGTCTGAGCCAGATATCCAGAGCCATAGTCTGAGCCAGATATTCAGAGAGTCAGAGCCAGAGCCAGAGCCAGAGCCAGAGCCAGAGCCAGAGCCAGAGCCAGAGCCAGAGCCAGAGCCAGAGCCAGAGCCAGAGCCAGAGCAGAGCCAGAGCCAGAGCCAGAGTCACAGTCACTGTCAAAGTCATAGCCAATAGTAGAGGGTCAGAAAGCCAGAAAAAAAAGAGACCTAGAGCCAGATCAATGCAAAAGACAAAGAGTCCGAGGCAGAGAGTCACAGAGACAGATTTACAGAATCAGGGTCAGAGACATAGACAGAGAAAAAATAACAGAGCCAAAGCCAGAGTCACAGACAGAAACCCAGAGCCAGAGTAAGAGCCAGAGTCAGAACCAGAACCAGAGATTCAAAGAAGAGCCAAAAAAACCAGCATCAGAATCACAAACCAGAGAGCCAGAGGCAGTGGCAGAGAGAGTGGAAGAGGCAGACAACAAGTACAGAGCCAGAGTCAGTGCTAGCGAGTCAGAGACACAGTCACAATGAGAGAGCCATAGCCAGAAAGCCAGAGCGCCACAGAGCCAAAAACTGGTGCAGGGCCATAGAGACACAGAGCTACAGCCAGAGTCAGAACCAGAAGGCCAGAGAGTCGGAGAAAGAAAGTTAGACCCAGAGACAATGCCAAATTCAATGAGTCAGAATCAGAGAACTACTGAGCCAGACTCACAGTGCTGGAGACAGAGGCAGAGCCAAAGCCAGAGAGGTAGGGTCTGAGACATAGAGCCAGAGGGCCAGAGACCCAGAGACAAAGCCAGAGCCAGAGACATAGAGTCACAGGAGATACAGACAGCGAGACAGAGTCAGAGAAGACAGACAGAGGTAGAACCAGAGCAAGATAGTCAGACATCCAAGTTCATAGAGAGAGAAACACAACTGTAGCTAGAGACATATACAGAGAAGCAGAGACAAAGCAAGAGTGGGGATCCAGAGCCAGAGAGCCAGAGACCAAGAGCCAGGCCCAGAAACAAAGTGTCAGAAGCAGAGCCAGAGAGCCAGAGAAGTAGCCAGAGCCAGAGGCCAAGAGAGCCAGAGCCAGACCCATAAAGAGAGAGTGAGAGCCAGAACCTGAGAGTCAGAGCCATAGGCAGAGCCAGAATTCAAGCTAGAGTCAGAGATACAGAGACAGAGGACAAGAGCCAGAGCTATAGCCAAAGCAAGAAGCATATCTAGAGCCAGATAACTATAGTCAAAGCAAGAGCCTGAGAGCCCCCATGATAGCCAGAACCAAAACCAGAGACAGAGACAGGGACAGAGAGACCTAGCTAAAGCTAAAGAAAAAATTAGAGCAAGTGAGGTAAAGGCTCAGACAGAGCCATTGCTTAAGACACAGACCTGGAAAGCCTGAGAAACAGAGAAAGAAAGACAGAGACAGAGAAAGAGAGTCGGAAGTACAGCCCTTGCAAGAGTCTGAGAATCAAAGACAGTGAAAGGGAGCCAGGGAGCCAGGGAGCCAGGGAGCCAGAGAGCCAGAGAGCCAGAGAGCCAGAGAGCCAGAGAGCCAGAGAGCCAGAGAGCCAGAGAGCCAGAGAAACAGAGAAACAGAGAAACACAGAAACAGAGAAACAGAGAAACAGAGAAACAGAGAAACAGAGAAACACAGAAACACAGAAACAGAGAAACAGAGAAACAGAGAAACAGAGAAACAGAGANAGAAACAGAGAAACAGAGAAACAGAGAAACAGAGAAACAGAGAGCCAGATGCCCAGCCTTAGCATGAGCCTGAAAGCCAGGGTGAGAGACATAAACAGAGAGATAGAAAGCCAGAGCCAGAGACTGAAGCATAGCAAGAGACAGAAAGACAGAGTTCCAGAAAGACAGAGAACCAGAAACCAGAGCCAGAAAGAAAGCTACGCAGCCCAAGTGAGAGCCCAAGAGCCAGAGGCCGACCGAGCTCCAGATAGCTAGATCTAGATCCAGAAACATACCCAGATACAGAGAGCCAAAAAACAGAGAGATCCTGAGACAGAGTCAAAGCTGAAGTCAAAGCAAGAGCCAGAGCCAAAGGCAGAAACAGAGACAAAGACAGAGAGCCAGAGGAGAGCCAGAGCAACAGCACAAGCCAGAAAGCCAGAGCCAGGGAGCCCTAGCTAGAGCTAGAGCTAGAGTCAGAGCCAGAGAGGTGGAGGCACCACCCGAGCCTTGTGTGAGAATCAGAGCCAGAAAGCCTGAGAATGAAAGAGACAGAAAGACAGAGATGGAGAAAGAGACAGAAGCATGACCAGTGCCAAAAAGCCAGGCACATAGCCCTAACGAGAGCCTGAGAAATGAGAGAGTGACAAAGAGAGAAAGCCAGAGAACAGAACACCCATAGAAGGAGTTACAGAGACAAAGTTTGGAGCAGAGCCTGAAGGAACGACCATCCAGAGACTGCTCCACTTGGGGAGGCATCCCATATACAACCACCAAACCCAGACACTAGGCAGATGCCAACAATGGCCTGCTGACAGGACCCTGATATAGCTGTGTCCTGCAAGGCTCTGCCAGTTCCTGGCAAATACAGAAGTGGATGTTCACAGCCAACCATTGGACTGAGCACAGGGTCCCCAATGAAGGAGCTAGAGAAAGTATCCAAGGAGCTGAAGGGGTTTGCAGCCTCATAGGAGAAACAGCACTATGAACTAACCAGTACCCCCAGAGCTCCCAGCTAAACCACCAATCAAAGAAAACACATGGTGGAACTTGTGGCTCTAGCTGTATATGTAGCAGAGGATGGCCTAGTCACTCATCAATGGGAGGAGAGGCCCTTGGTCCTGTGAAAGTTCTATGCCCCAGTACAGGGGAATGCTAGGACCAGGAATGGGAGTGAGTAGGTTGGGGAGCAAGGGGAGAGGGACAGGGGATGTTCGGAGGGGAAACTAGGAAAGAGAATAACATTTGAAATGTAAATAAAGAAAATATCTAATAAAAAAAAGAAAAATATAGTAGGAGAAAAAGAAAGAAAGAAAGAAAGAAAGAAAGAAAGAAAGAAAGAAAGAAAGAAAGAAAGAAAGAAAGCCATAACTTCATAGCCAGAGACCAAAACATAGCCAGAGCCAGAGAGCCAGAGAGCCAGAGAACCAGAAATGAAATCCAGAGAGAAAGAGGCACAGCCCAAGCGAGAACCTGAAAGCCAGAAAGTCAGAAGCAGAGATCCAGATAGCAAGACCTGGAGCCAGAAATATAGCCAGACTCAGAGAGCCATAAAGAAGCAATCCAGAGACAGAGACAAATCCAAAGTCAGAGTCAGAACCAGAGCCAGAGAAAGAGCCAGAATCAAAGCCAGAACTAGAGGGACAGAGACCCAGAACAAGAGACATAGAGCCAGATCCACTGCAAAAGCAAGAGAGTCAGGGTCAGAGAACCACAGAGCCAGACACAGAGTCAGAGACAAAGCTAGAACCAGAGACACAGAGCCAGAGCCTGAGTCAGAGACACAGAGGGCCAGGGTCAGAGTCAAAATCAGACTAGAGCCAGGACCTGAACCAGTTTGTGCCCCAGAAGTATAACCAGATGCAGAGAGACAGAACAAAAGCCAGTCAGAGCCAGAAAACCAGTGCCAGAGCCAGAGCCTTAGAGCTAGTGAGCCAGTGAACCAGGGCCATAGAGCCATAGAGTCATAGAGCCATAGAGCCATAGAGCCA
>NC_034613.1:114711743-114712862 GCF_900095145.1 Mus pahari
TAGAGTCATAGAGCCATAGAGCCATAGAGCCAGAGACATAGAGACATAGAGACATAGAGACATAGGGCCATAGAGCCATGGGGCCATAGAGCCATAAAGCCATAGAGCCATACAGCCAGAGAGCCAGAGACATAGAGACATAGAGACATAGGGTCATAGAACCATAGAGCCAGAGACATAGAGACATATAGCCATACAGCTATAGGGCCATCGAGCCATAAAACCAGAGAGCCATACAGTCAGAGAGCCAGAGAGCCAGAGACATAGAGACATAGAGACATAGGGCCATAGGGCCATAGAGCCGTAGAGCCAAAGCAGAACCAGAAACAGAGACAGAGACAGATATCCAGAAAGCCAGAGCCAGAACCAGACCCAGACCCAGACTCAGAGGGTTCTTGAGCCTGAGTAAGAGACATAGAGCCAGAGCCAATGTCAAAGGCAGAGAGCCAGAGTCAGATCTAGAGCCAGAGCCAGTGCTAGAGCTGAAGCCAAAGCCAGAGAGCCAGAAAGCCAGAGAGCCAGACCAAAGTCAGTGCCAGAACCAAAGCCAGAGCTAGAGAAAGAGAATCAGAGCCACAGTTAGTGCCAGAGAGCTAGAGACAAACCCAGAGAGCCAGAGTATGAGCCAGACTCCACCAGAGCCAGATTTAAAGGACCAGAGAGCCAGATTAAGAGCCCTGAAGCCAGAAAGAGTGTCAAAAGCAGAGAGCCAGAGTCAGCGAGGCAGAGACTGAGCCAAACTGGAGACAGAGACATTGAGCCAGATCTATGAACCAGACTGAGAGCTAAAGCCAGAGGCAGAGCTATAGATGGAGCTAGAGACAGGGCTAGAGACAGAGAGAGAACCGCAGCCAGAGACAGAAACAGAGAGTCAGAGATACAGACCCAGAGCCCAATTCAAATCCAGAGCCAAAGCCAAAAGCCAGAGTCTGATCAAGAGCCACCAGAAAGTCACACCCAGAGCCAGAAAGGCAGAGCCAGAGAAAAGAGCCACAGGTAGAATGAGAGCCTGAGAGCCATAGCTCCAGAAAGACAGAGCCAGAGCTCCAGAAAGACAGAGCCAGAGCTCCAGAAAGACAGAGCCAGAGCTCCAGAAAGACAGAGCCAGAGCTCCAGAAA
>NC_034613.1:114716132-114731917 GCF_900095145.1 Mus pahari
AGAGAGAGGGAGAGATAAGGAGAAAGAGAGAGGGAGAGAGAAGGAGAAAGAGAGATAGGGAGGGCAAGAGGGAGAGAGGGAGGGAGAGGGGAAGAGAGAGAGGGAGAGAGAGGAAGAGAGAGAGAGGGAGAGAGGGAGAGACAGACAGACAGAGACAGACAGACAGGCAGGCAGGCAGACAGGCAGACAGACAGACAGGCAGACAGACAGAGAGAAAGCTAAAGACACAGCCAGAGAACCAGAGCCAGATTCAGATTGCCTAGTGCCAGAGCCAGAGCCTGAGTTAGGTCCAGAAAGCCAGAGAGCCAGAGCCTGGGGGAAGCTTTGGAAACCTCAAAACCCATCCCCAGAAACACATCTACTCCAAGGCCTCCATTGAACGTCCCTAGAGTCATTCTCATTCAAAACTCTACAGTAAAGTTACCAGCACTGGGCACAATCTGTCATGGAAAGTGGATGACGATTAATGAGATCCTGTCCTCTACTGCTGAACTATTTGGCCGATAGAATCTGTGAAAGGGAGTCACTCTCTTCAGTTTTGTACACTGCTGAGCCTGCCAGGTTCTACTAAATAGTTCCAAACCTATGGTTAGACAGATGGCCCCTGTTAAATTCAATTGGTCACAAAATAAATCAAATAGATATGAGAAAACTACTTTTAGGGGAGTGAGGGAGTAGACAGGTACCAAGGAGATGGGAACAGTAGTAGTATGATGGTGGTCAGTATGAATTATATATATGTGTAAAATTTTCGAAGAACAAGTTGAATAATGACAGATCATTTGTTAACCAATAGTTCTAAATGGAAAACTGAGAAACAAAATTGAAATAATTCCTTATGTATTATCAGAATATACTGAAATTAAACAGAAATCAGAACCCACAGGAATGACACAAACACTTGGAGACTGAAAAATACACTTTTACTAAATAGTAGGTCACTGAAGAAATTAGGGGAATTTTATTTGATTTTTTAAATTTTTGATGAGTAATTTCAGAGTAGTGTGTAATTCATTGTGATCATATTTATCCCAAATTACCTTTTACCTTCCCCAGTCCCGCTGATCTCCCTTTCCTTCCCCACAAGCACCCCAGCATATCACCCCAGTGCTAACAGAGTCCCCTTCTATACAGGCTATCTAACTTCCCACTATGCCTTTGGAAACCTTGTGCCTCTGTGCTCTGCCAGGCAGGTCCTGATAACTTCTCTTCCAGATGCTAAGCAACTGGAAGCTTCATTCTTTTCTAAGCTAATGCTAGTAGTGCCAGAATGAGCTATACAGAGAGAGAAAAGAAAGTTAGCAGTGTCCATCCCTGCTGAGGGACTTACCGTTTCATTGTCTCGTTGTCGTGATAAAAATACCATGACAAAAGCAATTGAAGGGATAAAGGGCTTATTTTGGCATAGAGTTTCAGAGGGATATCATCAATCATGGTTGGGAAAACATGGCAGCAGGCAGAAATGGTGAAGTGGTGAGGACAAGAGGTTGGCTTATAGTGCATCTGTACTCAGGAGTCAGAGACTGAAGAGAAAATGAGGCCATACTATACCTCAAGGCCTCCTCCCTAGTGAATCACCTCCCTAAATCTCATACTAAGGGTGACACAACCTTCACAAGTGTCCCAACAGCTGGGGGCTAAGTATTCAAATAGGAGAACCTATAGCAGTTATTATGTGCTTAAATTGCAATAAACACTTACCTGGTAGACAAGATTCTTGCAGGGGATTAACTGTTAGGAGACAAATCAACTGCTTTGTGATTGGAGCTGGGCCTGTTCCATAGGACAAAATCCATGCCTGGGATTATAAACCTAGTCCAAAGCCCACAGCTAGGGAAGACACAGGCCCAATGGAAAATGTACTATGCTTATTTTGCTCAATGGATGCTGTCATGGTGTCTTCTAAATATTTGTGCTTATACTAAACATAAGTGCTACTCTAACCCTTTGTCGGAGAAGTTTATTTGTGCATTGAATGGCAGTTAATTCAGAGTCAGCTGCACAAAAGGCTGAGAGTAAGTGACTGATGAGTGGTCAGCATTAAATGGAACATCTTTATTACCCCCTCCAAGGTCCATAGAAAAGGATTTGGAAAAACTCAAGAGCCAGAGATGGAGGAGGTGTACTGTGAATATGGTATGGCCATTGCAGCCATGAACCCATAGTACTTACCTGCACAACATCCACACAAGATCAGGTTCATCAGCTCTCCGTGGAAGATAGAGGAGGGGTTCCATCCCATTCTGAGGAGCTTTGGACAGTTAACTACTGCTAGGGGTGAGGTCAGGTTTTTTGTTTTTGTTTTGTTGTTGTTGTTGGTGGTGGTGGTGGTGGTTGTTTTTTTTCCCCCATAGCACTTAAGATCCACCCAAATGCCAGTAAATAACCCCTACCCATCCTCATCCTGGCAACTCCACTGCAATTTACTTAGTCACAAAAGCAAGCATGAAAGTCAAAAGGAGACTAGTTGGAAGAACTAGAACAGGACAAGAAGGGGGACAAGAGAAAATAACAGGAAGTGAATTTTATCAAGGTACGTTTAGCCATGAATGAAATTGCCCTAATTTTTTTTAAAATGAAGCCTTTTTACATGTCAGTACTGAATTTGGAGAGAAAGAACTCATGGAAGTAATTCTATCAAAATAGCCAGGAAAAAAAAAAACCCGCCTTAGAAAAAAGTTGCCTAGGTATATGTAAGATCTTTAAAATGAGTATTACCAAACCGTAAAAATACAAATCAGAGACACTAAAAGCTGGAAAGTCTTATGTTCATGGATCAACAGATGACTACAACAGAACTGAGGAGCTCTTGATAACTGAGTGTGTAGCCACCCACACCACTAAGGATAGAACACTATGGTTACCTCCCCCACTCATGCTGGGAGTTGGTCTGGTTTGGGTGTGTGCAGATCTTGGGCATGCTGTTACAATCACTGTGAGTTCATAAGAGAAACTACCCTATCATTACATTCCCCATGTCCTTAACTAATTCAGACACTAATAAGGCTTCAAACACAGACGATTATACCTTGTCTCTAAAATTTAACTTTAATTTCACTTACCAGTCAAAGACCTAATCCCTGTATGCAAAGATAAAAGTGAAAGAAAGACAAAAAGTTAATACAAAAGAGGACCGGCAAAGCAATGATGAAGAAATGACTCCCTGCAAAAGGCTTTCTCTATAGCCTTTAAAGGCACCTAAGCCACAGTTTCCCAATCACTTAACCTGTCATAATAACTGTCATTACCGACCCACCTGGAGAGTTGACCTCTGAACTAGTCTTATCTTCCTGGTTCTTGCTTGATGTTTCCGGTTTGGGGGATCCATTTTCAGACGTACTGGAGTCCTTTTTGGATATAGTCTTATTACTTTTGGGCATGTTGGTGGTATCTGGAATGGAAAAGAAAAGAGAGAGAAATGTGTGTAACATATGGACCCGCCTCAAGGACAGGATGGGCGGAGCTCTTCAAGAGCCATGGTGGACCTTTGTGACTTTACTTGCTATTCCTTGTTGAGGGTAAAAGCCCTTCTAGGGCCTCTAAAGAGAAACCATGATCCAAAAATGGACTCACCAGAAGGAAGACACATTTACTTTACCAGCCAAACTAGAGAGAGGTTCTTCCCCTTGAATTTTTGTTTCAAATTCACCTAGAAATCTGGCATTCTAATCTTAGACAACAGCTGATCAAGTATACACTCACACACAAAGCCCTTGGTTCCTTACCTCTTTCTGGTCCTGGGTGTTTGACTGCCTTTCCCCGTGATGGCTGCTCTTACAACTGAAAATCCCTGTGACTCCCAGTTAGAGGAGTTCATGGAACATACCATAGCAGCCAGGGAGAGGGGATATCAGCACGGAAGGCTTTGGCCAAACCATTGAAATTATGGGGCCCACATGGGGCACACCCCCTACACATCATGCTATGTAAGAGAGTCCAAAATGAGTCACAAAGGATAGTGGACTTCCTGGGAAAGGAGATGGGAGTTATTTTACACCCAGGATACCTTAGAAAACATGGCTGTCAGGCTAAAAAGTTCACACAATAAAGGTTAAGAGTCAGCTAAAATTTCCTTTGTAAAGCCTTCAGTCTGCTATCCTTTTGAGATCTGAATTAATCTCTAAATCTTGGCTTCTTTGAGATTACAATTAATCTCTAGGTCTTGGCTTCATCTGAAATCAAGAAACTGTTCAAAGCTTCTAGTCCCACTCCTCCAGACAAAAGCTTAAATCTTGCAGATAACTATTTAAGAAAGAAAAAGAACACATTCTTGTTGAACTTCATGTTGTTCAAAAGTTTCTTTCTCACCATGCAGTGGTGGATCATGTCTTTAATCCCAGAATTTAGGAGGCAGAGGCAGGTGGATCTCTGTGAGTTTGAGGTCGGCCTAGTCTACAGAGTAAGTTCCAGGACAGCCAGGGCTACACAGAGAAACCCTGTATGAAAAAAAAAGAAGAGAGAGAGAGAGAGAGAGAGAGAGAGAGAGAGAGAGAGAGAGAGAGAGAGAGAGAGAGAGAGTTTTCTCTATATTTTCTGTTAATGTTAACCATGAAATATCAAGAAAGTTATAAAGTTCTAGAGTAGTATTTGATTGTTTTTCTTTTGAGTAAAGGTGTCCACAAAAGGTAATAGGAGAAGGTGCTCCAGACCTTAGTAGGAACCCAGACCTTAGCACAGCTCACTCCATAATGGAAATACCATTCAGACCATAACACTCAGCACACATACAGCACCAACTACCAAATGAAAACAAGTCTAACCCATCGACATTAATGTACATCCAGGAAAGTATCTAAATGCACTAACCTTGCTTTTCTGCTTCTATAGTTCCACTTCTGGGAAACTGATCTTGTTAATTGAAGTATATCAAACCAGAATATCTTTTTTGTGCTTAAAAGCTCACGCTGAGAAAGGCTTGGGACTACACTGTGATCCTGAATAACCAGTGTAGTCTCTGGAAGGCTAACAAAGACTTTCTTTTGTTTGAAATCTTGTCAGAATAGTTTTCTCGGTTGGATACCCCACAACAAAAAACAAAAACAAAACCAAAAACAAAACCACAAACAAACAAATAAAATAAGCTACAGTGTTACTTCTACAGGCTCAGTAATCCATAATACCAGAAACCAAAGCCACTGAGGTGGCTGAAATGCCAGACAAAAAATTCAGTGCCCCACTTCTGAGAAGGTTCAGTGAGTATACATACCAAGGACTCAAAGTACCAGATGATGTGAAGAAAGCAGTCAGGAGGTAGACAGGAAAGTCACTAAAGCTGATATTTTGGAGAAGAAATTTGAAATCATGGAGAAACAAATTCTTTAAGAAAACTGGGACCCTTAAGAACTAAGCAGAAATGCTACAAAAGAAAGACAAATCAGTCCTCACTAGATAACACTAAGCAGGAAAAAGAATACCAAGGATGGAGGACAAGGTCAATACAATCATACATCTAGGCCTGTGTGTGTCTGTGTGTAGAGGATATGTATAAAGAAACATGGCAAAAAAAAAACTTACAAGAACTTTAGAATACTTTCAAGAGAACAAACTTAAGAATCAATGAAGTCCAAAAAGGAGCTGAAATTAAAAACAGAACAGAAAATATCTATTTAATAAAATTATATCAGAAAAGTTTGGGGAAAAGAAAAAGACATGGCTATCCAAACAATAGAAATGTTTGGAACTTCTCTGCAGGCTTACCTTAAAAAACCTTCAATTAAATAAACATTTTGTAAGGGGTTTCAAATGCTTCAATCCCGCTTCTACCGTGCAAAGGAGAAAAGATGGCAAATAGGACAAGGGGGCGTGGACCTGTTTAGAAGTCGTTCTTTGAAGCAGTTCCAATCTCTTTTTCTCAGGACCCTAGCAGTCCAGGACACCAGCAACGATGGCACAATCTGGCAGAAGCAGCCAGGCCGGAGACCCATGAAGCACTGGAAAGCTATAGCTGTGCTTTTACTGTCTGTTGAGTCCTATTTACACTCTCTCCAAACATCACATGACCCCCCCATGGGTCTGCCTCACGTGACACAGGTAGAAACGTTCCACTTGATAGCCCCCCCTTTTGTTTAAAATATGCCCTTTCCCCTAACATTAGCAATCTACATGCAATGAAAATAATTATAAGAAACAAAAGTAGAATTTTCCATTATACTTTAAATAAACAGCTTATGTACAATGTAGTCTAACAAAGCAAGCTTAAATTTCCATTAATATACAATGAAAAAAGCCTTAAATCTTTATCTGTACACAATGATCAAACAAAACAGCCTTAAATTTCTCTCAGTATACAATAATTTAAACCCACCACCCTAGATGGTAACAATCATAACATCTCAAACAACCAGAACCATCCATCTCATATCATTGGGATGATAGTCTTCTAGTAATTGTTTCCTGCTGAATAGGGGTGATGTATTCCTGTTCAGGTCCCAAGAAAAATAATATGGCTAATCTAAAAAGAGAAAAACAAAACAAAGAAAGAAAGACAAAGAAAAAAGAAAAGAAAAAACTAGCTGTAGCATTTGTTGCCCAGTCTCTGTTTTTATCCAGTCTATGCGCTGTCTGTCAAGTCTGTGTGTGTCCAGTCTCTGTATGATTGGTCACTTGAGCTGCCTCTTTTGAGGCTAATTTGCATGTATATCTTAGAGACCTGAGTGTGTCACCTGGGTTTATTTGCTTTGTGAAGAGACATTCATGTCTCAGCTGATCAGAGTTTCTCCCTGATCAGATCTACTATTTTTATTTTTGAGACAGGGTTTCTCTGTATAGCCCTGGCTGTCCTGGAACTCACTTTGTAGACCAGGCTAGCCTTGAACTCAGAAATCCGCCTGCCTCTGCCTCCCGAGTGCTGGGATTAAAGGCGTGTGCCACCAAGATCTACTCTTTATAAGCTTTGTTGGTAATCATATTTTCTCATTCCCTGTAGATACTTTAGCATAACCATGCCCCCATTTTAAAACAGTTGCAGGTTTCAATTCTAATATCAACACATCCTTATGGTATATTGGTTGACCTACATTAAGAATAATTAAAGAGTTAACAAGGCATTATTTAATCTGTCCCGGGGGGGGGTTACTCTCCCTTTTTGTTTAATAGGCATCTCTTTTAAGGTATGATTGGCTCTTTCTATAATTGCTTGTCCTATGGGAATGTGTGGTAGGTACACCAGTAACATGTTTTACATTGTAATATGTGAATAATTGTTGCATCTTATTGAATACCTATGCAGGAGCATTATCAGTTTAATTTGTGCAGGTATTCCCATATTTGTCATTATTTCCAATAAGTACTTAATTATACAATCAGCCTTTTCATAACTTAAAGCAGTTGACCATTGAAACCCTGAGTACATGCCAATGCTATGGAAACGGTCAGTGAAATGGGAAAGAGCCAGCTGCCAGATGTCATTTCTTTTGGCACTCATAGGGCTACTGTTAGCAGATAACAGAGTTTGGTTATATAGAGAACATACAGGATATTTGTAAAAAATTATTTATTTGTCTTGGTGCCAAGTGATGGCAATTTTTTTCTTTAAACCTCTCCCATTAATACGATGTTTTCCATGAAAATGTGAGGTTTCTAATACATTTCCTATTAGTAGTTGGTCAGGTTCATCATTTCCTTGAGCAAATCTGTATGAGACTGAATATGAGTAACATATAATGGATGGTTTCTACTTCTGATACCCTGTACAATTGAATAAATAATAAGGTTAGTTCTGAGTTGTTATCAAGTACAATTTCAGCAGTCTGTATATGCAAAACAACTCTTTGTGCATAATCAGTGATTATGTTAAGAGATTCTGGATAATCTAATAATACTATAAAGATTGCATATGATTCTGACTTTTGAACTGAGGTTTATGGATGTTTGAGCACCTTGCTTATTTTGTCTGATTTATAACCTGCCATCCTCATCTTACTTGCATCAGTATAAAATGTTGGTGCCTCTGGAATTGGTGTTCTCTTTACAATACATGGAAGAACTTAATTAATTCTGTTTATGAACTGTATATGTTTACTTTTCTGGTATTTGTTATTAATTTTGTTCAATTAATTACAAGAAGCTCTTTGCCAATTTTCATTGATCACCCATAATGATATAATCTCTGCATTTGTAAGAGGCACTACAATTTGAGTCAAATCTGTTCCTGAAATTGGCATAATCTTATTCTACATTTTATAATTAATTCAGAAATCTTTATGTCTTTAATTTTTTACTTTGTTTATAAGCAAAGAAAATGCATTTCATAATACTATTTTCCATTTGCATAATGAGCCCAGTAGGAGAATGAGTTGAAGGTAAAATGACCAGAACACAATCAAGTTTAGGATCAATTCTATCCACATATGCCACTTGCAATCTTGGTTCTACAAGTGCTAACTCTTTCTCTGCTTCAACTGTAGACACCTTGGACGTTTATATTGAAATCTCATTTGTCTACATGATAGCCACCAGTTGTGCCAGCACCATTTGTTGAAAATGCTGTCTTTTTTCCACTGGATGGTTTTAGCTCCCTTGTCAAAGACCAAGTGATCATAGGTGTGTGGGTTCATTTCTGGGTCTTCAATTCTATTCCATTGATCCACCTGTCTGTTGCTATACCAGTACCATGCAGTTTTTATCAAAATTGCTCTGCAGTACAGCTTGAGGTCAGGCATGGTGATTCCACCAGAGGTTCTTTTATTGTTGAGAATAGTTTCTGCTGTCCTAGTTTTTTTTGTTATTCCAGATGAATTTGCAAATTGCCCTTTCTAACTCAGTGAAGAATTGAGTTGGAATTTTGATGGGGATTACATTGAATCTGTAGATTGTTTTCAGCAGGATAGCCATTTTGACTATATTAATACTGTCAATCCATGAGCATGGGAGATCTTTCCATCTGGGATCTTCTTTGATTTCTTTCTTCAGAGACTTGAAGTTCTTATCATACAGATCTTTCACTTCCTTAGTTAGAATCACACCAAGATATTTTATATTATTTGTGACTATTGTGAAGGATGTTGTCTACCTAATTTCTTTCTCATCCTGTTTATCCTTTGTGTAGAGAAAGGCCACTGTTTTTTTTTTTTTGAGTTAATTTTATATCCAGCTACTGCACTGAAGCTGTTTATCAGGTTTAGGAGTTCTCTGGTGGAATCTCCTTGAAATGTTTGAAACAAATTACTAACTCATATGTACTTAATACAATTGTAGACTTCAGCCAGTTAATATCTCCCATTACTTTTTGAAATTCGTTAAGAGTTTAAAATTAGTCTCTACAGATCTGTAACTTTTTGTTGATTAATTTTATAACCCAGATAATTAAGTGAATTTCTGCTTTATATTTCCCCGGAAGCAGTCTGCAGCCCCAAGTATGGCAGAATTCTTTGTGTTACCTTAAACATATTTTCTAAAACATCTTTGTCAGAATCATCCAACAAAATGTCATCTATATAATGATAAATGATAGATTGAGGGAATAGTTTATAAATTATTACTAATGCTTGTTCCACAATCCCTGTGGAAATTTATTCCAGTGATATCTCTTTAATGAAAAACTATTATTCAAAGTAGGTACTGAGAACTCAACTCTTTTCCTATCCTGATCATGTAAGGATACTGTGAAAAAGTAATCTTTTAAGTCATTTATAATCATAGGCCATAATCTCAGTAACAAAGATGGTAAAAAGAAGTCCGGGCTATAAAGAACCCATTTTTTTTTCAATTACTTTGTTAACTGCTCATAAATCTGTTATCATCCTCAATTTTCTGGATTTCTTTTTACAATAAACATGGGGATTCTATGGTCTTGTAGACTTTTCTATATGTTGAGACTCCAGCTGTTCAAATGCTTGCAAATTTTCTTTTGTTATGAGCCACTGTTCTTGCCATACAGGTCAGTTTGATAACCATTTCAGGGGCAAGGCTGTTGGTATGTTAGCAATGGTCCCTTTCATAAATTTGGAAATCCAATCACTGTGACATCCTGCTTTTTTACCATGGTCACAGCTTGCAATTGTTCTCTATCACCAGTGTCAATACCGTCCCCAGGAACATTAACCATATCACCTCTAATTTCCTCATTTGCTTTCCCTGAAATTGGAGGAATATTAGTACCCCATTGTTGTACAAAATCCCTTCCCCATAAATGTATGTATATGTCAGTCATATAAGGTTTCAACTTCCTTCTTTGGCCTTTTGGTCTCACACAGTTAATCCATCGGACACTTTGCCTTACTCCTGATAACTTGCCAATTCCTATAAATTGTGTAAATATTCTGAAGTGGACAATATGGATTCCAAAACTTTTGGAAACGTATACTAACATCAGCTCCTTCATCTATCAAACCTACTATATCAACACCATTCATTTGCACCATTAACTTGAGTCTCTGATCATTAACAATTGTTTGCCAGAATACACATTTTCAAGTACTCCCAAAAGCTCCTGCCCTTTCTACTAGAGTGGTCTTCCCCTTAATGTAAGAAAACAGCAACAGCTGAACAATTCTACCCCCTGCACCAATTTGCATCTCCTTTCTTACATATGCCATGATTCTAATTTCTTCCTTGCTGTCCCCATCTACTATATCAGGATGTGCAATAAGTCCTTGAGAAGTTAACCCACTTCCTCCCCATATTATTCCCACTGTTCCTCAGGGTAAAGGACCATATACAACAGTGGTTAAATTGTAACATTCAACTTTTGGGAATAGGGTAAAAGGCATATCTCTGGCCAGATCCAAATCTATACTTCCTTCTATAGCATGTGTAACATTAGAAATACTTCTTTTTGATTTTCTTGCCTGTTTGGTACTTGCTGTCTGACCATAGAAGACAACTGGTATTGTTTATTGTGGGGCCTCAAGTTGACAGGCCCCTCTGTTCATTTTCTGAGGGCAAGAGGTTACCTCGAATGTCTCTCTTAGATCAGCAATCCTTTGACCAATGGTTGCCCTTTCCACAGCAGCTATAATACCCGGAAAAGCTTTGTGGTTCATAGCATTCAGAACCTGCTCATTCTCTTCTATGAACACCATATTCTCTAGAGTCAATGTACCTGCTATTTTCAGTTCTGAATCTTCTAGCCCTACAATCTGTTTGGAAATGGCCAAAATCACCACAATTAAAGCATCAGACATTTTGATTTCTAAGATTTCTGGCTATGGTTTGCCCTATGATATTAGCAAGATGCTCCTGAAAACCATTAGCAGTTATCTCTCTTATCCATTTGTCTACTGGCAATCCTCATGCTTTCAATGATCTAATTGCTTCAGTATTTGCATTTTCAAAGGCCAATATTTCTATCAATGACTGTTTTCAGGGTCTGATATGGCTCTATTACAGCTAAACCCAATCTCCATAAGAAATCAGTGAAGGCTTCTGTACATCCATGTATTAACTTCATAAATAAGGTAGATTCCCCACCCACCCACCCCCAGCTCCTCAATTATACTCTAAAACCACAACGCAACACTGTTCAATTATGCCATCATCAGATTGGATTTGTTCTTGTAAATCAGCATAAAGCCCTTCACCAAGGAGTTTGTCTTTAGTCTTTATCCCCTTGCTATATATATTCTGTTGTTCTATTTTTGTGGCTTTGTGCTTCCACCATGACAACCATTGTAATTGCTGTCCAGCTTCTACTACAGCTAACACCAAACCTTTCCAATCTTAGGGGATGACCCTATTCTGTGCAGCCCAATTATTTAACATTTCTTTAACAAATGGAGAATGCAAGCCATGCCTCTTTAAAATACCTTAGATCTAACATTTCTACTGGATACCAGAACAGCTCATTATAGGCTGCAATGCCATCACACTAGCAGGCATATGCTGCACAAAGACTGGGAAGGATGAAGGTTCCTCTGAAGGCCTAAACAAATCCTCTCATGGGGCACTCAGCTGAATACTATCCCATTTTTCCAGCACCTTTTCCTGCTCTGCAGGCCCCTAGCTTCACAGAGGTTCTCTGGGCACATGGCAGTGAAAGTGTGTGGAGCAGAGCAAGGGAGTACTTTACCTTCCAGACTATTTGCTTCCCTTCTTTCGTTGTATAGTACATTCCTAGTCTCAGACATCAAAACAGAATCCTGTTGGTCTCCTCTCAGTGGATCTTTTTGCTTTTTAAGCATTTAGACCTCTATCTGCAAATTTACTATGTGCTTAGCCAACTCCTCAGTCTTCTCTAACTTAGAGAATTGTCACCACCACCACCTCCGATCTTTTTCAGAAGAGTATATATGAAACCACCCAGTGGAAAAAAAGACAGCATTTCCAACAAATGGTGCTGCTTCAAGTGGTGGTCACATTTAAAGAATGCAAATTGATCCATCCTTATCTCCTTGTACAAAGCTCAAGTCTAAGTGGATCAAGGACCTCCACATAAAACCAGATACACTGAATCTAATGGAAGAGAAAGTGGAGAAGAGCCTTGAGCACATGGTCACAGGGGAAAATTTCCTGAACAGAACAGCAATAGCTTATGCTCTAAGATCAAGAATTGACAAATGGGACCTCATATACTTACAAAGCTTCTGTAAGGCAAAGGACATTGTAAAGACAAACAGACAACCAACAGATTGGGAAAAGATCTTTACCAACCCTACATTCGATAGATGGCTAATATCCAATATATACAAAGAACTCAAGAAGTTAGACTCCAGAAAACCAAATAACCCTATTTAAAAATGGGGTACAGAGCTAAACAAAGAATTCTCAACTGAGGAATACCGAATGGCTGAGAAGCACTTGATAAAATGTTCAACATCCTTAATCATCAGGGAAATGCAAATCAAAATAGCCCTGAGATTCCACCTCACACCTGTCAGAATGCTGGGGAGGATGTGGAGAAAGAGGAACACTCCTCCATTGCTGGTGGGATTGCAAGCTGGTACAACTACTCTGGAAATCAGTTTGGTGGTTCCTCAGAAAATTGGACCAAGTATTACCTGAGGACCCAGCAATACCACTCCTGGGTATATACCCAAAAGATGTTCCAATATATAACAGGAACACATGCTCCACTATGTTCATAGCAGCCTTATTTATAATAGCCAGAAGCTTGAAAGAACCCAGATGTCCCTCAATAGAGGAATGGATACAGAAACTGTGGTACATTTACACAATGGAGTACTACTCAGCTATTAAAAACAATGACTTCATAAAATTCTTAGGCAAATGGATGGATTTAGAAAATATCATCCCACGCGAGGTAACCCAATCACAAAGAATATACATGGTATGTTCTCACTGATAAGTGGATGGTAGCCCAAAAGCTCAGAATACCTAAGATATAATTCACAGACCACATGAAGCTCAAGGAAACAGTCCTTCTTAGAAGTGGGAATAAAATACTCACGGGAGGAAATACAGAGACAAAGTGTGAAGCAAAGAAGGGAGGAAAGGCCATCCAGAGACTGCCCCACCTGGGGATCCATCCTATAAACAGACACCAAATGCAGACACTATTGTGGATGCCAAGAAGTGCTTGCTGACAGAAGCCTGATATAACTGTTTCCTGAGAGGCTCTGCCAGAGCCTGACCAATACAGATGTGGGTGCTCCCAGCCACCTATATGGACTGGGCATAGAGTCCCCAGTGGAGGAGTTAGAGAATGGACAGAGGAGCTAAAGGGGTTTGCAGCCCCATAGGAAGGACAACATTATCAACCTACCAGTTCCCCCAGAGCTCCCAGGGACTAAACCACCAACCAAAAATTACACATGGAGGGACCCATGGCTCCAGCTGCACATGTAGCAGATGATGGCCTTATCTAGTATCAGTGGGAGAGGAGGCCCTTGGTCCTGTGAAGGCTTGATGCCCCAGTGTAGGGGAATGCCAGGGCAGGGAGGCAGGAGTGGGTAGGTGGGTTGGGGAGCACCCTCATAGAAGCAGGGAGAGGGGGGATGGGATAGGGGGTTTCAGGAGGGGAAATGTAAATAAAAATGTCCAATAAAAAATGAGAAAATAATTATTAGAATTTAAACAATGTTGAAACTGTATTCATTATCAGAGAACTCCCTCAGATAAATTCTATATTTGATAGTAATTGGAAACAATCTAACCCCACTTGTAAATTATATTCATGTTAAGTAGTTATTTCCAAATATATGAAAAAATCTTTTAAAAAATCATCTTATGAAAAGAACAACTGAATTTGAATGACATTTACAACAGAATGAAACAAAGACCACCTGCCTATACTTAGCTATCCTTGACAGATTTGAAAGTTGGTTGAACTTTTAAAATATTCCTTTTTTTTGTTTTGTTTTTTTGAGACAGGGTTTCTCTGTATAGCTCTGGCTGTCCTGGAACTCACTTTGTATACCAGGCTGGCCTCGAACTCAGAAATCCACCTGCCTCTGCCTCCCAAGTGCTGGGATTAAAGGTGTGTGCCACCACGCCCTGCACTAAAATATTCCTTTACACATCCCCTGTGCAGTGTCACATTGTCTAAGAGCTAGAGAATAATACATTTCAAGGAAAGCTGCTCTACATAGCACAATCTTCACATAGCCTCGAAGAGCAAAAAAACGATCTGTTTTGTTTGCATTTGAGCAAAAGAAAGAGGGGAGGAAAACAAAATAATGAAGAGAACAAAAAAATCTTTGTATGTTAGTTCTGTAATTACACTTTAGATTACAAAAAGCTTTTGTGCCTTCTGAAACACTAGGGAAGGGTAGCAAATGGTTAGTTTTCCTTTTCCCTGAAGGACTGGGATATTGAGGTTGGAGAGAGGGAAAGAGTAAAAAAAAGAAAAAAGAAAAAAAAAAGAAAAGAACTTTTCCTGTTCATAGTGCTTCCTATTTAGTGGTGTGGCATCCACCACATTCATAACAAGCCCCATATCTAGAAAGAATGCTATTATACATAACATAGAGAAGTATGGCTACCTCAGCATCTTCCCCATATATGTTCTGCCCTGGTTTACCTTTATATCTCTTGGATCTCTACTTGGGCACCAAATGTTGCATGTTTTTTCTGGGAAAACATAGAAATAAATTATACTCCCAAATGGGAATTATACCCACTGCCCCAAAACTGACTTGTATAAGTTCCTCTTGATAAATAAAATTAGTTTGTTAATGTTCTTTTTAAGTAAAAAAAAATGGAAGTAAAAGGCTATGGACAATTATTATAATGTCATTGATGCCTCATCTGAATTAATAGAAACTTGAGTTTAGAGTACAATATGATATTAAAGTGGCAGGAGTAACTAACAGGTTCAATTAACATAAAGCACAGACAAAAATCAGACTCTAGAAAAGTTGGATGTTTTGGTATATTGTATCTTTGCTCTTATCAGGGATTTTGCTGACCTCAGCAAACACCATTCAACTGAGAAGGATGGCTTGTTTTGTTGTAGTCTGCCAGTTAGAAAAGTTAAAAGCTTGGGGGAATTAGTCCCCCTACACTAAGTTTTCTCTCTCCTCCACACTACTCTCCTCAGCTTCTGGTAAACACAATTCTATAATACCAACATCTTTAGACCATATGTGTGACTTCTTATCTTCTAATGAGGCAATATCTTTAGAGCATTTTATGTGACTGAACTCATGTAGGCTTTTTTAATTGTGCTTGGTTTATTTTAACTTTGTATAATGTCTTCCACTTCCATTGATTTGCTTTAGATTGTGGGATTGCAACATTTTGTGGCAAAGTAATATTCTGTGATATATATATCCAGAAGATGTTCCAACTGGTAATAAGGACACATGCTCCACTATGTTCATAGATGCCCTATTTATAATAGCCAGAAGCTGGAAAGAACCCAGATGTCCCTCAACAGAGGAATGGAT
>NC_034613.1:114732232-114757262 GCF_900095145.1 Mus pahari
CTATGCCAATGCCTGGCAAATATAGAAGTGGATGCCCACAGTCATCTATAGGATAGAACACAGAGACCCCAATGGAGGAGCTAGAGAAATTACCCAAGTAGCTGAAGGGGGCTGCAACCCTATAGGTGAAACAACAATATGAACTAATCAGTACCCCCAGAGCTCGTGTCTCTAGCTGCATATGTAGCAGAAGATAGCCTAATCAGCCATCGTTGGGAAGAGATGCCCCTTGGTCTTGCAAACTTTATATGCCCCATATATGGGAACGCCAGGGCCAAGAAGTGGGAGTGGGTGGGCAGGGGAGCAGGGTGGGGGGAGGGTATAGGGAACTTTCGGGATAGTATTTGAAATATAAATGAAGAAAATATCTAATAAAATAAGTTTAAAAAAAAGAAAAGAAAAAAGTGAATGAAAGACTAGCACTCTTTCTTAAGTGGTCACCAGTATTATCTTAATCAGTCACCATTTCCCTCGTAATGCAAGATGCAGGAGACAGGTACACTCAAACCTTTTGACATGACTATGATTAAGAAACTGTAAAGAGTTGTTTAGTTTCCATGAGTAGTAGACTTTCTGTTGTTTCTGTTGTTGAAATCCACTTTAATCCATGGTGGTCTAATAAGATATAGAATATTGTTTAAATTTTGTTCTATCTGTTGAGGCTTGTTTTGTAACTGAGTATATGGTCAGTTTTGGAGAAGTTTCCATCCATGTCATGCTGAGAAATATATATATATATATATATATATATATATATATATATATATATATATATAATGTTTGGGTGAGAGATGTTAGGTCCTTTTGGTCCTTTCACGTCTGTTAGTTCCATTCTCTGTTTTTCTCTGGGTAACCTGTCCATTGGTGAGAGTGAGGTATTGAAGTCTCACACTATTAATGTGTAAGGTTTGATGTGTTTTAGTGGTTTCTTTTACAAATATGAGTGCCCTTGCATTTAGGGTTTACGTGTTGAGGATTTATATATTGTCTTAGTGGATTTTTCCTTTGATGAGTATAAAGTGTTCTTCCTTATCTCTTTTGATTAACTTTGGTTGAAAATCTATTTTATTAGATATTAGAATGAGTATTCCAGCTTGCTTCTTGAGTCCATTTGCTTGGAAAATCTTTTTCCAGCCTTTTACTCTAAGTTAATGTTTATCTATTTTTGCTCAGGAGTGTTTCTTTTATGCAGTGGAATGATGGATCCTGTTTTCTCATTTGTTCCAATAGTCTTTTTCTTTTTATTGGAGAATTGAGTCCAGTGATATCGAGAGATATTAATGCCCAGTGAGTTTTAATTCCTGTTATTTTGGTGTGTTTGAGGGTGGTTAACCTTTTTTGGTTTTGCTGACATGAGATTATTTATTTCCTCTGTTTTGTGTGTGTGTAGTTAGCTTTCTTGGAATGTAGCTTTCCTTTTAGTAGCTTATCAAGCGCAAACTTGTACAGCCACTTTGGAAATAAAGTGGTTTCTCAGAAAATTAGGACTCAATCTATCTCAAGACCCAGCTCTACATCTCCTGGGCATACACACAAAGGATGATTAATTCTATCACAAGAATACTAACTCAGCTATGTTCATAACAGCTTTATTCACAATAGTCAGAAACTGGAAACAACCTAGATGTTCCTTAGCTGAAGAATGGATAAAGAAAATGTGGTTCATTTACACAGTGGAATATTACTTAACTGTAAGAAAATAGCATCATGAAATTTTCAGGCAAAAGAATCATCAAAAAAATCTTCCTGAGCAAGGCATCCCAGGCCCTAAAAGACAACCGTGATATGTGCTAACTTTTAATTGGGTGTAACTGTAAAGTAAAAGATATTCAGACTATGCATGGATCCTCCTGGAGGGGAAATTGGAATAGATTTTGTGGGTAGATTGGGAGAAAGGTGGAGATGAAGATAGGAAGGATCAGGTCAGAGGAGGATGGAGGAAGAAAGTACTAGGAAAGACAACTGGAATTGGCAGGGATTTGAAGGTAAAGTAAAACCCTAGTGTAATGGAAATTTCCAGGAATCTACTATGGTCTTCACATTCACTAGTGAAGACTCCTAGTAATGGGGGACACGTAGCCTGAATTACCCATCTCCTGTAACCCAGCAAGTCTTCCAGTGTAGGGATTGGAACATCAACCAGCTACAAAACCTTCAACATATAATTTGTTCTGCCTGCAAGATGTGTTGGGGTAAAGTTGGTGCAGAAATTGTGGGAGTGGACAACCAGGACTGGTCCAACTTGAGACCCATGCCATGAGAGGGACACCACTCCTGACACTTCCTGTATGGCCAGGAACCAGAGGCTGGATAGCCCAGAGACCTAGGTTAGAACCAAATACAACTAGAAAAATAAATAAGTAGAATGATTCCTAATGATATTCTGCTATATGTGTAGACATTAGCTAGTCCAGTTGTCTTTAAAGAGACTTAATTCAGCAACAGATGTTGATCGGAGCAGATGCAGAATCCCATAGCTAAACAGTAGGCAGAGCTTGGGGAGTCCTGTGGAGGAGGGGGAGGAAGTATCAGATGACCCAGAGGAGTCAAGGACACCACAAGAACAGGACCTACAGAATCAGCTGACCAGGACTCATGAGGACTTGCAGAGATCAAGCAGCCTGTATAGGTCTTATCTAGGTCCTCTGTATATGTGTTATGGTTGTGTCTCTTGGTCTTCTTGTGGGATTCTTAACAGTGTGAGCAAAGACTATCTATGACTCTTTTATCTGTTTTTGGAACCCTTGTCCTCTTATTGGGTTACTTCATCCAGCCTTAGTATGAGGGGACATAGTCTTATTGTCACTTGTTATTCCATGTTTAGTTTGATATCCCTGGAAGACCTAGCCTTTCTGGAGAGAAACAGAGGATGCTGAGTGGATCTGAGGGAGAGGGGAGGTCAGGGGGAGGGGCTTGAAGGAGAGAAGGGAAGAGAAACTGTGGTCAGGATGTAATATATGAGAAAAGAATACATATATACATATATGTATACACACATACATACATACATAGAAGAATACATAGACATACATACATACATACATACATACATACATACATACATACATACATACATATAAACCATAAAACAAACAGATAAAAATCAAACATACAATTTCTTTCACATTCTCCAAGGTTGAACACTAAAGACACTCACCAGTGCAGCCCAGATCAGCTTCTCACTTTGGGCCACTGTCTGTGCCTCATTGGCTGAGTCGGTAGGGAGTGAGTTTGAGCATTTTTTTTTTTGTTTTTTAACTTTCTAGGACCTTGAAGTGCATAATTAAATTATTTGAGATATCTGTGATTGTTGTCATATTCATGTAAATGTATCTGACCAAAAGAAAAATTACCACATTAATTTTCAATGAAATGCCTCCTCAGCACAATGGCAACATAATAAGTTGAAATTAATCCTGATTCTTTAATATAGTAACATCCTTCTGTAGTCATAGTAATGGGTGTGATGTGGAGAAAGGAAGTTTAGTAAGGTGAGTAATTAATCTTTTTCATATTTCTAGAAAGTGGTCATACATTCTGATTTTGCCAGTTGTCCTTATGGTGAGCATTTATCATATCCCTCATACTCTCAAAAGCATCCCAATTTGGCTCTCTTCTCCTAATAAGATAATCACAGCAATTAGAAAGTAATTTGAGGTGACTCAGTAGTTAAGAGCACAGATTGCCCTTCTAGCGTATCAAAGTTCAATTCCAAGGACCCACATGGCAGTTCACAGCTGCCTGTAGTTCTAGTTCCAGAGGATCCTATGTCCTCTCTGGTCACTGCATCAGGCCATGTATGTGGTATACAGACATTTTTGTGACATTTGAATGTTATTCCTACATATGGAATACTTCACTGGATATCAGATGTTATGTCAGCACTCTTGCCTAGCTATGTACAAATATTTACTTATTATTTATCATTATTGTGAAGTGTAGAGGGTGATTCTGATGCCTTGATCTGGAACCTGCTTACTAATGCTGAAAGCCCTTACCTTCCATTAGTTTTTGATCTATCCATAAAGTTGCCAATAGCCGATGACTGAGCATGGGGCAAGACACTGAGAGTTACACAAGTAGGACCTAGAGGAATCGAGAGAGATGGTGAGAAGAAGGAAAAGGGAATGAGAAATGGAGTAGATAAAGCTGACCAGCCATGTGAGTGGCCACTTCCCCGACTGGGCCTGGGGTAGCAGGAGAAGTTTAGCAGTGATCGATCAGTCACTGTGTTAGCCAAGGCATTTTAAGAATAACTGGGGTGTGTGTGTGTGTGTGTGTGTGTGCATGTGTGTGTGCTTTCTTTTTTCAGATCCAAGATAGTTCCTGGGTTGGTGCGTGCCTGTGACAAGCCAGGAACACAGAAGGGTGTAGACAAAACTACATGCTATAGAGAAAAAATAAATATTCAGTGAAAAGCAGAATGTCTAATTACTACTATTATGAGTAATTTACTGAATGTTTGTAATATACATAGCAGACGTAGTCAATGAACCAGAACGTATAGTACTTCTGACTTCGTCATCTCTATTGCATTCCATTTCTTTATCCTTACAGCCAGAATGGCTGTGTTGCTTTGTGCTCTTTAAATGAGGTGTGACTACAGTGCTCAGGGTAACCACTAACTGAATGGCAACTGCACCTGACCCTGTGCTAAGCTCTTTATGGAGAATACCTCCGTTGAAGGGTGAAGATAAAAAATTGGGAAAAGTCTTCTCATGCCCAGAAATACGCAAGTAGAGAATTTCTGGTTTAATATTTAAATTTATTTAGCATGCTTAAAGGGACCAGAGCAAAATATTTCATTATATAGAAATGCTGATTAATTAAATTCCAGATTAATCTTGAAGCTAACATGCCTGTAGCATTTTGTAATAATTTTAAATCACAGTTAGTGAGATTTTTTTGATCTAAGGGATGAACTAGGCATGGATTTTATTTAAATGATTTTCTTCTTTGAATTACTTTCTAGCATATTATGTGTCTCTGGCCATTTTTCATCTGTTCTTGGTAACTAATGTCTGCCTATGTACATTGATGTTATAATTTAAAACTGACGCCCAGATAACTCAACTGCTTTGAAGATGAGACCACAGGTGACAGGAAACATAAGCAGAGGCGTGGAGCTGCAGCCTAGCAAATGTAATTTGCACATATATATATCTTAACTTGAGGCTGAGAAAATGATAATCCTGGATGACAACTGCTGTTTCAATGTTATTTTATGAATCATAGGAAACTAGACCTAAACTCATTTATGTGCAAGATGTTTACTGCTGGATGAGAGTGAATTATTTCCACGTCACTGAGACAGCAAACTGTTAAGAAAAAGGCCTTTGTACAACAGACTTCTGTTTGTGAAGTATGCTATGAAAAAAGAGTGGAAACCACAAGTCTTGATGAAAAGGATAAACTGCATCATTTTTTGCCACTTAAGCTGTTAAGCAGAGACTAAGTAAATTATTTGCTCTGTCCATATGTAATAATAATGCAGCCCCTTCCTAGGCTCTCACATAATTATGCCTGCCTCCATTAACTCTAAGCATACCAATTGCTTGTCCCCTTAAAATTCAACTCTAATACATGTAAAAATAAATCAGAAAATTAAAACCTACCAAATCTGATGGTCCCAAATATCATGTTTAATTCTCTGTAATGTATCCTTCATTCTGTAGAAGACAACTCACAATAAGGATATGCCATCAAATAAAAGAATGTGCCACAAGGATGGGATGGCTTAGTGGTAAAAATGCTTGCTGCACAACAAGGAGGACAAGTTTAGATCCAAACGGTGTGGAAGTAATTGCACACATGCTGGTAATCTGTATTATGTAGAATGGGAAATAAAAGAATTTCTGGTGTGTGCCCATAACATCAGCGAGGAATGTGATGGAGCAAGACAGTGTAGAAGTTCCTCCATCTTCTATTCTTGCTGAGGCCTGAAGTGGAAATCTGTGGTTTTATTGGAGACTCGATTGTATCATGTGATGTTTGTCAGTTAACTGTCTTATGAGAGGATGTTTTTGCTGAAGCAGACACATGAAATGTTGCTTTACTGAGAACAGATATGTGGTGGGTTTTTTTTTTTTGGGGGGGGGTGTTTTTGTTTTGTCTCTGGAGCTGCCTGGGAAAAGGGTGTGTGATGTTTGGCTAGAGTGGATGCTTGGGAGAACATGTGATGTTTGGAAATGGTATAAATATAACCCAACAGACAGTGAATGACAGTGTGTAGTACTGATTTACTTTGCCACTCCTCATTGGGCTTGGCTGACACTGGTCTTTGATGACTACACAATGATCTTTTTGAATCTTTGTTTATTGTCATTTTGTAGAGAAATATGCACCAAAGAACTGGTGGTGTTCCAGGGGCTTCTTGCTGCTTCCAAGGATTTGGGGAGATTGGGAGAGCCTTTCTTCTGGATCAAACTGCCATGAATGGGGCCTGGGAGTGGATGGAGCTACCAATGCTGATTCACGTGAACTGAACTGCTGATATCCTGACAATGCAGACTGGATTCACTCCAAAGAACTATTTATAAACAAGTCCACATCCTCCTTTGCTCTATTAACCTTTCCTTTCCACTCCCTCCAGTGTGTGGTGGGGTGGAAGGGAGTGTAAAGTATTTAAGTACACTATTAAAGTAGGTTTTGAAAAGTATAAAGCCTACAGAGGCCATTCCATGATCTCGACTAGAATCTGATCTCCTTGATGCAAAATCTCATGGAAAACGAGCCAACAATATTCTAGAAACCCAAGGTCAGGACATTCTGGCTAACTTAGTGTCTATTAAACTGTCTTTGTGTGAAACTCCCTCCACCTAACTCACATCAGCTTCTGTTAAACTGTTTAAGGAAACCCACTTCCATCTTATTGCATGTGTTAGCCTCTGTCAAACTTACTTGCTTCAAATGCTTATTTCTAAGAACACCCCCACCCTGTAGCTACCAAGGGAGATTCTAGGACATAGCTTCAGTTTCCACCTTTAAAAAGCAAAAAAACAAAAACAAAAAACAAAAAAAAACAAAAAAACTATGTTCTGTACACACACACACACACACACACACACACACACATATATATATATATATATATATATATATATATATATATATATATATATATATATATACTGTGTGTCTGAGTGCTTATCTCTGGTGAAGTCTCTGTAATGTTTTGGAGGTCCCACCGAGATCCTAAAGACTGGACCCAGATATTTAGGGGCCTCAAGATGCACAGGTGTTGGGAAGAGTATAGCAGGCTGAGAGGACTCTTGGTTCTCTGGAACATCTCTTAGGACTCAAGCCTGAGATGTTCCAGAGAACCAAGAAAATCATTGTGACCAATTATTGCAGAAAGCTCAAGAGGGACCACAATACCACCGTCCAGAAGGGTAAAACAAAGATCGTCTGGCTTGGGTGCCTCTGGAGGTAAGTGCACTTGAATAGGACATGAGAGAGGAGGTCCGACATGATCAGTCTTGTAGATCCTGTGTCCAGATCTGTGTGAAACTTACCAGAGCCCTCTGGTTTATTGGATGAATGACTGTTTAATGGTCACCTTTGATTTGTCTGGTCATTTGTTATCTGTGCGTATATTGCGTCTATCATGGTATCTATAAGTCAGGCTGACTTGACCTTGTGATGACAGAGAATACAAACATCCAGAGAAACCCTCTGTGGTGGTTTGAATATTCTTGGTTAAAGGAGTGGCACTATTTGGATGTGTGGCCTTGTTGAAGTGTGTCACTATAGAGGTGGGCTTAGCGACCCTCCTCCTAGCTGCCTGAGAAGCCTATTTGCCTTTGGAACAAGATGTAGAACTCTCAGCTCCTCCAGTACAGTATCTACCTGGACGCTGCCATGTTCTTGCTATGATGATAATGGACTAAACATCTGAACCTGTAAGCCAGCCCCAATTAAATGTTGTCCTTTATAAGAGTTGGCTTGGTCATGGTGTCTCTTCTCAGCAATGGAAACCTTAACTTAGACACCCTTTAAAACATATGTTAAAACACTTTCAAAAGGACTTTTCAGATGGGAACAATTATGGTATTAATTTTTCATCTGGAAGACACTGCATTCTTTGTAAATATCAGTGGCCCTCTTTTCAAGGTGGGATAGCCATCTGAGGGACTCTCTGAATCCCCAGGCAGTCAGAGATGTTGTTAACAGACTCTCCCTGTCTTCCTGATCAATTTCCTTATGCTAATTGCTGGGTAGCCCTTGGTCTTCATGGCTTGAAAACTTGTGCTTTCTTTGGGAGTCAGGGTTCTCTTGGTCCAGTTGGAACACTAGGAGAAACCAAGACCACTGCAGGTTCTCCCTGTTTCGTCTGAAGACATAGACATTCTGCCTCTTTATGTCCTGACTTAACTATCAGGAAATGTAAGAGGGCCCAAAGTCTTCTCCACAAGAAAGGCAAGGGATTGTTAGATGCTTTTCACCAAACATTGTTGGGGGGGACTAAGCACAGCCAAAATCCTATCACCTTGTTCCAGGTTATTCAGGTAATTCAAAGGCCTGATAACCTGACCACTGAGTTTCTGGAAAGCTCTGTGAGGTGTACCTGGTATTTACTCCCATAGAACCTGTTACCCCTGAAAACAGCCAACCACTAATATTGCTTTTTTTCATGCAGTCATTCCCAAACATCAGGAGAAAGTTTCAGAAATTAGAGAAATTTGAAGGGATGAAAAATATTCTCAACCTTTAGAAGTTGCTCTGAAACTTTACAATAGCTGAGATTCAGCCAAAGACAGACAGGGAAAGAAACTCCTCCGTGCAGTATTTGTTACCTTTAGGAACAAGGACAAGAGAGAAAATGGTGGAAATAGACCAGTAGAAAACGTCTTTGTAAAGGACTAATTAGCAGGGTAGGGGTTTCATACTACTTCTGCCTTCTACTGGGCCCAGTCGGCCAACCCACATTTATCTTTGAATTTACTGACCCAGAGGGTAGATACACTGGCCAACTAACATGGACTCAGTTGCCACAGTGGTTCAAAAACTCAGAAATTGTTGAGGTCCTGAGTGCAGATCCACAAAACATCCTGCTCCAATATGTACATGACGTCCTTATAGCTTCAACCACTGAGGAGGGATGCAGATAGGCAACAAAAGGCCTTTTAGAAACCCTCCAAGCCCTGAGGCACAGATCTCAGCCAAAAAAGCCTCAAGCCATTTGTCCCTCAGGTCACATGCATAGGCTACCACCTAGAGTGGTATGTTAAGTGGATGCTTTTCCACAACCATACATATTCAGCCATCTGGTGGATCTTTGTTCCAACTTGGAAAAGACGGGTATGAGAATTCCTGGGGATGGATGGACATTGCTCAGTATGGATAATGGGTGTGGTGGTTTGAATAGGAATGGCCCCCATAGGCTCATATACCTGAATGCTTTGCCATTAGGGAGCAGCACTACTTGATGTGGACTAGGAGGTATGATCTTGCCTGGAGTAGATGTGGCTTTGTTGAAGAAAGCATGTCACTGGGGGGTGGGCTTTGACATTTTAAATGCTCAAGCCAGGCTGAAGCCCAGGCCAAGTTTCTCTCTCTCTCTGTCTCTCTCCTTACCCCCTCTTCCCCCTCCCCCTCTTCTGTGCCTGCAGATCTAGATACAGAATTCTCAGCTCCTCCTCTAGCACCATGTCTGCCTGCACACTGCCATGCTTCCAGACATCATGATAATGGACTGACCCTCTGAAACTGTAAGCAAGCTTAAATGGGCACTTATTAGCACTTAACTGTCAGGTATAGGTGAGAAGTTATCAGCAACTGTCATACACTTCTACAAAAGTACAGATTTACAAAAACAACCCTAAAATCAAGACTGTTTGCGAGTGTTGGAGTTTATTCATTGGAAGAGATCCTCATTATGATCTTTTCACAAACTCCTTCTCTTGCTGGATAGCTAGGGAAAGAAAAATACAAAAAAAAAAAAACATTAGAAGGAATGTTCTTTTCTTTTTTCTTATTTACTTGTTTAGCTTTTCTTAATATTAACTTCAGTTTCTTCTAAAAATCTGCTTATTAACTCTCGAAAGGCTGATTGACATGCCTTTTCATTTACAATGCAAAGGCACTAACCACATATCCTCATAGTGGAGGTGTATCTGTGTGTGTGTGTGTGTGTGTGTGTGTGTATGTACCTTAGAATACTATATATATATATATATATCTTAGAATACTATACACACACATACACACACATATATATATATATACCTTAGAATTATATATATATATATATATATATATATATATATATATATATTTGATAGTTGAGTGATCGTTGAGGAGTAAGCAAAACATTTCTTTCAGCTTTATCCTTGTACAACTAGAGGGTTAGAGCTCTTCAGATGCCTTCATTGAATTTTTCAGTTCTCAGTTAAAGCTCACAGGAAAAAAACTGCCCCTCAGCTTTACAAGGACACTCTCACCTTCTCCAGGAGGCTGCCATCCTTAAGAGCAAACCTATCCCTTGAGTCTGGAACACACCTAAGCACTACACATTCTTTCACCTTATTTTGTAGTTATGTATAGAAGAAACCATAGTTTGCATAGTTTTCTATGGATAAAGCTATAGAGTCAAATTGTTGCATCCTGGAAAATGTGTAATTAACGTTTCTAATAAAATTTTAAAATACTGGGCAAAATCGTGCTACTTCCAGAATTCCAAGATTAATGAATCTATGATACCATCACTACTGAGACCTAGCCTGTAAACCACTTCCATTATTCAAGAAAAAAAAAGGCACATATTTGATATTTTAATTGCTACATTAATTATAATGATTATGTAACTACTACTTCCATTGAGGCAGTTTTAATTGAACGTTAGTTTGTTAACTGACTATACGAACCTTCGCCTGTGGTCACCCCCACTAGAAACCCCCATTACTTACTTTCCTTTGAAGGAAGAGTATTTTTCTCATCAGTGATGGTTTTTTTCAGTTTGGATCTATCGAATTTTTCCACTTCCGACAAGTCTGGCTTATCACTCATTTTGACTGAAAGAAAGACCCAAAAAGTAGTAAGTTGCCTACTAAAACTATGACCAGATTAAGGATAACAGTTTAAAAATTCATTTACTAGGAATGAATACTTTGCATGCCGTTTTTCAACAGAAAACCAACAGATCTTAGAAAGTCATGTTTTCAGGACAAGCCAGAGGATTCTGCTTGCTGCAGTGACCCCCCCCCCCAAGTGCCACAGCTGCCACCATTCTCACTGTTCAGCTGGGCAAAGCCAAGCCCCAGAGCTAACCGCAGTTAGAGGCCAGGAGCCAACCTGAGGGCATCTGGGAGGCTGTGGCATAAGGAGGGGAGGAGGGGCCGTGCGCACACTAGGCCCTGATGGCTGCTGACCAACCGGCCTTGGGGCGTGGGGGGGGGGGGGTGTGTGTGAGAGAGAGAGAGAGAGAGAGACGGAGGGGGGGGGGGAGAGGAGCGTTGGCTGCCCTCTTTAACAGTGAGCTAAACTCAAAGCTGGGTAATCTGGATTCCACATTGGTAACTGCAGAGGGAGTGGGGGCGGGGGTAAAGGCATTTGTCTGGATTGTGCCATTTCCAAATAACTTGGCACTGCCCAGCCTAAGCGGCAGAAGGTCACGAGCCAGATCTAGAAAGCCATTTCCCGCTGCCTCAACTCTCCTCTCCGCCTTTGCCATTTCCTCAGAGCTGCCTATCCCCTTAGGCATCCCAAGATGGGACCCCCATGACTTCTCTCTGTGTGCCCCCAGAAAACCTCAAGGAGAAACTAAACTTGTGCGAACTGGGCTGGAGACCAGACTCCATTAGCCCAACCTACCTGGCTTGGCCCCATGGGGCCACAAATTCTTACCTCTTTTCAGCAAGATGCACCTATCAGATCAACAGCTGTCTTCAGTTAGCTTCAGAGACAGACTGAAGTTACCCGTGCAGTGCCCGCAAGTTTATAGGCGCCTCAGAAGACCCCACCCAGAGCCCCGCCCATCACTCTGTGATTGGACAGATGGCCGTGACATCATACCTATGAGTCACAGGCCTCTGGATGGCAATCCTTACTTGTCGCATACCCCTCCCCCCCCATGCTTTTAGCTTTGTGGGTGTCTTGGTTCAACTTCAAAACCTCTGCTTATTTAGACTGATTATAAGAACATCTTTATATAGTCTTTGCCTCCTTGTACAACAACTGGAAATCATTACCACCTAAGAAAAGACAAATATTTTACCTGGGGAATATGGATTCCACACATTTGTAACTTCAGGGGGGAGTAGGGGCGGGGGTAAAGGCATTTGTCTGGATTGTGCCATTTCCAAATAACTTGGCACTGCCCAGCCTAAGGGGCAGAAGGTCACGAGCCAGATCTAGAAAGCCATTTCCCGCTGCCTCAACTCTCCTCTCGGCCTTTGCCACTTCCTCAGAGCTGCCTATCCCCTTAGGCATCCCAAGACGGGACCCCCATGATTTCTTGCCTAGTGGTACATGCCTTTGATCCCAGTTGGGGCACAGAGTCAGGCTGGCTTCTCTCTGAGAGTTAGTCTAGCCTGGTCTACATAGTGAGTTCCAGAATAGCCAGGGCTACATACTGAGATCCTGTCTTGAAAAAAAAAAAAAAAGAGAAAACACTGACTCGGTAGGGGCAGAAAGGGAGGGAGATGAAGGGTTGGTGAGGAAAGAGGTAGGGTACAAGGGGGAGAGAGGAGAGAGACAAGGGAGGGAGGAGGGAGGAGGGAGAAGGGAGGGAGATGGGAGGGAGGATGGGAGGGAGGGTGAGGGAGGAGTGAGGGAGGAAGAAGGGAGAAGTAAGAGAGAAAGGAGGAAGAGGGAGGAGGAGGGAGGAGGGAGGGGAAGAGGAAGGGAGGGGAGGGTGGAAGAAAGGGGGAAAGGGGGAGGAAGGGGGGGGGGAAGGGGGAAGGAGGGAGAGAGGGGAGAGAGGAAGGAGGAGGGGGAGGGAGGAAGGATGGGAGGAGGGAGAAGGAAGGGAGGGTGGGGAGAGAGGGAGAATGGGAGGGGGAGGGAGGAGGGAAAAGGGAGGGGAGACAGAGAGGGGTGAGGGACAGAGGAGGGAGGGAGGGGAAGGAAGGGAGATGGAAAGAGGGAGGGTGGGAGGGGAAAGGGAAGAGAAAGGGAGGGTAGGAGGAGGAAGAAGACAGAGAGGGAGGATGGAAGGAGTGGGAGGGAGGAGGGAGGAATAAAGGAGGGAGGGAGGTGGGAAGGAGGGAAGGGGGGGAGAGAGATCATAGGCAAAAGGGCTGCTCCTCTTGCCACCTTTTGCCTGCAGAGACTTCTTTACTCTAAGTGGAATAAAGATCATTAGATCTGAGGCCTGCTCCACAGAAGGGAATATATGCCTGTTAGCCTGCGCTGTAAAGATGGTCAAAAGTTGGAGAGGTCAGAGGTCACAGGTCCTGGGGAGGGAGGATTTACTACTATGGTTTTGCTAAATTCAGTCAAGCTGCCTTCTAAGTACTCCTGTTTATACCTAAAGAATAATGCTGCTCCCAGTCTCTAGAAGAGAAACTTCTTTTTTACAGTGGTCAGAGATAAATACAGAGATCCATATCAACCAAAGTGCTGAGAATAAGTGACTCTTTAACCTCTAAACACGAAATCTCTAACACCCCTCTCCGAGGCCTGAGGCCTACCCTGGAGGTAGAAACAAGCTCCTTCATTCCCTAATCTGCCTCTTGTCAGGGGATTTTATCACAGCGACAGAAATCACATGAGGGAAGCTTGTGGTAACATGCCTGAGTTGTTGGCATAATGACATGTAACATGCCTGTAATCCCAGCAGTTGGGAGAGTGAGGGAGGAAGATTATCATTTTGAGATTAGTCTGGACTTCATGTCACTGTCTTGAAAACAACAAAACAAACAAGCAAGTATATATATATATATATATATATATATATATATATATATATATATATATATAAAAGGCCAGGCATGTGGCCCACATTAATCCTAGCACTTAGGAAACATAGGCAAGTAGGCAAGGGGAGTTGGGGAAATGGGAGGCCACCTGGTCTAAACAGTGAGTTCCAGGACAGCAAGGGCTACATAGGGAAATAACTTTCTAAAAATGTTTAAAAGAAAAGAAATGAAAGAAAATATTACCATCCAGGCAAAGTCTCAGTCTTCATCTCCCTTTCCATATGTGTGTATGAGTGTGTGTGTTCTATGTGCACATGTGTGTGGATATGTTATACCCTACATGCAAGGAAGCCAAAAGAGGTGTCCTTCCCTGTTACTCTGAAGACAGAAGCTCTCCAGGAACCTGGAGCTACGCTGGCTACCGGCAAGCCCCAGTGGTACTTGTGTCTCCACTGCCATCACACTGCACAGCACAGGAGCTATGGGAACCTGCATGGCCACACTTAATCTTTACATGGGTACCAGGATCTAAACTCAAACTTCCCTGGTTAAACAGTAAGGACACTTAACCAATGAGTCATCTCTCCAGCCCTCAGTTCACAAATCTGTTATAATAAATGGCCAGAAGTGTTTCTGCATGTTCAGGGGTCTATAAATTATGTAAAATTGAAATAATAAAAATATTGCTCAAATATAATTTAAACTGTAAAATTAATACAAGATAAACTTAATTTTATGAAGCAAATAATATATAAAGGAAGACATTAATAACTATTCTCTTAACAATATCAACAATTTTCTGCTTCTTCTCCCCTGCCCGACACCTGTATTACTGTGTACAGGCACTCAAACGCACAAACACATAAACACACAGAAAGAGAGAGAAAGGTTAAAATTATTGTTCATTTTATGGGAGTAAAAGTGGCTTACTTAAGGTCCTTTAAATAGAAATGGATATAGTTCTTCCAATAGATTCGTGTTTACCATTTACTTGTCTGAACTCTCAATCAGTTTCTAAAGAAAATAGATAAAAGGCACATCATGTTCTTTGATATTGACAATGTCCCTAAAAGGGTTTATAAGGAGTTGAGAATATGGAGCACTGGGCAAATGTTTGGAACCTGAACTGGGATCCCTACCACCCACATTAGTGTTGAGTGTGTGGTACACATCAGTAACTCCTGCCTTGGCAGAACAACAACAGGTAGATTCCCCCAAGCCACCTCGCAAGCCAGTCTAGCCAAATCAGTAAGTCCCAGGTTGAGTGAGAGACTATGTCTCAAAAAGCATGACGATGACAATTAAAGACAGCAGGGACAAGCTGGACAGTGGTAACTGCACGCCTTAAATCCCAGCACTCAAGAGCCAGAGGCAGGAGGATCTCTGAGTTCGAGTGCAGTCTGGTCTTCAGAGTGCATTCCAGGACAGCTAGGGCTACACAGAGGAACCCTGTCTTAGAAAAACAAACAAAACAACAACGAAGACAGTGGGGTCTAAAGAGCCGGCTCCTCAGTTAAGAGCAATTATTGGTCTTACAGAGAACTTGGGTTTAATGCCTTGGGATCCTTCATCCTCCTCTGACTTCTGAGGGCACCAGGCACTTCTGAATCACCCCCAGATAGACTTCCTGCACCTCACTAAACCATCACAATTTGTGGGAGCAAAAAGCAATGAGTGATGCTGTAATTAGGCTTGAGTTCCACAAAGTAGTCACTGGACACAGTCAGGCAGAAGTTATAGGCCCCCAGATCCTGAGGCCTTTGAAGGTCACCTTTGAAGGCCTCCAAAATGGAACAAACCACCTTTTGTAGGCCTCTCTAGCTAATGTAAAGAGGGACCTTTGCAGGGTTGCTAAATTTGACAAATAACCTCTGCAGGCCTCCATCCAAGGCTTCATTGCTAGGGCACACCAGGAGGGTAAGAACAGAAAGTTACTGTTACATTTCCTTTCCCCGCCCTCAGCCTTCCCCTCAAGCCTTCTTCTTCTTCCCCGGGCCATTACCCCTTGCTGACTTCCCAGATCTCTAAGGTGCCAAATCCGCACCACACAGTGTGAGGACGGTGCTGTGCAGTGTGTAAGGCCGTGCTTGTCGTCCTGGGACGATAGCCTTGGGTGAGTTGATAAAGCTTCCTACTTTCCGCCCTCACGATATGGGGGCCCAGACCTGTTCTTTTTGTTTGTTTGTTTGTTTGTTTGTTTTTCGAGTGAAGCTAGAAAGATTTATCCTGGGAAAACGTACCTCCCGTGTCTAAGGTCACAGTCATGGCCAGAGTCATGGCGAACCTGAGCTATTCCTCGGGCTTAAAGGAAAGGCTTGAGACATCTTGTTTTCTCGAGCCTGCCATTTAAAGCCAAGAGCTGTTTGTTAGCCATGACATCAGAGGCTGGGGGCAGGGGGGTGGCGCGGAGGTGCGGGGTAAGGTAGCAGGGTATGGAGTGGGGTGGGGTGCTGGCCGGTGATAAACTGAAAAATAACACTCATAACTCTGTGGTAGAGGGGACACGGAAACCCACAAGCACCTTTGAATCTTCACAGCTGCCATTCGGGGTCAATTTGTGGCTCTAAAATGTCACACAAATGCCTCACCTGCTTGACGATATCTGTTTCAAATAGTACTACTGGTTGAATTTCAAAGCTTTACTGCAGTATGCTTGGGTTTCTGCCCCACTGTGCAGCATTTTATATATATATATATGGCCTTTTTTTTCAGTCTGTGGTATGTTATCTGGTATCCTTTGTTCCCTTTTAAATTTCCTAAACATTTAATCTTGTAAAACTATTTTGATGCCGTTCTCCTGCCTTTGTTTAAAGGACTTAAACAAGTTTCATTTGATTACCCTATAATTTTGCCCCATTTCGTCCTGAATCCATAATTTAATTTATCTCCTCCTGTACCTTATTCTGACTCTTGAAATTCTTTCCAAATCCCCTTTTATTTCCTCTTTCATTTCCTCTTTCAGGTGTATCTGTTGTTACTATGCTAACGTGGTTGTTTTTAATTTCCGATACTCCATTTTTGACTTCTCAGAAAATTCTTCCCATTTCGTGCATTTTACAATTGTTGGCTGAAGACTTCAGTCCGATTTATTAACAATAATGCCATTTCAACAGATTCCATGCTTCTTTTTTTAATTGCTAGTTCATTTCTTTTTCAGGAAAGCATATATAATATGGTGTAGGTTTTATTTTGATATTAGAGTAACGTTATCTCCTTCCAGGGGAAAGATTTTGGTTGTTTACTTGCTAGCTAGGAAGCAAGCATAGGAAAACCTCAGAACTGTCTGCCTCCTCCGCTCACTAGGGCTGCCATAGGATGCAGAACTAGACCTAATTGCTGGGGTAGGGACTTCAGGGACCCTGAGTTGCCAGGTCTCTAAAAGCCCAGACTTCAAACCACATGCACACAGCTCTTCCACCACCAGTGTGGCCAGTTCAGTGATGTGGCCTGGGTGTCAGGCACTCACATGGTGCAGATGGAAGTGGCTCTCCACCACCACCAAACTAAAGCTGAGAATCTCCTAGAACTCATGGGTGCTTGATGAAACTATTGTTTTTCCCCTTGGAGTACTGGTATAATCCAGTTAAGATGTACCTACCGAACTTAATTGAATTTGGTACCACTAGGGCCTCCCAAATGTTGTAAGGGAGCATTTTTCCCAGGCCTTTCCAAGACTAAGAGCTAAATCTGCAAAGTTTGCTTTGTTGGCTTGCCTTGGCATGCCCGAATTCTCTTTGCTGCTGTTGTTGTTAGCACGATGTTTCTGTAGACATTTAGCAAACATTCACAGCTCCTCAGTGTCTTCCATGCTTCCTTGTGAAACTGACTACTGCTCTTTTTAAAATGTGTGTGTGTGTGTGTGTGTGTGTGTGTGTGTACTTGTGTATGTGATGCCTATCTGTGAGCAACATATATGGGTGGTAATCACAAACATCAGTAGAAGGCATCCAATACCCTGGAAATGGAGTTACAAGCAGCTATGAGCAGCATATTGGTGGTGGAAATTGAACTGGGATCTTCTATAAGAACAAATGTTCTTAACTGCAGCCCATAGACTGCTGCTAATTTTCTTTAAAGTCCCAAGGATTAAGGTCACTTTGCATTCTCATTTTCTCCCAGTTTCTGACATAAAACAAACAAGAAAGCATTTTATGGCCATAATCTTACATTGGTAAAAATCTTTATATTTTGATGCGAAATTGAAGTTATATCTTCTTACATTAGTACAAAATTGTGTATATTGATACAGGTTTAAGGTTTTCATTGGTATAAATCTTTGTATATTGATAAAAATTTACAATTAATGTTGTTACCCTGGGATAAACATTGTGCCTATACAACTCAAAATTTAAGAATAGAAGGCTTAGACTCAATCATTTTAATAGCTGCTATTAAAAACTGTCTAGGATGGTTAAGTAGTACAAGTTAATAAATAGTAAAACTCATGGTCATATTAGATCTAATTTAGTTAATTACACTAAAGTGTTTCAAGGTTATTCAAATAATAAACAGTTTAAAAATCAATGTTTAACAATTTAGTTATGCTACATATAGATAGATGGTCTTCAAAAGCATCAGAGATCCACAAAGTATAGCATTTAAAATCATTTCATTATTGAAAAATCTTTTGATTATGACACAGTACTGTGACAGTACCCCCATTACACTTCAATTAGTGGTTGGGAGAACCTGTTGTTCTTGCAGAGGACCTCAGTTCAATTCTTGGCACTGACATGGTAACTCACAATAATCTGTATTTCCAATTTCAGGGTATCTGGCACCAAGGGCACCAGGCATGTACACGGTCAACATGTATACATGCAGGCAAAATGCATATATAGTCTAACTCCTTGGTTTTGTTATAAAGATAATTCTGGCTTTGTAAAGGAGGTTTGACAAAGTTATCTTCATTACAGTTTTTTGGAATGGCTCCAGAAAAAGGGAGATAGTTACTCTGGTATGTAGAATTTGGCTATGAACATCAGATTCAGAACATTTTTTTTATATAATTCCTTTTGATTACTGCTAATTATATTTTCTAGTTTTTCTTGATTCAAATTTGATAGGTTGTATATGTTCAGAAATTTATCTATTTCATCTAGGTTTTCCAGTTCAGGGTATATAATCATTTATAATATTTTCTTAGCTATTCTGTATATTGTTTCTAATGTCTCCTTTTCATTTCTCTTCTTATTTTGTTAATTATTTGTCAGTTTATAGGTCTTTTTGCTTTGTTAGTCTAGCTAAATGTTTATCAGCAGTATTCTTTCAAAAAAAACTAACTCTTTGAATTCATCTTCTACATTACTTTAAAATTTTTACTTTTATTTGTATACTAATCTTTAATATTTTCTCTTACTGGCTTTACATTTGGTTTCTGGTTGCTTTGTTTTTAAATATTGTTTTTTGAAACTATGTTGAATGTAGCCCATAAGTGTGTGATTAAACTTGCATCTTTCTTCTTAGTTCCAGAACAAAATCATGAGAAATTTTCTCTCCAAGCAAAGGAAAGAGATATGAGTTATTTCCAAGAAGGTTCTGGAAAACAAAACGTTTATGATGACTTTCATCTAGACATGTTTTTACCTCCACACCCCCAGGACAATGATGGAAACATGCAGATAATGGATGCCTATGGGGACCCTAAATTATTACAGTAAGTAAGAGGCAAGCTTCACGTACTATCCCTTGGGATTGTACAACTTTCTCACTCTGCAATTTTTCTCTTATTTCAATAAAAAATGAGCAGTGATTGAAGTCCTGCTTAAGGAGCCTAGAGTGATGGTTATCAATAAATTAAGACTGGTCTTTTTAATAGACTGTGTGGCAATTCCAAATATTTATAAATAGCTCTTTCCATCAATTTCTCCACAGCAACCCTTATACCTTCAGAGTCAAAGAAGATTATGGTATGATTTATTCAGCATGCCAAGAGAGAATTCTTTCTGATGAAGGCATGAACAAAGCCACACTGGGTGAAGCCTTAGGGAACTAGTCCAAGATCACGGTGAGTGTAGTAATCAGTAAATAACCTACAAGGGAGGCAGGGCAGGTGCTGTTACTTTGATCACATCTAAGGATAGATTCAGAAAAAGGAATAAAAAGACAGCAGGCTGGATATAAGAAGGTATGGCCACAGGGATAGGGCAAAGGTGGAAATTACTACAGAGGACATGGAGAAGCACCCCAGCAGTTATCTCATTGTGGTTCAGCTCTGAAATCTTGCCAGACGACAGCCAGGTAAGAAGTAGTTTAGAATCACCCGGAAGCTTATAAAAGTGACATAAATTTTGAAGAACTAGATTTTATTATTATTTAAAATATAAGCATTGAAATACAGAGAAAGGATAATTAGGAAATCCACCCACACCCACACCCAGCCAGAGAACAAAAGTTGGGAAGGAGGGAGAGAGAAGGAAAGGAAAGAGAAAATGTGCCAATTGTCTCCACATAACAAGTCTTTTCAAAGACAGGGTCAGGATAACATAGTCTATTTGATTTGTTGTCTTACTGTCATGTTTGTTTTCTCTCCTGTTCCTTGTTTGTGCCCCCATATTCCAAATGGAAGAAAGTACAAAAAGATGTGGTTAATAGATTTACTCCAGAGTTATTGCAGTGTGGGCCTCATACCAGGTGATGTAAGATATAAACACTCAACCCCAGTTTGTCCATGCAGGGTATAAGGAGAGTCCAGGGTCCCTGCAGGATGTTGGCCTCCAGCATCATTTCTGATGTCTTTATTCTTTATAGTTCCAGTACATCAGAAACAGTGCACAATTCTTTGTTCAAAATGCCAAAACTGCTGTTGAATTGATGAATATAAACTACAAGATAAGTGACAAGGAGAACACAAAGGTTGATGTTGATGGATTTTTTTTTACTACTTTTTGCATACATGGAGCCTGGCCAGAGATGAGTCTGTCTCTGGGACAGGAAGTCCTGATGTTTACCCTCCCCTCCCTTCACATCTATCTATGTGAATTCATCCAGTGAGTCTGCATCTGTACATTATAAGTTAACACCAGAACAACTGCACACAGTAAAGGTAAGACAGACCCACAACACATTGCTTCTGCTTCCCCACACCTCCCCTTTTCCTCCAACTCAATGAAGTCCCTGTCACTAACACACTCAGAGCCTCAGAGCTACTCTTTCCACATCTGTTTCTGCAGCTGAGTATGAAGAAATGATATGATGACTCCAGGAAAGCTCTGTACCTCAAAAAGCTTCACTTTGACCAAGGTATGACTGACAGCAAAAATTGCAGGTCACAAATCTTCCTGGGAGGAAGACAATGGTAACCTTCGAAGGGGTGTGCACTGGTACTGGTGTAGACAGACTTCTCTTTGCCTGCTAATTGCTTTCTGTTCATTTCCTGAAGACTTGATAGCTCATGGAATTGACATGTTTCTGAACAGAAGAAGCTGCATGACTGCCACCCTTCAAATCATCCAAGAGGATTTCCCCGAGGTGAGTAAGGCCATAGATCCAGTGATGCTATTCGGGTGGAGGTCCCGAAGGAACAGAGTACAGGGAGGCTTGTCTCTTAGAAATTACACAGTAATGATCATATTAAATCTTACTCTCATAAGCTGTTGTCCTTGAATGTGAGCAACAACAAAATATATTGGCTAGATGGCCTGTCTGAAACACTAGAGAAGGTTCATCCCGTCAAGGGTCTCAACCTTTCAAGAAATTTGGTAAGCTGAGATTTGGTTGCAGGTGGAAGGCAATGTGCATGCTGGTGTGTGGCTGCAAGAGGAGAGAAAGTTGCCTGTATGAGGATGGGAGCTGTAGATGCTAGGTTCTAAATCTATATGGCTTGGGGTATCATTTGGGACTTGTGTCGGACATATAGCCCTTTGGTGCACTTCCCACAGGTACTATTTGATCTACGACTGGTGATCGGCATGGCCTCCTTAGTGCATACCATGCAGATTCCTGTTTTCTCCCTGGTCATCACTTTCAACTCCGATAAGGAAGACCTGTGAGTAGCCCAGCTGAAGCTTTATTCTGGAACAGCAAGTTCCACCTCTAGCATGCACAGGGGTGAAACCACCCAGAATGATACAAATACCCTCAAGTTTCTCTTTTGTTCTCCCAGGAGCAGCTTAGAAGACTACTTCAAAGATAACAGGAGTATGATGAAGTTGAAGAACTCCTGTAAGGATGTGAGGAAATGATAAAGGAGGCAATAAATAAATAGCACAAGGCCCAGTGGGGTATAGTAACCACTATCTTTGCTTCTCTACTTTATACAGTTTTGTGGATGCAGCTGCTGAAGCACAAAAAAATATGACATTGTGACCTGCCTCCATGACCTGCCAAAAACACAACACGATTTAAATTCCTATGTAATAGACCTTTGTGTCCAGACAGTGAGTACCTGCTTCTTCTGTAGGCGTGACCAGAAGGTACAAGTAAGTAAGAACTGTTAGAAGAAGAATCAAAATCTTAGTTTTACACCATTTTCTTTCTTTTCAGGAAAAAAATTGATCTGCTTCTTTGTCAATGGAGTATTCAAGGAAGGTAAGTGTAGAATCTATCAGAGCTTTCGGGGTTCCTTTCTGGCGGTAGAAGTTCCTACCAGAGCATTCCCAGCCCCATTCTCGTTCTTTCTTTCCCCTGTCCCCACTCCCCTTCTCTCCCCTCTCCCTTTCTCCCACTCTCCCCTCTCCCCCTGTTCCCTCTTCGTTCGCTTCTCTTCTCTTCTGATTCATTGTTTCCCACATGTTGTTTTACACTCTGCGCAGTTCAGGCATCAGGGCTATAAAGTTGGCCTTCTCTTGTTCCCCTCAGTGTAAATTGTCCCATTCTGGTTTCCTTCTGGGTGACACAGTGTCTGCTCTGGCTCTCACTGTGGAGTGGTGTGCGTGTTTTAAAATCATGTGCAACTCCAATATTTTGTTTTGTTTTCTTTCCTCTCATTTCATTCTGTTTGCTTGTTGCCATTGAAGTGGAAGGAAAGTCTTGGGGATGTATCTGTGCCTTCACCTGGACATTTATCTTAACTGCTGACAGGCATTTCAGGTGAGGACTATGTTGTGAGTGGATATAGAAACCCTCATTCAGCCTTGGGCCAGGAGTGCATTCATCTACTTTTGAGAGATTCTCAATACTATAAAGTGCACACAAGTAGCTCTAAGAACATCTTGGTAAGTGATTAGGAGTATGGCCTGTGCTTCCATTTCTCTTCCTGCCTCCTCCCTTTCTGGAAGTTGCTGTGCAGAAAGTGTTACAACTATTAGCCCCTGCCAGGGAGCAGGAGAGTCAGCCTGTCTGTGGAAGCATTGCTCAGAGAGCATATGTACAGTGCTCCATGCCCATGTTCTTGAGGGAGTGCCTTCAAACTCCTATTTTCACAGCAGAGGCACTCTTGCTTTGCGGCCAGGTCTGTGGACCTCTCACAAAGAGCAGCAATTAGTAGTTCTGAATTCTAGGCAGGTGTTGAATGGGAACTCTGTAACATCTGTTTCCCAACACACAGATTTCCTCTATTTCTGTAATGCGTGTACTTTAGACAAAAAAAAAAAATAAAAATAAAAAGTAAAAAAAAAATAAAGTGTGTAAATGGTGAGACAGGTGTTGTACCATCCGTTGGCAAGTTACTCCTGCAATTGGTTGTACTTAATGTGATATTCTATTGACTGCCATTTGAAGTTCCTTTTTCACTTTTTAAAAGTTATTTATTGTATGTATGTGAATATGCTGTAGCTATCTATCTTTAGACACACCAGGAGAGGGGATCAGATCCCATTACAGATGGTTATGAGCCACCATATGGGTGCTGGGATTTGAACTCAGGACCTCTAGAGGAGCAGTCAGTGCTCTTAACCACGGAGCCATCTCTCCAGCCCACTTTGTTCACTTTTAAGAGTTTAAAAATATGTGATCTATTTAAAATGAAAAAAAAAAATGAGTTCGGAATGGAATTTGCACAGACACTTTGTTGATCGTTTTCCTTGAAACCCTTTTGCTGGCCTGCTCTTCTCCAAAATAGCCCCCTTCTGTTTTCATGCCACATGGAGTCTATTACCTTTAGGGCCCCTTTCCTTCCCTCCTCCACTAAGACCTGTTTTTACTCTCCCCTTTTTTCTCCTTTCTAGTTTGCAGACATATGCTCACACCTGTACATGTGTATATATACATATATATATACACACACATGTAAAAAATTAAGAACTCGAGTCCACCTATAAGAGAAAATTCTGTATTTGACTCTCTAAATCTAAATTACTTTGCTAAGTATAAGAATTTTAAATTCCCTACTACTATGGTTTATACTCAGTGGTCATATTATTAAACCTAAGTACTCACATTTACTTCTGTGCCCACTCTTCATCAGAGAAAGTTCTTATGGTCATGGCAGAAGCTAATAGAGAAACCCATAACCAGCCAGAGTACTAAGAAAAAGTAAGGCCAGGAGAGTCAGCTGATGGGAAGATGTACAACAGAAAGTCATCTTCTTGGCATAACACAGGCATTACAGGGATGAACTGATTGCAGCTCTGGTTATAGGCATTAAGACCCAATCAAGGTTGACCCCCATCGACATATCGCTATGGATGCAGGAGTTCCAGGAAGCACGGTACCTCTCTGAGAGACTGTTGGCAGTTCATGGGTGTTGAAAAAAAATTTTTTTTTTAATTCTGAAATCTGTCTCCTCACTCTGCTGATATTCTATTCTACTTCAAGAGATCTGCTTAATTCTACAGGCCTTATTTGTCACTTTTGGTATTTTCTGCGATAACATCTGTTTCAGGAAGCCTTGGCCTTTACTTCCCTTTACTTATACATTAAGGACTTCCCTTATGTATGCCTCTCATAGTGTCAAAGTTCAGATCTTACATGAAGAAGGCCTTTCGTTCATTGGGGTTTTTTTTTTTGGCTTTTGTTTGTTTGTTTGTTTGTTTGTTTGTTGTGTGTGTTTGTGCGAGTGCTTGAGTGTGCGTGCATGAGTGTGCAGGGTGCTGTGATCTGGTTTTGTTCTTACACATATGGAAATGCAGTTTTCTCTCCATTATTTCTTAAAGAGGCTGCCTTTTCTTTGTCAAAAAATTAGGTGTTTCTGTCTGTGAAGGTTTATGCCTGTATTCTCTATTCTATTTCAATAGTCTGAATACTTTTGTGTACGTTCCATGAAGTTTCTTTTTCTTTTTCTTTCTTTCTTT
>NC_034613.1:114757301-114787875 GCF_900095145.1 Mus pahari
CCCTGGCTGTCCTGGAACTCACTTTGTAGACCAGGTTGGCCTCGAACTCAGAAATCTGCCTGCCTCTGCCTCCCGAGTGCTGGGATTAAAGGTGTGAGCCACCACTCCCAGCTTGAAGTTTCTTTTTTAATTCATTGACAGATCCATACTTATCTATAATGTATCTGAATTTTTACCCCCTCTTACCCTCTCTCATACCCTTCTCACTTTTGTGTTACACCTGTTCTTTCTAACAAGTTCTCAATCCTACTTTCAAGTATTTTGATATCATTATTTGGGGGTTTGTTTGTTTTTTGTGACACACTAAATATAATTAGTGTTGCTTGCATGGGTTTAGTTGGGAGGATATTAACCATACTATGAGCATGTTGGTAATGGCTACAATACCAAATGTAATGACTCCTTCTCCCACTGCATCTAATTAACCACCGTTAGTTCCTCAGACAGCTATGCTACTCCAAATGCCTCTGCCTATTTATAATGGAGTGCTTATTGATCTCATTTTGCATTGTTCTTCAGTCTGAAACCACAGCTGCTATGACTTCACAGGTGAAATAGCCATGCCACATACAGAAGACAGAAGATGGTGTTTCAAAGAGTTTATCTCACTAGCCAGCATTTATTTTCTTTCTGATAGCATTTTTGCAATGTTCCTTTGGAACCTTGAAAGGGAAAAACAGATGTTCCATTTAGAGATGAGTGGTCAGCCCTCAGTTATTTTCAGCTCTTTGACCAGTCTCCATGATGTCACCCACTGCAAACAGAGCTGCCTCTTCATTTTTTCTTTTCCTTCCTTCCTTCCTTTCTTTCTTCCTTCCTTCCTCCCTCCCTCCCTCTCGATCTCCCTCCCTCCCTTCTTTCTTTCCTCCTTTCTTTTGTTTTGTTTTTCGAGACAGAATTTTTCTGTTTAACAAACAGCCCTAGCTGTCCTGGACTTGCTCTGTAGACCAGCCTGGCCTCAAACTCACAAAGATCTGCCTGCCCCAGCCTCCCAACGTGCTGAGATTAAAGATGTTTGCTACCATTGCCAGGCTAAACAAGGATGAGAGAAGCACTAGCATACGGGTATAAATGTAAATGTTTACAGACGAGGTGGTAGTTTATTCCTTTACTCCAAGCACTACAGAGGCAGGCCCAGTTCTGAGTTTGTAGCCAGGTCCGGTCATCACACATCGACTTTCAGACCAGCCAGATCTACACAATGAGACACTTATCTAAAAACAAAACCAAAACCAAATCCACACATATCCATAAATCAGTGTGATAGTGTTTACTTAGCAAGACAACTTCCTCAGTAGAAGTAGAAGCTTCCTCCCTTGCACCCATGACTTTGTTAACTATGGAGTACTGACCAGTATTCCAGTACTTGGCATGGCTTTCCTCCTGGGAAATAGGTTTCAAATACAATTAAAGCAGTTCATTTTCCAAGTAGCTGTCATTCTGATATTGCGACATTAGGTAAATAGTTTTGTGACATGCCAACAAAGTAGTTCACAGAGTTCACAGCTTCCTAGGACCAGTCATAGCTTTTCTTTCTCCAGTAGTCTAAATAGCACCCTTTTGGCACTATGAAAGTAGCCCGGCGGTAGGGGAGCCTTCCAGCTAGTTGTCAGCTTGATTTCTTTGGAATCAGACCAAAATATCAAAGTTTAGAACGTCTTTAGCCATGGGAACCTAATTTTTTTGTTGTTGTTCTGGCAAATAACAAAGAGCAATAGAAACTGGATGTACTACTTGGGAAACCACTGAGACTTCTTTGATCAACAACTCATAGTAAAGTACCTGATGTTTGGTACTAAGGTGTGTGTGTGTGTGTGTGTGTGTGTGTGTGTGTGTGTGTAGATAGATGGTACATTTTTCATTTTTAAAAAAATATTTTTTAAAATTTTGTGTGTGTGTGTGTGTGTGTGTGTGTGTGTATTCATTATCCATTTATATACTCATGGATGTATAATCTGGTCTGATTTCATTTCTCAGCTATTCTGAATACAGCCACACTAGACATGGATGTGCAAGCATCTCTGTACTGGATTATGGAGCTCTTTTGGCATGTTCCCAGGAATGGTATAAACAAGTCACACAGTACTTCTAATTTTTACTTTTTAAGAAACCCCCATGCTGATTTCCATAGTGCCTTCACCAGTTCCACCAGTTCACACTTCCACCAACCGTGGATAAGCTTTCTTTTCCCCATATCCCCACCAGGATTTGTCAAGAAAACAACTGGCACCAAACGCTTTTGAAGATGCAGTATATGTTTAAGGGCTTAAGGATACATTAAAGTTAAAAGGCTTACTAGGGGAAAGGATAATGGCACTCTGTATATCCAGTAGCCAAGCAGTTCCTGAAAGTGAAAACTGGTTTAAGGGGATTTATCCAGAGTTGACCACTACTTTCTGTTTTCTATTTCTTTTCTTTTTTATTAGATATTTTCTTCAGTTACATTTCAAATGCTATCCCGAAAGTTCCCTATATCCTCCCCCTGTCCCGCTCCCCTACCCACCGACACCCACTACTTGGCCCAGGCCTTCCCTTGTGCTGGGTCATATAAAGTTTACAAGACCAAGGGGCCTCTCTTCCCAATGATGACCGATTAGGCCATCTTCTGCTACATATGCAGCTAGAGACACGAGCTCAGGGGGTACTGGTTAGTTCATATTGTTGTTGCACCTACAGGGTTGCAGCCCCCTTCAGTTCCTTGGGTACTTTCTCTAGCTCCTCCATTGGGGGCCCTGTGTTCCATCCAATAGCTGACTGTGAGCATCCACTTCTGTATTTGCCAGGCACTGGCACAGCCTCACAGGAGACAGCTATATCAGGCTACTGTCAGAAAAATCTTGCTGGCATATGCAATAGTGTCTAGGTTTGTTGGTTGTTTATGGGATGGATCCCTGGGTGGGGCGGTCTCTGGATGGTCCTTCCTTCTGTCTCAGCTCCGAACTTTGTCTCTGTAACTCCTTACATGGGTATTTTGTTCCCCATTCTAAGAAGGAATGAAGTATCCACTTTGGTCTTCCTTCTTGAGTTTCATGTGTTTTGCAAATTGTATCTTGGATAGTCTAAGTTTCTGGGCTAATATCCACTTATCGATGAGTGCATATCTTGTGTGTTCTTTTGTGATTGGGTTACCTCACTCAGGATGATATCCTCCAGATCCATCCATTTGCCTAAGTTAATAGCAGCCTTATTTATAATAGCCAGAAGTTGGAAAGATCCCCGATGGCCCTCTTTCTTTCTTTTTTCCTTTTTCTTTTTTCTCTTTTCTTTTTTTATTTTCTTCTCTTCTCTTTCTTTCTTTTCTTTCTTTCTTCCTTTTTTAAAACTGCTTTTATGGCCCTGGGCTGGTCCATCTGGAGGGACCACTATCACCTATTTTTTTTTTAACAATTGTTTTATTGAGCCTCCCACCAAAACTATTTTCATCTTGTATCCCGGGTCATGAAGATGGTCTGTCTGGACTGACCATCACCACCTAGTATTGTTCCTTATAGGCTGGTTATTCCTTCCAAAAGTTAATCTCCTGCCTCATAACATTATCAGGCTTTCTGATAATGTAGACTGGGGACTGAGGGGGAAAACATGCACTTTTATAAAGGCAATTTCAAAATTACAAACATCCCTAAACCAGGAAAAATGTCTCTCACCATAGTCTACTAATGTCATAGCTCAGCTTAGAGTTGAGGCATAAAGGACTGATGGGCTGGGACATTTCTAAGTGGTATACATGTTAGAAACACTTTCTGATTCTAAAGCTTATTTTAATTAAATTTATGTTCAAATAGATAATACAAACATGAGCCCCGGCATTCAAAATGCAAGGGCTTATATAATCACAGATTTAGGGGGCAAGAAACATGAGGGGGAAAGCCTGCAAGAAATCCACAAAGCAGGGACTCGTGTTGGTCCATGGATACAAAAATACTTTGGTATTACATCTCATCAGTAAAAAGATTCCTGTTTTCCCAGTGCCTAGATTAAATCCAAGCCACTGCACCTTATGGTAGTGAGGTCATCCTGGAATGCAACTCATCTGCACCGTTGTTTTTCTCCACCACTGTTTTTCCTCTATCCTTACTTTATGTTATCTAAGACTATTTCAAAACAAGAAACATGCCGGACAATAAAAGATTTCAAGGGATGGCAACAGGAAACATAAAAAGGGAAACTGAAAAAAAAAACAAAAAACAACGGTCTGGCAGCAGAGCAGTTTCCCATAGGGTCCGCCGCTGCAGCATGCATTTTATGCAAACAAGCCCTTACAGGTGCGTCACTGGAGGATTTTGCTTGTAGAAGGAACAGTTTGGAATTTGTTGGAATAAATGAGAATTTTTATTTGTAAATTCAGCATCAAGAACCGCCCCACCCCCAGCATCTTTTCTACCTTGAGCCCCTCCCCTACCTCACCAGCTCACTTCAGTGGGCGGTGGGTGGGGTTAGTGACCAACGTGTAAACACTAGAATTCTTTGCTATCCTTCCGCCCGGTAAGGCGGCCGCTTTTTCTCCTGACGCCACAGCGTGAAAACCGCATGCATTTCGAAATGGAAAGACATGCCTAAGAAGGAAGCTAAAAACCGACATTTGGTAATCGCCTGCTTGCCGGTGTTTGGCGCGGTTTCCCCTAGCTCGGTATCAGAACCTAAGTGTCGCAGTGTGTGCCATAAGCCGCATTTTTGAGCGGCAGCAGTATCTCTCCGCTTCCCTAAGCCGGAACTTCTTCGATAACTCTAGCTCCTCCCTTTGCGGGCCTCCGTAATGACGTAGCCGCGCCTAGTGCGTCCCGGCGGATGTAGGTAGCGATGTAGTTGCTTCGCGAGGGACTGGAGAGAGGAGTAGGTACCGAAAGGTGACAGTAATTTGCTAGTCATGGCCCTTCATCTTGTCGTACCTCCCAAGCTCCCGGCAAGCCCCTAAATACAGTCGCCGCCATTGTCTCTGCTCCCTGAGGCGGACTGCCAACGGCGTTTGCCTGCCTCCTTTCTGTGTGGGAAGGCGCCACCGGAAGAACGCACCTTAGAAAACAGCCTTGGATTCAGACAGGTTAGTAAGAAGGAGGGCATGGCTTGCGGTTGAGGATGCGCGTTCCATGATGGGTGCGTGATTCGTGACCTGATTTTAGGGGGCGAGTGTTGAGAAGACAGACTAGGGAGGATGAGAAAAAGCTACGTTTCCATAAACTCGCTTCATCACGTTTGGGAAGGGAGATGGATGCAATGGCATCATCGACTGGGGACATGGCGTACTTGTCAGAGAAAAGGAGGACTACCACCACTGATGAAGGCAATTGTCTGAGGAGCCTTGAGAATCAGGGAGGAGATAAATACAAAGGGGTTGTAAATGTGGGAACATTACATCTTGTATTGGGTGTATTCGAAGATTGCACATTCTGGTTGCTTATCTGACCGTTAATTAACCATATCTTACTCAGTGCGATTTCATTTGATTTGGGGCTGTCACACATGTATTTGTGTTGATAGATTTTGTGCCAAGTTTGCATTTCTCCATGTTTCAGGGCGGCAGATCGAAAGGGGAGGGGAGAAGATAAACAAAACTGACTTGATTTCTGTACTGTGGGAAAAAAGGTGCAAGACTAGGTAGGGTTCTAGAATAATTTCTACATCTCCTCTTTTCCAGCCTTCCAGAAATGCCCTCCGAGTTACCCCAACTATGTTTCAGAATGTGATAGGTTTGTGTGGGTGGGTGGGTAGGGGGTAGTCATAAGAATGTGTAAGAAAATTGAAAATGATACTTTTCATTATTTCCCCAGCTTCCTGTTATTGTCAGGCGTTTCGTCCCTACTGCTACCACTACGACCGACTGTGCAGAGATGAGTTAGTTGTCCCTTCATGGAAATGATCGGGCTTTAAGAATATAGCAGAGGAACATGGAGATTTGGGGGTGTCATGGGGGATGGCAAAGGAAAGGGAATCAGAGAATTCTTTACCAAACAAGTCTCTGTACCCAGGAAGCATTTTGTTCCTAAAGTACTGTTTCCTAAAACATACTCAGGAGCGCTCCTCCCCTGCTTGCGATTTCCATTGATAGACACATCCAGAGGCTTGTATAACTGTTGACTGTTGTGAATGTTTGGAAAATAATTGAATGTGAAGCTAGGGGATAATGAGGAGGCAATTGTCCAGATTCTAGGCTTAGTGTGAAGGGTCACTGAGACTAGAAGGGCACATCCTCTGTCTTATCAGTTTCTTGATGACCTCTAGCTGGACTGTGGATTCACTTAGGAATTTTGGTCTGCTCTAGAGATAGATGCAGGATGTGAACATCTTCCTTTCATGCCCTCTTGTCCTGCTCTAACACTTCATTATTAATCTATTTTTCAACTAGGGGATTACCGAAACAGTCACTCAAGAGGACAAATGGTGGGCCCCAAGGGAGGAGGAGGAGGAGGAGGAACAGCTTTGAAGTTGGATAATGGGAGGAGAGGAAGACCAGAAAGGGAAAAGCTAGACAAACTGTCTGAGAGGCAAGAATAGGGTCCAGGAACCAAGGCCTGTATCCCAAGAGCTGAGTTTCTCTGTCCTCTTTATCTATCTATAGGTTTGCCAGATCTGCTGTAGGGCTTGTTGCCAATGGAAACAGAGAAAGGAGGAGAAAATTCCTTGACAAGAGCACAGGTTAGTATGAATGTGGGGACTCCTTGAGTAAGACCTATAGTATGGAATAGTAAAGATTTGGTTGGCTCCAGCCCAGGTCAGCAGACAGCCTTGGAATTTTGCAGCCTCTAGTGTCCATCCAGCTTTCCTATTCTTTCTGCCCTTATTGGTGTCTGCAAAGACAATTGCTATCACATGAAGGTGTAGACAGTGGGTGAACTGAAAGAAGGAGTTGGCTCCTTGTCTACTTCTTCCCCATAGAGCACTGAATTTCCATACTGAACTATGTCTCTGTGCTTATCAGCATGAGAATAAAGAAAATTGGAAGAGACTTAAAGCCCCATTTCCTTCCTCCACCCCTAGGTCCAACTTCAGTGACAGATCTGATGGCCTTGGAGTGGCTGAAGACCACCACCCTCCACAGGCCTGCGCCCAAGCACAGCTATCCTTTATCTTGAGTGGGCTTCCTCAGCATGCTGTCTATATGATTGGCAGAAACTGTAGTTGGAAAGGGGGCTGAATGACTACTGGACATTCTATGAAAACACCTACTTGGGGCTGACTTTCGGGCAAGGCTGAGACAGGGCATATTTATATTTAGCTTTGCCTTTCTCTTGAATCATGATTGGCTCTAAAACTAAAAAGAAAGCTAGAGAAGAGTCCGGGGCTTCCTCAAAACCTGGAACCAATAGCCCTGCCAATGCTAAAGGAAAAGCCAAGAGTCAGACCAAGAAAGCAGTTAAGGCAGAACCAAAGGAAGAATGGGGGAACCAGGCTGAGGCTAGGGATGACGCAGCGGCCAGGACACAGCCAGCCGTTTCCACTGAGCCCAAGACTGTGACCTGGAAAATAAAAAAAAAGAAAGAGAAGACTAATGCTAGAGTCGTGGCTCAGGCTAAGACAGAACTCCTGGCAGAGCCTGCTTTAATGCCTCATACCAAGTCAGATGCTCTGCCTACATCTGTGGTCATAACTGTAACCAAGTCTGAAGTCAAGGTTGACACTGGAATTGAGGCATCTGTCAAGGGCTCTGCCAAGGCTACTGAAAAGCGCAGTATTAAGCACAAGCCTGAGATAAAGAAAGAGGTCTGTGTCAAATCCAGGGCTGGGGACAAAGCTAAAGAGGTCTGTGTCAAATCCAGGGCTGGGGACAAAGCTAAAGAGGTCTGTGTCAAATCCAGGGCTGGGGACAAAGCTAGTATTGTCATCAACACCACTGATGAGGATGAAGATTATGTGTGCTCCTGGTTTTGGACTGGAGAAGAGCCTAGTGTAGGGTCCTGGTTCTGGCCTAAAGAAGAAAATCCTCTTCAAGTTTATCAGCCCCCACCAAAGGTTGAGGAAGAACCTGAACCCCCAGATACATTCGACTATGCTTTAAAAAAAAAAGCTGCAGCATGGTTAAGGGGCAGATTTATTGTCCTGGTCCCAATTGAGGAACCACAGCCATCTTTACCTCCAGATGGGAACTGGACTCTGGTTGCAACCTTAATTGAAACTCCCCTGGGTATTCGTCCTTTGACCAAGATCCCGCCTTATGGTGGACCTTACTTCCAGACTTTAGCTGATTTAAAAAACCAAATCCGGGAAAAAGAAAAGTATGGACCCAATCCAAATACCTGCCGCTGTAAATCACGAACCTTTAGTTTAGAGCCTGTTGAGTTTGATAAACTTGTTGCCCTACTTAAGTTAACTAGGGATCCGTTTATTCATGAGATAGCTACAATGATAATGGGGATCAGTCCTGCTTACCCATTTACTCAAGATATTGTACATGATGTTGGTATTACTGTTATGATTGAAAATTTTGTCAATAATCCAAATGCTAAAAAATACCCTAGAACTTTAAATATAAATGCCGACCCTGACGCTCCTGAAGAAGTGAAAGAGACTGAAGCACATGTAAATAAAGTTTGTAGGGACATACTCTGTTGTCCTTTGAACTGCTCCGTGCAAGTGGAGGAACTGAAGCTGTTAGTGAGCTTGAGTGTGAAATTTGATTATCACCACGTGGTTATCTATTATGTTCGCTATTTCATCTCACTGTTAAACAAAGGAAGTGTCAAAATCAAGTTTCAGATTTTAAGAGTCCTTTTGTGTTTGTCAAAAAATCAAGCCAATACAAGAGAACTGATCAGTGCTGAAGTAATGTCTGCACTGGTTGCTCTCTTTCACAAGAATGAGTCAAAAGCTAATATTCTTCATATCATTGAAATATTTGAGAATATAAATTTCCAATTCAAAAAGAGAGCAAAACTATTTAATAAGGAAATGTTCACTAAATCTGAACTTATTTCCATATTCCGGGAGGCAAAAGAATTTGACCAGAAACTCCAAGACTTAACAGACCACAGTGACCCTGACGTGAGAGATAAAGTTATCCGATTAATACTCAAACTCTAAATAGCTGTATATTCTCTCAAAACCTTGAACATTTTTCTCTTTCCAGTATAAAGCGAATGCTTATTATAATTATAAGTTTGATAACTTACGCTCTCTGTGTTGAGGGAGACCATTTTATGGATGCTAGTCATCTTGAAAGATTGAATACTTGCTGGTTTTTATTGTGCTATATAATATAAATTAAGGTATTTTGATATTTCTGTAATGTAACCCAGTACTGAACCTATTCATTCTAAATAAGCTATATTTCTGTGCATTATATTGATATAAGTGTATTTTCGTATTCCATTTACGTGTTTTTAATAAAGTCGCATGCTAAACACAATGAAAACATTGTTCCAGTTCTTTAGTTGAAATGTAGTCAAGAGATGAACAATGTATATATAGCCAAAATTGTTGCCTGTCCATTTACTGATGGTGGGGGGTGGCACAAACAAAACAGGTTCACAAATTGGCAGATCTTTCAGTTTCACCATGTTCAGGGAATACAGTCAAGCATTCTGTGACCAAGAAGACAGGAGTATGCTTCTGGCTGCTGGAAGGTGTAGGCGGCAGGTTTTCAATGGAGGAGTGATACTGAATCCGGACAGACTAGGAGGAGGAGCATACAGATGCTTTCACATCACTCTTGAGTCCAAGAACTTGTACTTAGCTTGCACATCGGCTGCCCCACCGGGATACCCTGAAGTTTTTAATCCCAGAGAGATTTTCTGGTTCTCACCCTATTCAGTTCAATTATTGTCAATTGTGGGAAGTGCAGTTCTAAAGGGACTCAGGCACACTGTTTCCTTATTAGCCCCCTCCCTATCCAGGAATGTCAGATTTACTACTTCCAATGAGGTTTTTTTTTTTTAACCCTGCAATCATGGGCCTCAGAGAAGGGCTTGGGATCACCTACAGAAACTGATAGTGATATCAGTTCTACTTGGGTGGTTGTTGGTTCTCATCCTTGCTTTGGTTTGGCCAATACTTTTGGTAATTTGTATGTACTCTAGATTGCAGCCTCTCTTTTGTTCTGATTCTTAAGTGTCAGAGCATGACTGTTTGTGTGACACACCCAAAGAATATCAGAGTCCTTTAGGACTGCTTGGTTAGAAACATTAATCTCCATACTACCTCTGTCCTGCTTCTTTTCACTTTACTGTTTGAAGCCATGTTTATTCTACCTCAGTCTCCTGTTTATAGAGCAAGCTAGGTTCAGAGAAGAAGCTAATGGTGTGGAACAACAGGTTGGGATCTAATAACACCTTTGTTTCCCCTACTACCCAGATCCTTTGTTGCTGTTATTCTCAATTTACTGCCCAGAATTGGGAATGACAGAGATTATAATCTCTGGAAGAACTGTGCGTGTGTGTGTGTGTATGTGTGTGTGATTTCATTCAGACAAATAGCTGCGATTGCGATCTTTTGAACTACCTTTTGCAAATTTTTCATGCATTGGGAGAAGGTCTAAAAAATATCAACATGCTGGAATAGATCTTAAGTTTTAACAGCCAATCCTGGTTTAATTTCTATGGAGGTCAAATATGAATTTATTTCTCATACTTCTAGTAATAAAAAAGGAAGGATAATTTGTCCATATTTGTAATTTAGGTGTGTGTGTGTGGGGGGGAAGCAGTGGGTTTTTTTTGTGCAATATACCACTTTAATTTAGAAGATTTTTGAAGTTCTGTGTAACTGTTTTTAATTCACAGATCTCCCCTAGCCTATAATAGCAGCTGTGAGTACTTCTCTCAGTGGAGATCTTCGTAGTGCAGTCGGACCAAATCCTTTGGAAGTATTCTGTATCTCAAATGCCCTGTGGAGTACACTCTTAATCAGGTAATGGCTTAGAGGTTTCCAATATCAGCTAAGGACAAGGGGGAGTTTGGGATTTGTATATAATGGTGTCAAAGTAAGAAATCAAATCTTCCTGCCTGAATGGTATTTTTGTTTTTTGAGACAGGGTTTCTCTGTATAGCACTGGCTGTCCTGAAACTCACTCTGTAGACCAGGCTGGCCTCGAACTCAGAAATCCGCCTGCCTCTGCCTCCTGAGTGCTGGGATTAAAGGTGTGCGCCACCACGCCCGGCCCTGAATGGTGATTTTAAGAGTCAAAGTCATCTCCCATAGTTTCTGACATGTCATTATTTGTACACTTAAATTGTCCCCACAGTTGGGCTATCAGTCGGAGTCCCCAGTTTCTTCCTAGTGAAATAATAACCATTTATTAGCTTCCCCCCATAATCTCCCTAGCCTTTTATAACAATAATTCTACTCTCAACTTCTTTAAGTTCAACGTTTTCTGACTGTATGTATGTAGAGATGATAAGGCATTGCCTTTCTATCGCTGGTTTATTTCACATAACATAGTAATCTCCAGTTCCAGTCTTCTTGTTAGGAATGGCAGAATGGCATGCTTTTTTGACTGAATAATATTTTCTGTGTATGAAATATGACTTTATCCATTCATCAGATTTTGGATACTTAGGTTTCCTCCCCCCTTACTTGTTAACTATTGTGAATTACATTCCTGTGTTGAGTATGTGACTACAGATTGCTCTTCAGCTGTAGTTTAGGTATATTACTCTTTTGCTGATTTAATTTACTCCAGAAGTATATGTAATACTGGGATTCCTAGATCATATGGTAGTTCTGTTTATAGATTTTAGGATCCTCCATACTGTTTTCCATAGTGGGAATATTCATTTGCATTCCCATGAGCAAAGTAAAAAATTTTTTTCTCCACGGCCTTATAAGCACTTCTTAGTCTTTGGTAATAGTCATGCTTGTGGGTATAAGGTGGCTTCTCATTGTGTTTGTAATTATTGCTAAAGGGAAATGGGGTGGAGTGTTTTTTCATATCTCTGTTGTCCATTTATATATCTGTCATATTTTGGTAAATACCTATTCAATTATATTATTAATTTTTAAATGTAATTATTTGGATACTTTTTTTCCATTTGGAAATGATTTATTCTATTATGTCTGAAAGATCCCACAAAGTTAAATCATTGTACATAATTAATTGCTATAAGGTGACACTGACCTAAAAATTGTATCACTTTTAAGTACAAGAAGTAAAAGAGAATATATTTCAGTGATTATCATGCCTCCAAAACTATATTACATAACCTAATATGACTATTACAGTGTACTTATCAGATTATCAATAATCTACAAAGTGAACAAATCATAAAGCTAATGAAACTAGTTTTTTTAGTATAAGACAAATGAGGGCCATCATTCAAAATTATTGGGCTGTCAAGGAACAAAAACATGCAAATAATTATTAATTCGAGTTTTTATTATTATTATTATTATTATTATTATTATTATTATTATTATTATTATTTTCTTTATTTACATTTCAAATGCTATCCTGAAAGTTTCCTATACCCCCCACCCCACCCCTGCTCCCCTACCCACACACTCCCACTACTTGGCCCTGACCTTCCCCTGTGCTGGGTCATATAAAGTTTACGAGTTCAAGGGGCCTCTGTTCCCATTGATGGCCGATTAGGCCATCTTCTGCTACAGATGCAGCTAGAGACACAAACTCAGGGGGTGCTGGTTAGTTCATATTGTTGTTCCACCTATAGGGTTGCAGCCCCCTTCAGCTCCTTGGGTACTTTCTCTAGCTCTTCCATTGGGGGCCCTGTGTTCCATCCAATAGCTGACTGTGAGCATCCACTTCTGTGTTTGCCAGGCACTGGCATAGCCTCACAAGAGGCCACTATATCAGGGTCCCTTCAGCAGAATCTTGCTGGCATGTGATTTAGTATCTGGGTTTGGTGGCTGATGATGGGATGGATCCCCAGATTGGGTAGTCTCTGGATAGTCCATCCTTTCATCTTAGCTCNAAATTTTGTCTCTGTACCTNTATCCTTTCATGNGTATTTTGTTCCTTATNCTAAGGANGAATGAAGTATNCACNNNNTGGTCATCCTTCTTGGTTTTCTTGTGTTTTACATAATGTATCTTGGGTATTCTAAGTTTCTGGGCTAATATCCGCTTATCAGTGAGTGCATATCTAGTGACTTCTTTTGTGCTTGGGTTACCTCACTCAGGATGATATCCTCCAGATACTTGGATACTTTTCTAATGAATTTTTGCAGTTCCTGATACAGTCTAGATATCCAACCCCTGCCAGATGTATGAATTACGAGTATTTCTGGCATTTATTAGACGGTCTTGTCTGTTTCTGCACTCTGTGGTCTTCTTTACTGTGCAGAAACTTTAGTTTGATGTAACCCCATTTTATTTTTGCTTTTATTTCTTGAGATTTTATGATTCTGTCAAAAATTTCCAGTTAGTTCCAATGCCCTAAGACATTTTTAAAATTTTACTTCAAGTAGTTTCATAGTTTTAGGTCTTATATTTAACTCTTTAATACATTTTTAAATAACTGGTAGAAGATAGTTGATTTTTGTAATTTTCAAGATATTCTTCTGCCTTGGCTAGTAAATTTCCCAGCATCATTTATTACAAAAACTGTCCTTTCTCCATTATGTCTTCTTAGCAACTTGGTTGGAAAACGGCTGATCGTATATGCGTAGGCTTATTTCTAGATGATTACTTGCAGTTGGTCTGGGTGTACACTTTATGTCATGCCAAACTATTATTTAAAAATCACTTTAGCTTTGCACTTAGTTTTGAAGTCAGGAAATAAAGTGCCTGCCTACTACTTTGTTCTTTTAGTCAGCATATATTTTGTTTCTTGGGGGTTTTCATGCTTCCAGGTGATTTTATTACTGCAGTTTTCTAGCTTTGTATAGAACATCTTTATTATTGTTACAGGGATTTAATCCGATTTGTAAATCACTTTTGCTAGTACATTTTAATGGTGTTTATTCTTCCAATCCATGAATGCAGGGTGTCTTTTCATATAGAGAGCTTTCACATAATTTGATTACATTTAACTTTACTATTTTGCTTTTGTAGGTGTTGCAAATGGAATTGCTTTCTTGGATTTTATTTTAGGTATTTTTTTGCATGCTAGTTTTACATTCTTCAACTGCCAGAATGTACTTGCTCATTCTAGTAGGGTTTGGGTTTTTTTTTTTTTTGGTGGATTATTTTTGTGGTTTTCTATATATGAGATCATGTTAACTCCAAATAGTAACAGTTGGACTTCTTTTTCAACCCAAATGAATGCTTGTTTGTTCTAGGTCTTAGAAAGCACAGTCTTTTCAGCTTATTTCCTTTGACTTTAATGTGAACTTATAAAAGTCATTATGTTGTAGTATAGTCCTTCTATTCCTAATTTTTCAATGCTATTATGAAGTGATGTTGAATTTTATCCCATGTATTTTCCACATTGATAAGTTCATTTGGTTTACAGTCCTTCAGTTTTGTTGGTGTGCTTTATCAGATGCCTTGACCCATCTTGTATTTGCGGAATGAGTCCCACTTTGTCATACTCCATATGCTGAAGGGTTTAGTTTGCTTCTCTTTTTTTAGTAATTTTTCATCTGCATTGATCAAGCATATATTAACCTGTAGTTTTGTCTGTATATTATTGTCCAACATGGGTTTATGCCATTAGAAAGTCTTTATTAGCTGCCTGGCAAAGATACTGTGTGTTTGAGATCCCAGTGTAGCCCTGAGCCTTTTTCAAGGTAAGCTTTTAAGCACAAAGGCCATGCCCTGGGTAGGCATATTTCAATTAACAAGAGCAGTTAGCCACATCCTGGGGGTACTGTGAGTATAAGATCCTAATCCAGAGTTAACTTTTTTGCTTGTTTTTTTTTTTCCATTAGACTAACAGCAACCGCCACTGCTCTTAAGACAGGTGGACCATCCTGTGGCTGCAGTGTTCAACAGGTATGTCACAGGGCGTTTCCATGAACCCAAAGTTTGCGTTAAAACCTCTTTTTATCTTTTGTTTTATGGACAGATGATAAGGTATTGAGATATCTGAGAGTGCTAGAGCTAGACCCAAAATCAGAATTGCTTATAAAGCCTCAAATGTTGTATGTTTAATCTTAGTCCAGATTAGGGCTCAGTAACCCCCTTGTTGTGCTGGTGGATAGAGGCCTTGCCTCTAGTATCCAGAAGCAGCAATAGGAGTTGGGATCTGAAGGATGGCAGCAGTCCTGCTCCTAGACAGGTTCCTTTTGCCTCCTCTCAGCCGGTAGCCAAGATAGGCAGACTCTGATGTACAAAGTCAGGCTTTCTCTGCTGGTTTCTGTAACCCAAGGTTTGTAACTCTTCGCAGCAGTCCCTCAGCAGCCCTTTTATAATCTATTTTCCTAGGAAAGCTCTGATAGAAGGGCAAGAATTCAGCTCTTAGTCTCTCATTAAACAGGGGTGGCAAAATTTTAAGTCTTCAGGGACACCTGGTCCAGGTATATTGCCTGCTTTACCCTCTCTCTGGGTCTGTCATTTAAAAGTAAATATGGGTTGACTCACCTCTGCCAATGAGAGACCAAAGAATGCATCTTTCAGGTCCAAGACAGTATGTATGTATGTATGTGTATATATATATATATTCATTCCTCTGGAGACATCTGACTCAGGAAAATGAGAGCTCCCAGGTTTCTTCACAGGTAGGCAAGGTATATTCCAGGGTGACTGGCAGAGCACCAAGATACCTGTCTTTCCACCCAGGCAATACGGACTGCAGTTTCCCCTTTTTGTTTCCAAGGTCCCTGGATATTGTTTAATCTGAATGGTTCTGAGATTATCCCTGGTGTCTTGAGGTCTGGACTCTGGGGATCTCAGTGGAACCTCCAGAAATTGTGTAGAGTAACCACTAGAGAAGACTGGGTTTTAAGCCACTAGGATGTCTTTATTAGCTGACAAGCAACTACACTGGGTATTTAGGATCCTGGTATAACACCAAGTCTTTTTCAGGATGAGCTTTTTTTTTCTTCTTTCAGGATGAGCTTTTAAGCACAAAAACCATGTCCTAGATTGACATACCTTAGTTAACAAGAACAGTTATCCAAAAGCATAACTACAGAAGCCAAGAAGCAGTTAGTGCATTTAGACTTTCCCAGAACCATAGGCTTTGATGGATTAGGCTTTTGTTTTCATTTTGGTAGGTGATGCTGTCTATGTGCTAGGTTTTGTGGCCTGAATAGTACTTCCATCATGGAGTCAGTTGGGCTAAGGTCTGGGGGTGTGTTACAGTAATATCTTTGCAATAATCCCGTCCTTTTGTACTTTTGAATTAAATAGGTCAGTTGGTATGAGTTCTTAAATTATTTCATAGAATACAAGTCATGTGATCCTGGGTTTTTCTTTGATGGGAGGCTGTTTGTTAGTAATCCAATCTCTGTCTGTCTATTGTTTTCCATGACTCCACCTTACAAAGGTCTACATGTCTACAAATTGGCCCATTCATTGTAAGTTATAAAATTTCTCGGCATACATTTGTCCCTAATACTTTTAGTGACCCATTTTAGTTCTGTGGTGTGAGTTATGCTTTTCTTTTTGCTTTAGGTTAGCCATCATTTGCATTTTTTTCTGATTTTCTTTATAGATTTTTCAGTATTAGCTTTGGTTACTACAATCCTCATTAATACTGCTTTTTTTATATCATAGATATCATTATTTAGACATTATCTCAAGAAGCATTTTAATTTCCTTCTAGAAATCTTCTTGGACCTAGTGGTTGTTTGGGCTGTGTCCTGAAATTTCTGTTTATTTGTATAGTTTCTAAAGTTTCTCTTGTCATTGATCTCTAACTTTCCTAAAGATGATTAGAGTAGTTTCTCAAGACTTCTTTTTCCAATGTTTGCAATTGAACTCAGGATCTTTTGTCAGGCCAGTAGTCTATCCCTATGCAGAGAGTATGTGTGCCTGTGTGTGCCTGTGTGTGTGTGTGTGTGTGTGTGTGTGTGTGTGTGTGTGTGTTGTTGTGTTTGTTTTGGGATAGGGTTTTATGTAGCCTAGTCTGGCCTGGAATTTACTCTGTAGCTGTTGCAGATGATCTTGAACTCTTGCAGGTCCCTTACCTTCAATTCCCCGAGTGCTTGCTGTCACAGGCTTGCACCGCCATGCCTGCTTTATGCCTGGGGATCAAACACGCGTGCATTTGTCCACTCAGCTGTATGTCCATTCCTGAGGCTTGGTTTTGTGTCCTGTCAATATATTCTGAATAATTTTCTATGTGCTGTTGAGAAAGAAATTGTATATTCAGAAGCTGTAAAGTGGGATTCTCTAGCGTTATCGCTTAGATTGATGTGCTCTAGTGTGCAGTTTAACTCTGTTTTGGTTTCTTTTCCAAGAATCTATGATTTCATTGTTTGCCACTCTACCAACTTTGCATAAGGCAGACTGGGGATTTATTCAAGGCCAGTCCTGTGGAAAATACAGGAGAATTTCCTATTTCAAATCTTAAATCTTCAGTTCAACCATTGTAACTTCTTTTATGGAACACAAAATGAATTGCAGTGTGAGAAGTCCCAGAGCTAGGCAAGATCTCCAGAGACTAGTTCTCTTAGAATGTAGCTCCTGGGGCTGCAGAGATGGGTCAGTGGTTAAGAACACTGGATTCTCCTGCAGGCACTTTGAGTTCAGATCTGAGCACCCCACATGGCCACTCCCAGCACTCTGTCGCCACCTTTTGGCCTTGACTGGCATTGCATGTTACTTACACATAAAAAGGCCATTCAAATCTCAGCTCTCAATCTCATGGAGTCAGCACCTACATTTTCTTTTCAAGCACTCTACTTTTTTTTTTTTAAAGTTTAATTTTGAACTGAAGAGAAAAAACAGTTTTCTAGTGACTTGTCTACTGAATATAGAATCCCTTGTGAAGAGGACGGGTCGCTAAGAGGACAGTAATTGTTCTTTCCTGCTTTGGCTGGCTGTTTCTAAAAGTTCCATGCTGTTGTACTGGGTTCTTCTCATGTTACAGCCCTTGATACTTCTTTGTATATTTTATATGTTACTTTATATATTTTACATATTTTGGCAGTTATTATATTTCTTGTGGGATAGCATGGACCTTCCTGGCCTCTTTTGGTGCTTTGATTTAAAGTCTTTTAGCTAATACAATGTTCCTCTTGCTTTTTATGGATTTAATTTGTATAGAACAATCTATTTCATACCCTTACTTTCATTCCATTTGTATACTTAGAAGTGAGGTGGATTTTTGATAAGGAACAACTAGTTGGGTCCTGATATTTTTAAACTCGTATAATAGCTCTTGTCTTTTGATTGGACAATTTAATTTTCAGATGTTCAAGGCAGTGCTGATGAGATAAGTCTTTGGTGCAGCCATTTTATGACTTGTTTTCTAATTTTGTTGTGGTTCCTCTCTTTTTTGGTCAGGGTGTTGCTCTATAGTTGGGATTTATTCAGTTTTTAATTCCTTGTTTATTTTTGTTCTGTATGCATTTTTTTTAATTTGTGGATAGTTTGAGACTTAAAAAATAGTGATTATAAGAAGGTATTTTTCAATAGTGTCAATTTACCATGACCATAGTGATAACACTCGTAACCCCAGAGCACGAGTGGAAATGACACTTAGGGTCCAGTTTGCCATTTTCAGCTTTTAATATGTCATTTGATATTTTTCTATATTATCTATCCCTAGCATGTATGGTTATCTTTTAGATTGTTTTCTTTTACTGAAGATATGCATGGTTTATTTACCATTCTTACAGATTAGAGCACTTTGAATTTATTTTTCTAATTTTATACTGGGTTTTTTGTTTCCAGTTTTTAAAATTAAATTTTCATACATGTACTTACTGTGTACTAACTATGCCCCACCCTCTCTTTCTACTAACCCTGTATACCACTCCACTTCCTTGGAAATCTTTCTAACCTTTATGCCTACTAGTTTTATTTTGTGACTCACTAAGTTTAATCAGCACCATCTGTGTGACCATGGATGTGGAGCTATCTGCTGGACCCTACTGGGCTCATCAGTCACCATACAACTGAAGAGAGTGAATCCACCTGTCCCAGAGTCTATCAACGAGCCCCTCACTCACCCATGACTGATTTTTAGGGCTAGTCTTGTGTAGGTACCAGTTCAGGTAAACACAGTTGTTTCCATTCCTTACTACAATGGTTGTGTTGAGCCTAGAGGATGACATTTCACAGTCCTTTACCTTATCTACTCTTTCTTACTGCTACCCAACTCATCTTCCAAAACGTTCTCTGAGTCTTAGAACTGTGTGAGGTAAATGTCTTATTTAGGGCTGGTCTTTCAACTGTCACTTTACTCTGCAAAGAGAACTGTTTGTGATTAAGGCTGACGATATTTTTGACTACAGGTATAAACATACCTATTTAGAAGGCAATGTGATTCTGTATCAATTTAGCTAAATAAGAGTAATAAGTTCCTACCTTAGACATATGACTTCCTCAGGTATGGGTTCTTAATTGGATTTAGTATACAGGGCATGTACTCCTATAGGTGGGCCTCATATCCAATCATAAGGAATCATAATGTTCTATACATTCCCATGATTTCATTTTGCTCATAAATGTTTGTTTTTCTGTCCAGATTGAAGAAATTCTGTAGCATTTCTTGTGTAGTGGGTCTGATAGAAATACATCTTCTCAACTTATGTTTGTGTCAGGGGCCAGCCCTGGCGGGGGGGGGGGGGGCGCTTCTTTTTGAGGCAGTGGAGGGTGAACAGTATTGGTGGAGGGTAAGACTTTGTCTTATGAAATATTTGGGTTGCTGTATAATAATAAAAGGTTTATTTATCTAAGTCTAAGTTACTATGTTACTGTAGCTGATGCAGTCTCTGGCACTTAGCACATCTTCCTTGAACAGCAAAGGAGTAAGTGAATAGCCTTTGTACTATCTCAGCCGGAACTGCTCAGCTCTAACTTTCAGCCTGCTAGTAGAAGTCACAGTAAAAAAAAAAAGGGACACTTAGAAAAATGATTATAGCGTTTATTACTAAGTTGTAAAAAGTTTCCTATGAAAGCTAATTAAGGGAAACGGCAGAAAGATCCTAAGCAGGGAAGGGGAAAAATTCTCTAAAGGGGCAAAAATTCTAGGAAAGGAAAGGAGTTTTCCAAGAGGGGAAAAGGGAAACAATTCTACTCTAAGTAGGGAAAGGCAAAAAATTCTTCTCCCTTTCCTTTGTCTTCAGTATTTATACATCTCTCAGAATACATGATCTCATGTTACAAAGCTCATCACAAGTTCACACAAAAAAATTAAATCATAAATTGAAATAGAAGTTTACAATAGAGAATGTTTGCATGCATATCTATTAAGAGTACTTATCTGGCTAAACATCCAACACCTGTCTAAGCTCCACAGGTTCACTGAAGGTTTAAAACCATAACTAAGTTATTAGGGAAGTTTTGTATAGATAAACCCAGTTGATATTTTATCTTCTATCCTAGCACCTATAATAAATGGTTAGTTCCCTTGTTATGACCTTTGGTTAATTGTTTTGCAACCCCTTGGAATGTGCTCTGAGTAGGAGAAAGTCTGGTTACCACCTAAGAGCAATTAACAGGTGACACTTAGGAGACTGGCAAGAGTTTGCAGTTTTGACTATTCGAAAAGGACCTAATAACTGTCCCACTATAAAAGAGCTCAGTAATCACAGATAGAATTTTAGGAATTCTTATAGGATCATCATTAAAATTTAAGTCATCTATTTGTCTATATAGCAACACTACAAGACAGCAAACCTTCAGGGATCTGCAGAGATCTGCTCCAAAGGGGTGTACTATTACTTAGTGATATATATATATATATATATATATATATATATATATATATACATACATACATACAGGAAAAGCATGTTAATAGCAGGAATCTTTCCTAAAATGAATCCCTTACAGCCTTGCTTAATAAGGGCACACCTGTCACAGAGTATAAAATAATCTGAAGCAGGATATCTCAGGAAGATCACCTGCTAGTTATTAGCTTGTCCCATTATGGCTCCTGACATGTTTGGACATAACTTTAATCTCTTCTTCATTTCGAAATATAGCTTAGCCAGGCTAGTAGTCCTGGTTGACAGTTGTTGACAGGTTTTTTGTTTTGTGTTGTTTTGTTGGTGGTTTTTTTTAGGGGGTGGGGTTATAGATAGGGTTTTTCTGTGTAGCCCTGGCTGTCCTGGAACTCACTCTGTAGATCAGGCTGACCTCAAACTCAGAAATCTGCCTGCCTCTGCTTTCTAACTGCTGGGAATAAAAACGTGAGCCACCACTGCCTGGTTTGACAGTTTTTCAGTACTATAAAAATGTATTACCATGGGGGCTGGAGAGATAGCTCAGCAATTAAGAGCACTGACTGCTCTTTCAGAGGTCCTGAGGTCAATTCCCAACAACCACATGGTGGCTCACAACTGTCTGTAATGGGATCTGATGCCCTCTTCTGGTGTGTCTGAAAACAGCTACAGTGTACTCATATACATAAAAATAAATCTTAAAAATGCATTACCGACCACATTATCTGCTTACATGTATGGATTCTTCTAAAATGTGTCGCTAGACAAATTGGCACACTTGTTTGTGTGTGTGTGTGCGCGCGCGCACATTTGTGTCTTTTGTCTGCATCATTTAGAATCTTTTATTTATCTTTCACTTGAAGGAGCTTGATTTTAAGATGTTTTGGGGTAATTAACAGAGTTAACTCTGGATAGTAGCCTTTGGCTTTCCTGTCTTTAGATATTGTATCTATCCTTCTATGTAGATTTGGGAAGTTTCTGTTACTATTTGTTTGAATAAGTTTTATATATATTTGTCATTCTCAAGACCTACTTGAATGTCATTATTCCAAATAATGGCTTTAAAATGTCTTAGTGTTCTGTCAGTCCTGCACTGTTCTCATCCTCTTTACTGGTTTTCCTCTCTACATTTTCATTCCAACTGTGTATTTTAAGTAGCCCATCTTCATGCTCATGAATTCCTCCTGTTTAAGTTGTCCTGCTATTGATGCCTTCTTTATGATTTTTAATTTTATTAACTGTATTCTGCAAGTCAAGAATTTCTCTTTACCGATTCTGAATTGCTTCCATCTCTTATGTTCTCACTGGAGTCTTGACATGTTTCTGTGTGTTTTCTTCCTGTCACTGAGTTTCCTTAAAACAGGTCTTTTGAATTCTCCATCTGAGACTTTGCAGATATTGTTTGCTTTATAGTTGGTTTCTGGCATCTTATGCTTAACCATTAGATGAGGTCACCGTTCTCTGGAAGTTCTTTTTATCCAAGTTTTAAAAGGAGCATCTGTGTGTGTGCATGCATGCGCTCTCTCTCTCTCTCTCTCTCTCTCTCTCTCTCTCTCTCTCTCTCTCTCTTTCATACACACACACACACACACACACACACACACACACACACTGTAATTTAACATGTGTGTTATAGGAAAAGTATACAAAAGACAAAACAAAATCCTCAGAACTCATAATGAGTTTGGTTGAGCGTCCTTGTTAGCATATGATGATATCTGCACATTAAAAAATGGGTATGTATTCCTGCCATCCTAATCTTTATGACTTTATGTCTTTTTAGATATCCTAAGCAAGCTGTTTATTTTCTCTGAGCCTATAGTTACTTCCATCATTTCAGTACATTATACTGCTGAGCACCAGTGTGGTTTTGGTATTTTAGCAGAAAAGGGTAGTCTAAGCTCAAGTTTGTTCTAAATCAGTAGTTGTTGGATTGTTTAGAATGAACTGGAGGATGAATGAACGAAACAGAATTAGAAGTCTGTCCCCACAGTGTTCTTTCAGGAGCCAGTGTAGGCTCAGATGGCATGTTCACATCATTGCCCTGGGTACAAGCACCACGGGATTCTGCCCTGCTTAGAGCATAATTACTATGCAAGGACTGTCCCTATCTCCTGCACAGTAACTACAATGACTTGGCACCTAGCTCCCTTTCTGTGTCCCCATGGGAAAGTTACTCTGTCTCTGTTGTATTGTCTAAGGCTAGAGAAGGAATACAGTTGGCAACCATGTGGCCACCAGTGTCACATTGCTTGGTCTCCCTCACAGCCCGCAGGCCAGTGAGATCTGCACAGCACAGGAGTAGAACTCAGACCTATCCTACTACATGGGCTGCTTTCTGCTGATGTAAACTACTCCTTGAGTACTGTAATCAGCCGTAGGTTATATTTGTCAGAGTGGAAATAGTTGGTGGCTCTCAAGTCCCTGTCTAACACCAGAGTGGATGGAGGGCCTCTGGCTTATGAATACAGACTGTGAGGATTTATCCCATTAGGTTTCCCTAACCTAGCACTGAATTACAGGGCAAACTATTTAGCTTACTTTCCTGCTCTACCTGCTACAGGGAGGAATAGTTCCCATTGCTGTCACCCAAGGTTAGAGGAAGAGCGGTGGAAGTGGTCTCTTGGTTGCCTAGGCTGATGCTCAGCTGAGATGCACTCAAGTCTCACCGCTGCAAGAGCTGCACAGTCTCAGGCATGCACTCCAGGCCCCTGGTTTGGTTGTCTTTAATGCAGGATGAAGTCCAAGTCTATCCTACTTGAGCATAAAGGATTATCTGATGCCCATATGCCTAGAAGCTCCATGTGTGTGAGTGCGTACCTGGAGAGGTAGCCTTCGGCATCTGCCTAGTGCGTGGCCCCACTGTTGTGGGCTCAGCATTGGACTCCAAGGCAAAAATCTGTGCTACTTTTTCTAGCATAGTCTATAGAAGATAGAGTCTTGCTTCTTATTCAGCTATCCAGTGTTGGAGGATGAATATTGCGAGCCAAGCTATCTCTTATATACCTGGCTAAAAGAAGGTCCAGAAACTGTCTACAAGTACTAGCTTGGTCACAAGGTCTCTGCTGCCCTCTTGATTTTAATTTGATAAGTCTGGTACTGGGATTTAAGTCTAAGGTCTAGATGTAATTCCCTCTCCTACTGCAAATATGAGGGGTATCTTTCTGTTTCGTTTCTATATTCTTCAGTGCATCTCTAGTTATTATACTAGAGTACCACTGTGGTCTCTCAGTTGGCCTCCTTAGCTCTTGTGAGAGAGGTTTGTTTGTGAATAGCTGTCGTATCTGGCTGGGTAGGAGGAGGTCATAATTAGATCACTGGAGGATCTTAACAGCCATTTTGTTTAGCTTTCATCCATTAATTTTTGATAACCACCCCCTTAGTATGTAGTAGAATCTCACTGTGGTTCTAATTTGAACTTCCCCGAATCTTAATTGTCACTGTCTAGTGCGTTGAGGGGTCCCAAGTGAGGGTCACATTAACCAGGACACAGGGGTTGCACAGTGATAGCATGCCAATGCACACTTTATTCAAAGTTCCAGCATCTTCTATACAGAAATCAAAAGAAAGATTTTCCACAGTTTCTCATTCTCACCAGGTTCACCTAGCAATAGCTTATCTTGGTTCAAGGTGACCCAAACCTCCTTACAGACTGAGAAATCTGTCTGCAATGCAACTCTTTGGTGTGATGTCTAATTTAACTATAAACAAAATTACTTTCTCATAAAATAAGGATGATGAAGGCCTCTCCCTTCATGAAGGCTCTGCAGCTTACTTGGCAAAACACCAGGATTCTCTGCTGAGAAAGTATGTGTACTCTTTGTTCCAGTATGCTGGGATTCTCAGATATCCTTCAGTCACCTCACAGATAGTAAGCTAGGAGCTGTCACCTCTTGCCATTTCTCTAGACTTAATGGTGTTAAACACCTTTATGTGCATATTGAGTATTTTCATATGTTCTTTGTAATGAAGGTCATTTCGTTTATTTCTTTTTTTGAAAGAGGATCTCATAGCCAGGGATGGCACTGTGAAGCTGGGGGTGACCTTGAACTTCTGGTTCTCCTGCCATCACTTCCTAACTGTGAAGATCACAGGCATGAACTACTATCCCTGATTTAGGCTCTCTGTCCATTTGAAAAGTGGAATGTTGTCTTTGTTGTTGCTACATTGTAGGAGTTCTTTATATACCCGAGATATAAGCCCTGCACATCATAGGACACTCACAGTTGGAGGTCAGAGGACACATTGGTTGCTTCTCTCCTTCCATTGTGTCTGTCCTAAGGATCAAAGTCAGGTTATTCAGGCTTGGCAGCAGATGCCTTTATTCACTGAGCTATTTCACAGGCCCCTGAAGGTTTCAGTGTTAATGAGTCAAATTCCTCTGTTTTTTAAAATCAATCACTGTATAATTGGCCATCATATCTATGAATTTATTACCAAATCTAAGTCACAAGGGTTTACAACTGTGTTTTCTTTTAAGAGCTTCATAGTTTGATAACCTATATTTTAGTTGTTGATCCATATTGAACTAGTTTTTATATGGTGTGTTGAAGGAGGTATATGACTTCATTCTTTTATATTTGGAAATCTACTTATTCTACCACAATATGTTGAACAGACTCTTTTTTCTTCCTTCAATAGACTTGAAACCCTGACTAAACCAACTGGCAGTGGATATATATGTTTGTTTCTGGATTCTGATTTTTTCCCCCCATTTGTCTCTGTCTGGCCTTAATGTCAATATTGAGTGTTTAGTTACCATAGATTTATAGTAAGTTTTTATGTGGGTTTTTTTGTTTGTTTGTTTTGTTTGTCCTTTTGAGACAGGGTCTCATGGTGCCCAGGTGAGCCTCAAACTTGCTGTGTATGTGAGGCCCCTTAGAATTACTGAGCCACCTGCATCTACCTCCTGAATGTTACCTACTTCCTGAATGTTGTAAATACAGGCATGCACTTTTTATACTCCATTTTGAAATCAGTAAAGGAACATGCTCCAATTTTGTTCTGTTATTTCAAGAATGTCTTTATTATTTTGGATCAATTTTATGAAAATTTAATGATCTGTTTTTTAAAAACATTTATCTTGCACAGGTCTTATGCAAGCTACATGATGGCTGTGAGTTCATATGTACAAGATCAAGACAGACAAAAATCCCAGCATGGAAAGGGGATGTGGGCATGAAGTCCCATCACTAGATGAAGAGTTGTTGGTAATTGCTAGTTGCTGGGAGAGGGAGAGTTGTCTTTAGTAGTGTGGTTGGTCCCTGATCCATGACTGCCCTCTGGTGGATGGCCTACATCCAAGACTACTTAGGCAGCAGAAATTTACTTTTTGTCAATTTCTTTTTAAAGCCTATTTTTAAAAATTGAAAATAGATTCTTCTCTCATATAATACATGCCAACCACAGTTTCCCCTCCCTCCACTCCTCCCGGCTTCCCTTACCTCCCCTCTTCTTCAGATCAACTCCTTCATTTCTTTTCAGAAAAGAGCAGGCCTTCATGAGACAACAGCCAAAGAAGACAAAATAAGGTACAATAAGACAAGGTGAAAGCCCTTTCGAGACTAAATAAAGCAACCAAATGGGAGGAAATAGAATCAGAGAGACATCCTATCTCACCATTAGGATTCTCACAAAAACATCAAGCTACCAACCATAATATATATGCAGAGGACCTGACGCAGACCCACACAGGCCCTGTGCCTGCCTTGTCAGTCTATGTGAGCCCTGCTTATTGATTCAGTGGGTCATGCTTCCCCAGTGTCCTCAATCCTCTCTGACTCCTACAATCCCCCTTTCTGTGCTCCCTGAGCTCTGAGGGGTGGGACCGGATAGAGAACTCTAGTTTACACTCTCTTCTCATTGTGGGTCTCTGTACCTGTTCCCATCTGCTGCTGGAGGAAGCCTCTCTGATGACAGCTTGATAAGGCAGTGATCTGTGAGTATAGCAGAATATCATTAGGAAAGGGACCTGATGGAGATAGATACGTGTAAAATGATACATCTTGGTCATACCCACTGGCACCTTCCCTTTTCCACCACCCTAAGCTCCCGAACACATTCCTTTCCCACATTCATGTCCTTTCCTCTTCTTAATGTATTCCACTGAATCTAATTAGTGTTGCTTGCTGGAATGTTGACTGGTATGGCCAGTCTTGGGTAGGTAATCAAAGCTAGAGTGAGTTCATGACTGCAACAGCCATGTCCTGTCCAGGCATCATTTCACAGGGCTTCTCCCTATCAGCTGAGTCTTACATTCTTTTTTGCCCCATCTTCTGAGATGTTCGCTGAGCCTCAGGAAGTTGATGTAGATGCCACATTTAGAAGTGTCACATAGTCTCAGCATTGTGAATAGTTATGAGTCTGCATATCCTGATGCCTACTGTAGAAAGAAGCTTCTCTGGACAATGTTAAGAGCAGTTGTAATCAGTGGTTATAGATTGAAATATTTAGAAGGCATTTTGACAACTGTCTTAGTTAGGGCTTTACTGCTGTAAATAGATGCCATGACCAAGGCAACTTTTATTAGGACAACATTTAGTTGGGGCTGGCTTACAGGTTCAGTGGTTCAGTCCATTATCATCAAGGTGAGAACATGGCAGCATCCAGGCAGGCCTGGTACAGGAGGAGCTGAGTTCTACATCTTCATCTGAAGGCTGCTAGCAGAATACTGGCTTCCAGGTAGCTAGGATAAGGTTCTTATAGCCCATGCCCACAGTGACACACCTATTTCAACAGGCTCACACCTTCTAATAGTGCCACTTCCTGGGCTGAGCATATACAAACCATCACAACAACATTATCATTTAGCCAAATAACAATTGCAGGTTCCACCCAAGATCACAGTCACAGCAGACATAAAATCACTTCTTGTTAAGCAGACTTCAAATCCAATCAGAAAGCAATTGGTTATCTCCATACCCTTCATGCCATTATTACATTATATGCACAGCTTGCCTGACAGATTGGTGTTGTAATATTTAGGGTTCACTAAAGGATATAATCAGCTTTTTGTTTACATATGAAGATCATTGGGAACTTGTGAGATTGTTAAACAGGTAAAAGCACGTGCCTTGAAACCCTAAAGACCCAAGTTTGATCCTTTGAACCTCTAGTGGGAAGAGAGAATCAACCAACTCCTGAAATGTTGTTTTCTGACCTCCAGGCCTGTGCCAGGCATTCCTGCACTCATGTACACATACCATACACACATATATCACACATGCACAATGATGATAAGGAAAATTAAAGGGAAGCATTAGGATTTTGATACAAATTACCTTGAAACTATAGATTGCTTTGAAGATATCACTATATAATACTAAGTTTCCAGTCTATGACTACAGAACATTTTTCCATTTAAATTTTTAGAATGTAGTCACTTTTATTAGACAGGGTCTCACTAAATAGCTTAGACTGGTCTGGAGCTCCACATAGCTCAGGCTGATCTTAACTTGTAGTTCTGATTTCTCAGTGCCCCAAAAGATAGATCTATAGGCATGCACTTCTAGTCACTTTTTGCAGAAAAAATTACATTAAAAAATTGCATTAAAAATTACATTTCAGATTTTTTATTGCTAGTATATAGAAATATAACTGATAATTATGAGTTGAGTGCATAACCTATAACTTTGTTGTATTAATTTACTGACTTTGATAGTTTTCTTGTGAATTCTCTAAGAATTTGTATTATGTAGGACCATGTCATATTATCTGTAAATGAGAGTACTTTTTCCCCTTTTTTCTCCCATCTTTTTTAGAAATAAAGTCTCATGATGTAGCCTAGACTGCCCTAGAACTTCTGATCCTCCTGCTCCACCTTCTGAGGGCTGTGATTATAGGGATGTGCCATTACATGGTGCTATGGATTGAACCCAGACCTTCCTGAATGCTAATCAAGTACTGTACCAACTGAACCACATCCCAGCTCCTTCTTCCTTCTGTTTCCTTGTGTGTGTGTATACACGTGTATGCGTGCACAATTGTGCCCAAATAAACATGTTGTGTTTTTATTCATACAACTCAGAGGCCAGAAGAGGGCATCAAATCCCTTGGAGCTAGAGTTGAAAGTGGTCGTGAGCCAGCTGATATGAGTTCTGGGAACCAGTCTGTGCTGAGCCATCTCTCCAATCCTTCCTCTTTTTGTTATTACTTGGCTACATTTTTTTAAATTATCTACTTTCCCTGGCTAGAATGTCCAGTACAGTGGTGAAGAACAGTGGTGAAAAAAGCTCCTGACTTTCTGTGAACAGTTTTAAGTTTTGTTTTTTTAAGACTACTTAATATTATGTTAGATGTGAAGTTTTCATGTATGCCGTATCATGTTAATGAAGTTCCTTTCTATGCCCAAATGTATGAGCAGGTTTTATTATGAAAGGGTATCACAGTTCAATTGCTCAATTGCCTTTTTTTTTTTTTTACATCAATGGACATGATCCATTAAGTGGAGGTTTATTACTGTTGATGTAGTTCATAGTCTGTCCTAGTTCATTTCCTGATGCTAGAACAGAATGGCACAGATTGGGTACATTTTTAACAATGGAATTTATATGTCTTGTGGTTCTGAAGGTTAGAAATTCGAATGGAGGAAAAATGGATTTGGCCATGACTTTCTTGCTTCATGATAACATGGAGGAAGGACAAGTGGCCCTGAACCTAGGCTAGCCTCCTGACTATAAGAATTATAAACATGTGTGTCCTACCATGTCTGGCTTAAGGTTCAACTTCTTTTTAAATTTAATATATTTTAATTATGTATAAGTATGTAGGTGTATGGATGTGTATATGTGAGTTAACCTAACCTGCTAAGCCATTTCACTGTCTCTCCCTCTCACACACTGTAACCCCATTCTCTCTAGACTTTCTTCCTTTTCTCTTTGGAAAATATACATATTTTTTTCCAATGGAAGGACAAAAAGTATTTTCCCAACTCTGCCGTGATATACTTTTTGAGCTACTCCCTAACTCTGTAATGTCCCAGCAGTGAAGTTGTCCTTGTGATTTCTTTCTTGTCTTTTAGTCTTGCCACAGTTTTAAATCAGGCTTCTGTTCTACATGAAATTCATGTTATAACATTTTTCAGGGACATGGAAAATTCTGCAATCTTTGTATGATAAATTAGGAACTCATGGCCTTTTGTTTAACAGGGTTTTATTTCAGTGAGATAACACAGTTGAAGAAACTTAATGTTTTCCAAAGCATCTTACATGAGAACTTCCTAAAGATTATTGAGCCTGTGACAAAATAAAAAAAAAAATCATGTTGCTGGATAAAGGCTCTTTATTCTTCATTTTTCTGAATGGATATTTCTTCTGAATTAAAACTATAGCATAAAAAACAGAATGAGGGCCCCTGTCTTGCATTGGTGTGTAAATCCTAGGGAGAGAAAGAGACAAGATAGAAAGGCTCCAAGACAGTACCCTTTTCACCTGAGCCTCCTGGTAAACTATGCTCTTTGTCATAAGATGGCAGAATATCTGCCCCATTTGCCAGCTTTAAGTACAGCGTGTGCAGAGTTTATTGTGACTAAAGCAACATACTAAGTTCTGCTGATGGCTGCATACTAGCATATTGATCTAAAAAGCTGAATGTAACAGAATCGCCTAGATTTATAAGGATTCAATAAACTAATTGAATGGATATACTGAACAATTGCAATCTTTCTTCCAAGAGTAACTTGGCTTGATGACTAGTATAATCATTCATTAGTATAATCATTTTCCTTTAGCACTTCTGAGAATAAAAACTATTGTTTGATGTAAAAATAATAGGACACACACACACACACACACACACACTCATATAAGACATGGGTTGAAAAGCTGGAAAGAACCCAGATGTCCCTCAATAGAGGAATGGATACAGAAACTGTGGTACATTTACACAATGGAGTACTACTCAGCTATTAAAAA
>NC_034613.1:114789386-114794315 GCF_900095145.1 Mus pahari
CTCTTCTCTCTCTCTCTATCTTGAAAGATAGGGTTTCACTATGCAGCCCTGACTGGTCTTGCCTTATAGGCATGTAACAGTATTCTAAGCAGAGAATTGTTAAGTGATAACTCTTATTATCAGTTGATAAATGGATGACTAACACAATTAAAAACTGGGTAAATGATTTTAATAGATATTCCTCTAAAGAAAGTGCACATTACAACCAACAAATCAGGGAAAGGGTACTTACCATTATTCTTTAGGCATACAAAATCTCAACAGCAGTGTTGCAACCTCCATGGCTTTGGGATTGACCTGACTGAGCAACTGGGAGTGAAGACAGACACACAGAAAACCTAGGATAAGGTGGACCCTGTGTTCTTTTGGAGATACACCAGCAGATGCTTATCATATATAACTACAGAGGAGGTGTGTTTATTATATACAGCTGAACAAGGAAGTGTGTTAACTAATCTCCATTGGGGGGGGGTCTCTGTAGGGGAGCAGTCTCAGGTTGCAGTCACCTGGCAGGAAGAAGCTTGGGTAATACTTTGTGTATAGACAGTCAACATCAGTACTTGTTACTCCCCTGAACCTGACTCAAGAAGGCCTTGCCATTGCTTTGTACCTGAGGTACTGGGGTCCATGGCATGTCAACAGTACCCACTGACTGAAGACTTCATCCACTCACCACACCACAGTTTATACCAACTTACATTTCTAATAAATGGGAAACATTGGCAAGAATGTGGAGAAATCAGAACAGTTATCTATCCATCACTAGTGGGAATATAAAAGGGTACAGCAAATATGCAAAATAATCCATTTCTTTTTTGCATATTAATAACCTTTCAATGCTCCAGTTATATGTTTGCAGTTTGGGAGCCATACTAGGTCTCTATTTTTAATAACATCAAACTATATATGCTAATGGACTTTTTTTATTACATATTTACTTTATTTACATTTCAAATGTTGTCCCTTTTCCTGGTTTCCCCTCCAAAAACCCCCTATCCCTTCCCCCTGGTATCCATCACTAGTGGGAGTATAAAAGGGGACACCAAATATGCAAAATAGTTCATTTCTTTAGTACACTGCTTTCGGCCCTCATTTCTTTTGGCCTTTGAGACAGGGGTCTCCTATAGTTTTGTCTGACTTTGAACTCACTCTGCTCTCTCTGCACCCCTGATCTTCCTGCCTCTATCTCCCAGATGCCGGAATGACTGGCACCCACCCCCACCCCCAGCCTTCCTTTCTCATTCTTTAGTTTTCTCCCAAAAGTGAACCTAGAGATTGATGTTAGCATCTTAACTATATAGTACTAAGATGGAATTAACACCAGCTTAGTTTTAGTAGTTACAGGACTCTTTATCCTTTTCTGAGTAGTCTCCCCCTACCCTCGTTGATGCTGTACTTGTCAAGAGTTCAGTTCATACATGCTGTGAATCCAGTCACATACATTTATGAATTTGGTGGTTAAAATGTCCAGGGAAAGAAATTAGAAATAACAAAGCAAAGATATTGTAACTTCTGGATTTAAAAAACTAAACAAACAAAAACCAAAAAAATGACTGTAACAAAGCACTTTATATTTACAGAAGAAAGTGAGCTGAAAGTGCATAGTAAAGGCTACAGTGTAATTATGAATATATTACAGTATCTCTAAGACTGATGACATACACAATAATGGTCAGGAAAGATTACCTAATGGTTTTTATTGCTGTGGCGAAACACCCTCACCATCAGCAACATGGGAAGGCAAGGGTTTATTTTACCTTATAGATGGTTATCTATCATTGAAGGAAGTCGGGGCAGGAACACGAGGTAGAAACTGATGCAGACACCATGGAAGAGTTCTTCCATAATTCTGGTTCCACATTCTGCTTCTTCCCTTGGGGTTTCCAGATGCTGCTGCACACTGGGATGGAAGGAAGAAGCAGAACCCAGAATGGGTGGGGTCTGTAGGATCCCAATCAGGCTTAGAGTGCCAGGAAAGAAGGCCTTCTCCAAGGAGTTTAGTGTTACAGCTCTCTTAGACAATATTCAATAAAACAGCTCTCTTAGGTGGTATTCAGTGGAACATATTGTGCACATACACTGTATTTGGGGTGAATCAAGGGTTATACATGTGATCCTTGAAGAGTGGAAAGGGTTCTTCTTAGGGTAAAGTTTCATTGGCTGAGGCTAAAGGTTCTAGGAATTCTTCATTTGCATGGGGAAGCATTCCAGGAATCTCAGCTGCTTACTGAGCAGGTTCTTATCTGGCAAAGGGAAGCTGAATCTGGAATTTCACCAAGGACTTTGTGATGTTGCTAGGGTAAAAGATTGGGGGAAGGGGGTGTTTGAGCTCCCAGGTCAGGCAGAGAAGAGGAAGCCACACTAAAAAAAAAGGGGGAGTCTTCCATATTGCACGGAGCTCAGGAAAGAGACCAGGACTTGCTAGACTACAACCTTAGTAGTGAGGTATAACACTTTTTGCTTGCTCCTCATGGCTTGCTCAGCCTGCTTTCTTACAACTACCGGGATCTCCTGCTCAGTAGTGCAACCACCCACGGTAAGCTGGGCTCTGCTGCATCAACACCAATCTTGTAGGGACATTTTCTCAATTGTCATTTTCTCTCCTTAAATGACTCTTTTTTTTTTTAATTTTTAATTTTTTTTTTGTTTTTTTTTTTTTTTTTTTTTTTTTTGTTTGTTTTTTTTCAAGACAGGGTTTCTCTGTGTAGCCCTGGCTGTCCTGGAACTCACTTTGTAGACCAGGCTGGCCTCGAACTCAGAAATCCGCCTGCCTCTGCCTCCCGAGTGCTGGGATTAAAGGCATGTGCCACCATGCCCGGCCCTAAATGATGCTTAAGTTGTGTCTAGTTGTCATAGTTGTGTAGGCAGCACAGTTATCATCTTATTTAGTATAAGTATAATTTATGGTCATAACAAAGTGATTAAATTGCTTACTGTAGAATTTCTTAGACTGTTTCCTGGTTGTTCAAACTTCCCTGTTGTTAAGCAATACATGGCTGCACTTCTCCCCTAGTTTCCTAGTCTGTGCACACAGGCTCTCATACTACTCAAACGTTGTAATGTTCTAGTACAGCAGCACCACTGCGTGAATAATACTGTACGTTATTATTAACTCCGGTCTCTGGTATACTTTGGAATATTCCCTTTCTGTTGTGCATTTCAATTTTTAAAAATTGTGGTAGTACCCACATGGCTTTAAATTTGCCACTTTATACTGGGCGTAGTGGTGCAAGCCTTTAATCCCAGCACTTGGGAGGTAGAGGCAGGCGGATTTCTGAGTTCGAAGCCTGGTCTACAAAGTGAGTTCCAGGACAGCCAGGGCTACACAGAGAAACCCTGTCTCAAAAAAGAAAGAAAAGAAAGAAAGAAAGAAAGAAAGAAAGAAAGAAAGAAAGAAAGAAAGAAAGAAAGAAAGAAAGAAAGAAAGAAAGAAAGAAAGAGAAAAAAAATGCCACTTATTCACTTTAACTACACCATCCATTAGCATTAAGGACACCTTGCTATGCAAAGATCACCATTATTTTAAAAATAATTGAACATCTAAACTGAACCACTTACCCATTATAAAAATAAGCTCTATTAGTCTTTGCAGTTAGCTCCTAGCAAACACTATTCTATTTTCCGTGTCTATGAACTTGACTTTCCTAGTTATTTCATATACGTGAACTATTACAATATCTGCCCTTTTGTGTATTGCATTCATATACCAAAATATTTTCAGATTCATTCTTGTTACATGAATCACAATTTCTTTTCTTTTTCAAGGCTGAATATTATTACATTGTATGTATATGCCACATTTATCTATCCCTCCACAAATGGACATTTTGGTGTCTAACTTGTACTTATCACGAAAAATGCTGCTAAGGACATTGGTTATACAAATGCATATTTGCATCTGTCATTTTAGATGAATTTAGAAGTACAACCTCTATATTATGGAAATTATGTGTTTAATTTAGAAAATACCTTGTTTTTCATTGAAGCTGCACTATTATACGTTCCCATAAGTAATACACAAGTATCCTAATTTCTCCATATGCTCGCCAACATTTGTGATTTTCTGTGGTGATATAAGATGATCGTTCCTTAATGTGGCTTTAATTTGTATTTCCCTAATATTTAGTGATGCTGAGCAACTTTTCCTGTGATTGTTAGTCATTTTATTTGGGAAAATGCACAAGTACTTTATATCCTTTTTACAATGAAAATTTTACTGAAAACTTTTCATTCTATATCCTAAATGTTATTAGTCACTTACCATTTTTATGATTTTTAATTTTTCATATTTTATGAGCTGCTTCTCTTTTGTGACAATGTATTTGAAGATACCAAAGTTTGGATGCAGTCTAACTTGTATTTTTCATATTATTTCTATATTTTGGTGTCAGCTTCCAGGAAGCACTCCCATTACTGCTGGCTACCTTTCCTCTGTGTTTTCATTTATCAGATTTTAGTTCTTATGTGTTTGATTTATTTGTGTTCATTTTGGCATAAGGTTGAAATTTCTCCAATTGTCTTAGTTAGGGTTTTACTGCTGTGAACAGACACCATGACCAAGACACCTCTTTCAAGGACAACAATTGGAGCTGGCTTGCAGGTTCAGAGGTTCAGTCTGTTATCATCAAGACAAGAGCATGACAACATCCAGGCAGGCATGGTGCAGGCAGAGCTGAGAGTTCTACCTCTTCATCTGAAGGCTGCTAGCAGAATACTAATTTCCAGGCAGGTAGGATGAGGGTATTAAAGCCCACACCCACAATGATACACTTCCTCCAACAAGATCACACCTTCCAATAGTGCCACTCCCTGGGCCAAGCATATACAAACCATCACACCAATATACTGTGCATGCATGCATGCATGCATGCGTGCGTGCGTGCATGTGTGTGTGTGTGTGTGTGTGTGTGTGAGAGAGAGAGAGAGAGA
>NC_034613.1:114794550-114803341 GCF_900095145.1 Mus pahari
TGTGTGTGTGTGTGTGTGTGTGTGTGTGTGTGTGAGAGAGAGTGAGTGAGTGTGTCGTGAGAGGAATTTGAGACAGGGTCTAATCTGGCTGGCTTCAAAAATTCAGCTATCATCCTGCTACATCCTGCTGCATGCTTGGATTATAGGCATGCAAGTCTTTGCTTTGTCTAAAGAATTACCAGTTTTGAAAGAACATTCTTGGGGAATGACTTAGATAGCAGACTCAAAGATCTGAGTTTATAAAAATGCCACCATGCCTTTTTTTCTCCTTTTGTGTAGTCTGTGCTCCTAGTCAATGGGATGATACATCCAGGATAGATCTTGCCCTTCAGTTAACTGTCTCTGGAATGTCTCATAGAGCCCTGCAGACTTATCCTTCACCTATTTGCGTGTAATTCTAAATGTATTCAAGAAGAAAATGAAGATTAGCAATCACAATACCTTTGTCAAACATTTGAACGTGTATTCAGGTGTTTATTTTGGACTCTCCAGTGTATATCATTGGTCAATACTTCTTTCTCTTCATGTTATTTCATATTGTTTTTCTTACTATAATTATAAATTTAGCTTTAAAATTAGAAAATGCTAATCTTTCTTTTGTTCTTTCCCAAGATGGCTTTGTCTGTTTGAGGGTCTCTTGAAATTATATATGAATTTTGGGATAAGATTTTTTCAATATAAATCATTAGATTCAAATAAACTCATTTTTGTGCATTGTTTTGCATATATTTTCATATATACAAAACATTTGTTGACATCTTAATATAGTTTTCTAATCACTGCACACAGAATGACTTTCCATTCATTTATGTCTTTAATTTTCTTCAGCAGTGTTTTCTAGTTTTCAGTGTATATGTCTCTGGCTTCCTTAAGTGTATGTGTGAAGATTCTAATCTTTCAATGCTGTTGTCATTTAAATGTTTTAGCAGATGGTACATTGCCTATATATGGCCATGACACAATTTTGGAGGTTTTCTTTCTTTTGTTTTTGTGTGCACACTGATGTGTGAGAGTGCCAGTGCACATGTGCCGTAATGCATGTGGAGGTCAGGGGACACCTTTCACCAGTCGGTTCTCACCTTGCTCTTTTGCAGCAGGCTCTGTTGTTTGCAGGCACTTCTCTCTCACTTCCCATCTGGCTTTAAGATCACACTTCTGGCCTTTTACACTCTGCATGGGGACTGGGGCAGGCTTGAGTAGCAAGTGCTTTTATCCATTGAACCATCTCTCCAAACCCATGGCACATTTCGTATGTTGAAAATGTGTTGCTGTTGTTTATTAACTTTGACGGGTTTTCTATAAAATCTTGGGTTTATTTTTTTTTTACAGGTCATCTTATGAAGATTATTTTATTTATTCCATTCTAAGTTATATGGCTTTCATTTGTTTTTCTCATTTAATTGCTGTGTCTGTGACTTGAGATACCATGTTAAATAAAAGTGGGAAGTGTGCACATCCTTGACTACTCTTGGTTTAAGGGAAAACCTTTCAGACTTTAATTTTGTTATATGAGTTCGCTGTAGACTTTTCTTTTTTTTTTCATCTTAAAGGATGATTTTTTTTCTTTTTTTCAATTTTTATTAGGTATTTACTTCATTTACATTTCAAATGCTATCCCCAAAGTCCCCTATACCCTCCCCCCTGCTCCCCTACCCACCCACTCCCCTTTTTTGGCCCTGATATTCCCCTGTACTGGGGCATATAAAGTTTGCAAGACCAAGGGGCCTCTCTTCCCAATGATGGCCGACTAGATGGATCTGGAGGGTATCATCCTGAGTGAGGTAACCCAATCACAAAAGAACTCACATGATATGCATTCACTGATAAGTGGATATTAGCCCAGAAACCTAGAATACCCAAGATACAATTTGTAAAACACATGAAACTCAAGAAGAACAAAGACCAAAATGTGGACACTTCGCCCCTTCTTAGAATTGGGAACAAAATTCCCATGGAAGCAGGGGTTACAGAGATAATGTTTGGAGCTGAGTCGAAAGGATGGACCATCCAAAAACTTCCCCACCCAGGGGTCCATCCCATAATCAGCCACCAAATGCAGACACTATTGCATACACCAGCAAGATTTTGCTGAAAGGACCCTGCTGTAGACTTTTGACATGTGGTCTTTATCATGTTGAAAAGGTTTCCTTTTATTTCTAGTTAGTCTTTTTTCTGTAAGAAAGTATGTTGACAAAGACATATAAGCAACTGAGGAAAGCTGGACGCAGGAGAGGTGGCCTTCCCCAGGGAAGAGGACGCTAATTGGTTGTCTAGTACCGAACAGTCAGCCCTGAAATCGTACATCCAAGCCATGTTCTAAAGACTGAATAGGTTATATTTAGGAATTTATGTATGTGTATATATGCATGCAATAATAGTGGAAAAGAGGCTATAAATTTGAAGGAGAGCAATTTGAAAGAGAGTATGTGGGAGGGATTGGAGGGAGGAAAGGAAGAAAGACATTTAAGTATATTATAATCTCAAAAATAAAAAAGTAGCATCTTTTCTGGATTCCCCATTATCTAAAGACAATTATTTGTCTTTTAAGAAAATTGCTTTTTTAAAGTTTATCCTCACACAGAACAGGGTATTGTCAATAATCTTTCTGCCTTATACTTCTATTTTTCCCTATATACAATTAACCATATTACAATTTTTTAACTGTAGTATGGTTTTCCAGGTGATGAATTTAGTGAGAATTTTACAATGCTTTGTACCATGGGGGCAGTGGGGGATAAGAAAACAATTTAAAATGGTTGTATACATCCCTATTCTGACTCCAGCATGTAATAAAAAGACATTCAACCCCCCCCCCCAAAGAATATTGCTTGTATAGATTGTTATTTCTACATAAATTGATAAGTGTTTCTGTTTCTTGATTTTTAATAGGGTATATTACATTGATTTCTATGTTTTTAATCGCCTTTATACTTGAGGGATAAAATTCATTTGGCCATGGAGCTTCATTCTTTAAATAGGCTGATAAATTTTGTTAATATTCTGTTGACTAATTTTACATTATTTTTCATAGAAAATAGCTTTTTCTTCTTGGGGTACCTCATCTGAATTTTCTACCTGGCTAACAATAGTAGCCTTATGAAATGAGTTAGGTAGCATTCTTCACCTGCTTTTTCTTTACAGTCTTGTGGAGGGCTAGTGTTAATACTTAATATAAATATTAGCAGTTTATCCTTCAAATATTTAGGATTCTTTCTTTCTTGAGGGGGAAACACAAAGTTTCTACTGATCCCCAACTGTCCTGGAACTCCTCACTATGTAAATCAGGCTATCCTTGAACTCATAGAGCTCCACCCACCTCTGCCAAGTGCTGGGGTTAAAGGCATACACCACCATGCCCAGTCTTCATTAATTTTCTTTTGAGTTTGGGGTTACTGATTTAATATCCTTACTAGGTATAGGTCTATGTAGATTTTCTAGTACTTCATTATTCTGTCTTCATTAAGTTGTATTTCTAGAAATATATATTATCTGGTTGTCTAATTTGATTACATTTAATTGCACATAGCACTCATAATTTTTATTTCTGTGGAAGTAATTGTCAAGTCCAAAAGAAATTCAGGACATATGGCTCTCTGCGGTACCTGCTAGCATACCAAAGTGCATGGTGGCCTCGAGGCCCACTCAGTGCCAGTGGTTTTTCTTGGTTTTTCTCATCCCACCCCTTACCCTAAATTTCTCCAGTTCCTGGGCTTTCCTTTCCCCCAGCATCTCATTCCTGTATAACCCTGCCATTTTGGCTATATGCTCTCTTAGTTCTCTCTTTTGTCTTCCTCTCTTGGTCCTCCTCTCTGCCTCCTCTCATGGCCTGGTCTAATCTGCTGGTCATGTTTAGTCTACTGCTTTCCCTGCTGTGGACTCTTCCAGATGCCTCTGGCTGTACTCCCCTTCATATTTACAATAAAAACCTAACACTCAACCATATCTTGAAACAACAATGTCCTCACTTTATACAGCAGCGTTTCTAATTTGATTTATGACTCTGAAATTTAGTCGTTTTTTCTTGTTTTAGTCAATCTATCTAAAGATGTGTAATTTTTCCAAATTATGTTTTTCATTGATTTGTTTTCTATTTTGACTCTCCCCATCTCCTCTGCGATATTTATTATCCGTCTCTCTACTTGTGCTAGCTGTGGTTAACATTCGTTTTCTAATTCTGTTACATATATATAGTTTATTATTGACTTGAAATCTTTTCAAACTAATGCATGTATATTCCTCGCTGTTACCGATTTCTTTCTTATTGCTTGATAGTTTTCTCCATGTATGTCATGAATTTTAGTTATTTTCAGCACCCCATTCTCCTTCGTCCCTCTGCCTCCTGCCTCACCGAAGCTTTCCTTCTTTCTATCAAGTCCCCTTCCTGCTTTCATGGATTATTTTTCTCAGTGTTTTATTAATTTGTAGCTCTGCTCAATTATTCTTAATATGTTCCCTCCTAGTTTTCTAATAGGAGCTATGCACATCAATCTATAATTTACCAGTAAACAGTGCCTTATTTATACTGTAAGGGCTTTGCTGCTTCATTGTCATTCTTTTCAAAATACCAATTTTTAAAAAAAATGTCTAATTTGTTTTTTAATAATTTATTTAAAAGCTATATTCATTTTATTTATCCTTTTATTTAATTATATTGTATTCTGAAAACATTAACTGAATGTTGTTTGAGCTCTTAAATATGTTAACATGTTTTATGGCTCATAATATGGTCTGTTTTGATGTGTTTCTCAAGAGATTGAGCATAATGTATATCTGGCTTTTTCTAGAAGAAAAAATTAGATAGATATCATTTAAATCAATTTGACTATAGGTGCTGTTCAGTTCAACTATAATATTTTGTTCTTTGAGACAGTGTGCCACTCTATAGTTCTGACTGGTATGGAGAGTTTGCCGTGAGACTATGTCTCCTAGGAATGTCAGAAGCTACCCCCATAAAGTCTCATCAACATGACAGCCTAAACATGAACTCAGCCTAAACATGAACTAAACAAAGACAACAGTAAATACACTAACATGGGCAGGAGAAAGCCCGAGAGGCCGCAACCGTACACAAGGAACTATAGGCAACAGAGGATGCTGAGAGTGGGAGAAACAATCTGCACCAAGGAAGAACACACTGATGTTTACCCTATACCCAATTGTCAACCCAGTGAAACATACATGCAAGTGTCGTTATGTAGACTACGCAGGTTGTAGTTAAACATTTACAAATATATATCATTTGTCATAAAGCATGTGAAATACCTATGAAGAAGTGCAGTATCACTTGAAATGGGATATGATATTCATATACATGTTTATATGTAATAACAGTTAATGGAAAAATGAGACCATGAATTTAAAAGAGAGCAAGGAAGTATGTACTACAGAGTTTGGATAGAGGAAAGGCAAGGGGGAAATGATGCATTAATGAACTATAGGAAAAGGAAATAATACAAAGAACCAATGGGTCTAAGAGCTGGTTCTTTGAGAAGATAACAAGACTGATAGAACCTTGGGCCACTAACCAAAAGAAAGGAACTGAATTAACAGAATCAGAAATGAACAGAAAAACATTATACAGACACCAAATAAACTCAGAATATTATAAGGAAATGCTTTAAAAAAATTGTATTCCATGAAGTTGAAAAACCTAAAGGAAATGGATGAATTGTAGATTCAGAAAAGCCACTGAAATTAAACCAAAAATAAGCCAACAACCTATACAGACCCTAGCAAATGAGGAGATTGAAAAAGTAGTAAAAAGTCTGCTAGAAAAAAAGTAGAGGTCCAGAGTTAGATGGATTCATATGAGAATTCTATCTACCAGACATTTATAAAGATCTTTACCTAGTCCTCATTAAATTATTCAACACAATAGAAGCAGAAGGAGCACCCCCAAGCTTCTATGAAGCCAGAAGCAACTCTATACCCAAACAAGGGTAAAGACATAACAAAAAAGAAAGCACTGACCACTTTCCCTGATGAACACAGATTTTAAATACAGCAGCCAGAAGAGAACACTAGGTGTCCTCCTCTTACTGATCTTGATAAGAAGACTTGAGCTCAAGTTTTCTCACCTAGGCTGGAAGCCAACAAGCCCCAACAATTCTCCTGTTCCTCCAGCCCCCAGAGCTAGGATTCCATGTTTTTATGGGACTATCTGGCTTATTATGTGTGTACGTGGATCTAAGTTCTGGTCCTGATTGCAGAACAAGCACTTTTAACTCACCAGTCCCTAAAGTAGGTTCTTATAAACAACATAGTTCCATCTTCGTTTGTTTTCCTGTACGCTGAATGAATCTAACTTTTAGAGTATTCAGAAATTTCACATGTAAAATGGGATCTGGAGAAAAGGCTCAGTAGTTAATATACTGTTTCTTGTAGAGGACTTGAGTTTGGTTTGCAGCACCCACATCAGGTGGCCCACAGCCCCCTGTAACTCCTGCTCTAGGGGTTCAGAACTCTTCTTCTAGCCTCCTGGACACTTGTCCTCATGTGCAGATACCCTCACACACAAATACACACGATTAAAAAATTTAAATATATAGAATTAATATTGAGATGTTTGGATTAGTACTTGTCTCATTTGTTATTTATGGATGCTTCCATGATTTTAGTTTCATGGTTTTTCTCTTCCTTTGCGCCTTTTCTGTTTTTAGTTTAGCATTTACATTACTCCACATACTATTTTAGCATCTTAATTCTTTTATGGAATTTTTATTGTTATTCTAAAATTTGTTATTAAATATTTTACATTTCATTTCAAGTAAATCTGTACTATACTGTTTCATAGTACTTCACATGCTTTCTGACAGAGTGTTCAACTTCTCCCTCCTATCCACTATAATACTGTTTGAATTCATATAAAATATTCATGAACAATAATTTTGGAATACATTTTAATTGTTATTTAGTACAAGCTTATCTATCAATCAACTATTAAAAAGAAAATATATTAAAATTTAATTTACCCATTCTTCAACAATCTTCATTTTCTCATATATTGTACTGGATAGCTTTGTGTCAACTTGACACAGCTGGAGTTATCACAGAGAAAGGAGCTTCAGTTGGGAAAATGCCTCCATGAGATCCAGCTGTAAGGCATTTTCTCAATTAGTGATCAAGGGGGGAGGGCCCCTTGTGGGTGGTGCCATCTCTGGGCTGGTAGTCTTGGTTCTATAAGAGAGCAGGCTGAGCAAGCCATGGGAAGCAAGCCAGTAAAGAACAACCCTTCATGGCTTCTGCATCAGCTCCTGCTCCCTGACCCACTTGAGTTCCAGTCCTGCATCCTTTGGTGATCAACAGCAGTATGGAAATGTAAGCCAAATAAACCCTTTCCTCCCCAACTTGCTTCTTGGTCATGATGTTTGTGCAGGAATAGAAACCCTAAGACATATATAAATCCACATTTCTAACTTACATAATTTTTCATTGTTCTGGAGAATTTACTTTAACATTTTTTGAAAGACAGGCTTACCAGCATCAGATTCTTTCAGGTTTTTTCCTGAAAAAAGTATTTCACATCTACACAAGAAATATTATTTGCTGGATACAATATTTCAGGTTGGAATTGGTGTGTTCTCTTCCTTAATATTTTATATATTCTACTATACTTGCTTAAAGATTGTAGTTTCCAAACCAAAATCCTTGTAATTCTTATTTTTAATCCTATAAGTGCTTGTTCATTAACAAATTCCTCACTACCATAAAAATCCCCTGGAACTATGTTCTCCCTTGTGTTTCTCCCTGGTGAGGTGTTGGAAGGCTCAGTGGATAAAGTGCTTGCTGTGCAAGCATGATGACCTGAGTCCACATCTCCAGAATCCTTGTCATTCTAGACATGTTGGTATGAGTCTCGAGTCCCAGAACTCCCAACAGCAAGCTTGGAGGCAGAGCCAGGCGGATCCCTAAAAGGTTGTGAACTAGCCTAGTGTACACAGTAGTTAACAAGAAGAGCTTCTGTTTTGAAAAAGGTGGAAGGTAAGAACTGACATTAGAGGCTGTTCTCTGACCTCATCTGCATGCCCAAGCCATGCGCGTGTACACACACACACACACACACACACACACACACACACACACACGAGAGAGAGAGAGAGAGAGACAGACAGACAGACAGACAGAGACAGACAGAGAGGGAGAGAGACAGAGGAGACAGAAAGAGAACAGTATAGGAGAGGAGAAGAAGGGGATATAACTGTGCTTGATGAGGCTATAAAGAAAAGGGAAGCCTTACATTGTTGAGAAAGTAAATGACCATCAATTGTAGAAAATGGTACAGAGTAGAGTATAATCAACAACCTACATATGGGTATATACCTCTTGTGTGACAGATTCCTGGGGAGATGGGAACAAATAGGAACTGAGAACTGATCAAAGTATGGATACCAATGAAGTCCATCTTGACGAGCCGATTCGTTTTATTGGTGTTATTTTCAGGAATGTGGGTGAGGGATTACTTACAGGAGCACAAATGACCAAAAGACAGCTGAATCACCAAAGCCCACCCTAACTTAGTGTCTTAGTCAGGGTCTCTATTCCTGCACAAGCATCATGACCAAGAAGCAGTTGGGGAGGAAAGGGTTTATTCTGCTTACATTTTCCACATTGCTGTTCATCACTGAAGAAGTCAGGACTGAAACTCAAGCAGGTCAGAAAGTAGGAGCTGATGCAGAAGCCATGGAGGGATGTTCTTTACTGGCTTGCTCAGCCTGCTCTCTTAAAGAATCCAAGACTACCAGCCCAGAGATGGTCCCACCCACAAGGGGCCTCTCCCCCTTGATCACTAATT
>NC_034613.1:114803926-114850390 GCF_900095145.1 Mus pahari
AAAAAAAAAAAAACAAAACAAAAACAAATAAAAAACAATGGGGAGGAAAGGGTTTATTCAGTTTACACTTCCACATTGCTGTTCATCACCAAGGAAGTCAGGATTGGAACTCAAGCAGATCAGGAAGCAGGAGCTGATGCAGAGGCCATGGAGGGATGTTCTTTACTGGCTTGCTTCCCCTGGCTTGCTCAGCCAACTCTCTTATAGAACCCAGCCAGCTCTCTTATAGAACCAGCCTAGGGATGGCACCACCCACAATGGGCCCTCCCACCCTTGATCCTGACAGCCGGATCTCATGGAGGCATTTCCTCAAGGGAGACTCCTTTCTCTGTGATAACTCCAGCCTGTGTCAAGTTGACACACAAACCAGCCAGTACACTGGGTGTCCTTTGATTCTCCTACCTCTTCCAAACAGCTCCTTTCTGTCTCTTTTAAATGACTGTCTCTCAGCAGACCTTACAGCTTGTATGCTTGGGAGTGGGGGATAGAGCTACTGGAGCTGGTGAGTAGCAGGGACTTCCCAGATCCTTTGAATTGTTTTCTGCCTGAAGCTTCTCTGCAGGATGGCATGATTCACACGCCCACCTCAGAAAATCCAATTGGTTTATCTCCTTTAACATCCTGTGTCTTAAGGATCTCTCCTACAAGACAGACAGTTTAATCTCAGAGGAATTGCTACAAACAGTATCCAGAGGAAATGAAGTCAGTATGCTTATCAGCACTTATTGGAGCGCTATGTGAAATGGTCAGTGGATTTAGAAACAAATGTAGCCTAAGAACTCATGAGTGGACAAAGACTATGCTATTCACCACTTTGTGAGAAGATAATCCTTTTATTTGAGACAACATGGATGAAGCTGGAGGATGCTATTGATGAACCTGGAAGAAATAAACAGGTAAAGGAAGGTGGATAATGTATGTTCACACTTACATGTAGACTTTAATAAAGTCCAACTCACAGATGATGTGGAATAATGGCTACAAGTGCTTGGTCTGAGGTTATAAATATTTGGTTAGATAATAGAAATAAGTTGAAGGGATCAATTGTTCTGGTAGCTATAGCTAATAATATATCGTACACTTGAAAGTGCTAAAAGAATGAATTGTGAGCCTAGTTTGAATAGGAAAAAGACAAGTTTTTGAAATTTAACTCAATTTAAATATTCTACAGTTGTATATACCTCAAAATAAAATGCTGTATATGATAAGTAGACTATCAGTGAAATAAAACAGAGCCATGTGTGTTCATATACACTGCATTCCCAGCACTTGTGAGACCAAGGCAACAGGACCATAAGAACCATAAGTTTGAAGACAGCCCAAGTTACATAGGTAGGTACTGTCAAAAAGGAAGACAGACAGACAGACAGACAGACAGGAAGGAGGGAGGGAAGGAGGGAAGGAAGGGAAGGAAGGAAGGAAGGAAGGAAGGAAGGGAGGAAGGGAGGAAGGGAGGAAGGGAGGAAGGGAGGAAGGAAGGAAGGAAGGAGACAAAAAAATCAAATAAGCTCCAAATAAAATCCAAACATTTGCATCAAATGTGAACTGACCGTGAACTGAACTTATAGTGAATGAAAGTATCTCATTCTTCTTTAGTCCCTTTCATTTTAGTTGGCATACATATACAAAGTTTTAAAGTAGAGAAAAGTAGGCAGATTGCTGGAAAACAATTTAAATTTTAAAAGAGAACAGCACAGGCATGGGCCACCTTCCCCCTGAAGAGCTAAGGACATGAGCTCTCTGGGGTCAAGCTGGAGAGAATGCAAGATAGACATTGATCACCCTGAAGATCCTCATCGTTGGCAAGGCCAGCTCGCTATTGAAATGATACTTTTGGTTTAGAACCTATAACAACAATAGGTATTGGCTTTAAAGTGAAAAATATTTTCAGTAGATGGAAATAAGGCCAAACTTACAATATGGGAAATGGCTGGCCAGGAGAGGTTTCAAATTAACTCTCACCATTATAGTGGTACACAATGTGTTATATTAGTTTATGACATCACAAGAAGAGGCAACTTTGTTAAGCTGGACAGATGGTTGAATGAAATAGAAATATACCATACAAGAAAGGATATAGTCAACATGCTGACTGGAAGTAAAATTGATAAAGAACATCTTGAAGTTGATAGAAATGAAGGCCGGAAATCTGCACAAAAGCATTCCATGTTATTCATAGAGGCAAGGCTGAAAACTTGTGACTCTTCAGTGTGCCTTTAAGAGAATTGTGGAGAAGATGTGTTAGACACCTGGGCTATGAAAAAGTAACGATCAGAACAAAGAAGTCAATCTGTCACACAGGGAAGAGAGCTGTGGAAGAGGGGCCTGTGCTGATGACTGGTCTGTGTTACAAACTCTGGGAATTCCATCTCTTGCATAGTTAATCAGTGCCATGTCTGTATATATACAATACTCTTAACTGCTATTTAGAGACCTTGCAGTTTGCACATAATTGTTTTTATCATGGCAATGAATATTTTCAAGAAAACCCACTCAATAACTTGCCCAGATGAAATGTTATGGTAAGCATGCCATCTGTAGTTTTTCTTTTATGTAACATAAAATAGGTATACTTTCCTAAGTATATTTGGTTTATGATTTACATTTATTGTGTCATGTTTTAAAAAATATCCATCTGTCTAGTGTGTTTTGCTAAAGGTCTGCTTTGGCTTTCTTTTTATTTAAATGCCCTGATCAACTACTATGTTACTTGCTATTAGAACTAGAACCAGGGCGTATATACATGTCATCACGCCTATGTAGTTTCCTTTAAGGAATAGCAAGGAGCACAATTCATAGCTTTTCTAAGATGCTAGAGATTCTTGGTAGTATGAAGTACCAGTCTAGGTCAGTTCATAATTTAATTACTGTTTTGATGATGCCTCCAAAGTAGGATTGATACTACTAAAGTATTGCTATGCTAAAGCAGTTTGGTATCTTTTTTTTTTAATTGCAGTTATTATCTCAGTTAAGCTGAGCTTTCGTCCTGTGATGTACACCTTGGATTCATGATCCCTATTGTAAAAGTTTAGTTACTTGTCATATAACAGAATGATAATAAGGCTTTCCCTCATGTGGGGTTTAGAATAACATGAATGGTGTTTTGTAACTCATAATATTTTTACTTCTAAAACCAGCATCTTTTTTCACAGGTATTGATATTGTCTAGGTGCCTTACCTGTAGCTTATGTAATGTTTATGACTGGCTGTATCTTATGCCTTCTCTAGACAGCATAATAATACTCATAATTTTTAAAAAGCTATTTCTATGTATGGAAGATGAAGGAGAATAACTCTAAATGATCATTTGAGAAAGGGATATTGCTTCTGGATTCTGACATGAGGAAAAATGCTATTCCGATGATCATTTACTCTTAACAAGTACCTAGTATGTCTCAGTCAGTGCTCATTGCTGTGAAGAGACAGCATGACCGCGGAAAAACCCTTATGAAAGGAAATATTTAATTAGGGCTTGCTTACGTTTTCAGAGGCTTAGTTCATTTTCATCTTGGAAGGGAGCATGGCAACATGCAGGCACATGTGCTGAAGGATCTGCAGGCAACAGGAAGAGTGAGTGCCACTAGGCCTGACCTGAGCTTCTGAAACCTCCAAGCCTATCCCCAGTGACACACTTCCCCAACAATGCACATCCACTCCAATAAGGCCATACCTTCTAATCTTTCTCAAGTAGTATCACTCCCTAATGGCCAAGCATTCAAATGTATGAGCCTATGGGGGCTATTCCTATTCAAACTATCACATTACACTCCCTGGCCCTCATATGCTTGAAGCCATATCATAATGCAAATATACATTCGATCCAACTTCAAAAGTCCCCATAACTTAAAACAGTCTTAACACTGTTTAAAAGTCCAAAATTCAAAGTCACTTCTAAAACTTCATAGCATCTCTTAATTGTAAACCCCCTAAAATCAAAATCAAAAAGCAGATCACATACTTCCAACATATAATAGCACAGGATATAGATATTACCATTCCAAAAGTAAGGCAAGGGAACATAGTGAGGAAATACTGGACCAAAGCAAGACTGAAAGCTTGTATGCATCCCCATGTCTAATGTCAAAGCACTCTTCAGATCTGCAACTCCTTTCTGCTTTGTTGAATGCAACACACTTCTTCCTCGGACTGGTCAACGCTGTGGTAGGAGCTCTCCTTGGCAGGTATCCCATGACACTGGCATGGCAACTCCAACATCTTGGGGTCTCCACCACAATCCAGGCTTCACTTTCACAGCTTCACCCAGTGGCCTTTCTGGGCCTCCATGCAGGGACACCCCTGACATATGCCTGAACTCAACAGCTTTTGCTAGCTATGGAGGGAGGTTCCATAACCCCTTGCCTCTAAAGCCAGAACTACGTGGCTGTGGCTGTGGCTGCCACATTCTGCTGTTTGCTGTGGCTGGAACTTGGCCCCCTCATATTACATCTGCATCAGATTTCTATTGTTGATGCTTTCCTTTACTACTTAAGTTTTTCTTTAATGCCTTTTCCCAAGCTTAACTGGGTGGGGTCTTATCCTGAGGTCACCACTCACTTAAATCCATTTAACACCAGGCTTTTCTTTAAACTATTTTATTTCCTTGAGCACCAGTACCCCCTTCTCCTCAAATTGTACTTTTTGATATTTTGCATTGTTCCTTTTCATTATTGATCTGGATAATCTCTTCTGCCAATGTCATTAATTCAAAACTCTTCAATTTAGCCTCAGGCATATTTTTCAGACAGGGGAAGAAAGCAGCCAAAATATCACAAGGATGCTCTTCAGTCCTTTTATTACTGTTCTTTTCCTCTGAGACCTCTTGAGTCAGGCCCCCACATTCCATATCATCCTCATCCACTGTGCTCCATGCTTCTACTACAATGGCCCATTAAGCCCCACTTACAGTGTTCAGTTGCTTTTCTAGTGCAAAGTCCCAAAGTCCATATTCCACCAACAAGCAGCATGGCCAGGCCTGTCACCACAGTACCCAAGTCCCTGGTATCAACTTCTGTCTTAGTCAATTCAATGCTTGATTGTTGTGAAGAGACAGCAAGACAGCATGATTGTGGCAACTCATAAAGAAAGCATTTATTCAGGGTTTGCTTACAGCTCGAGAGGTTTAATAAAGTATTGTCATGGCAGGGAACATGACAGCATGCAGGCAGACATGGTACTGGAGAAGAAGCTATGAGTCCAATATCCAGATTTGCAGGCAGCAGGAATAGTGAGTACCATTGGGCCTGGTTTGGGCTTCTGAAACCTCAAAGCTCACAGCCAGTAGCACACTTCCTCCAACGAGGCCACACCTCTTATTCCCTGTCCTAATGACCACACCTTCAAATAGATGAGCCTATGGGGGCCATTCCTATTCAAACCACCATATAATAGTTTATGAAAACCAGCCTATACAATCCTATTACTATCTGCAAATATTATGTCCAACAAAATGATTTTGCTGAAAACATTTAAAGGGTGTTTCTTACTCTGCTGGGTCATATATAGAGACTTAAAAGGCTGACATCTCTTTTCAAACTTTAAGCGATGGTGAAAGTAATATGATTTACATAAATAGCAAAAAATAACCCAGGATGTCAGAAGCTTTGAATAGTCAACAAATTGAGTATATTATGTATCAGACATTGTTCCTACTTCCTAGAAATCTATTATAGAGTAAAACAAAATACCCTCTTCATGGAACTTTTAGGGGTGGGGGAAACAACAAAAATATAAATATATAATATTGAATGGTGATAACTGATACAGAGAAAAATGTTAGTTATAGCATATAAGGTTAGTGGGTGTAAGAATGTAGGAATAATATTTTTGATGGGATAGTCAGGGAAGTTCTCTTTAAGAAAGTAAAAAATGAAATGAAATGAGGTGGAGCATGCTGCAGAGTAGTCTCTTCCTGAGAAAGAACAAATGAACTTCTTGGGTTATTTTTAAAAACAGTGTCATAACTGGTGTGGCAAAAATAGAGACATCAGTGACTAGTGAATGGTAGAACTGATTGCTTAGCACGTAGAAAAGTCCCCAGTACTATAGAAAAAAGAAAGAGGCAAAGAAATAGTTAACAGAGCTGGTTGTAGCGTGTGAAAGAAGAGCCAAACCACCTGAGATAGAGATCCACTGTGAAAAGGAGTCTGTATTTTATAAAGTCTTGTTAAAAAAAACCATTAAAAGGTTTTGACAAATGGATCGTTGTAATGTGACATGATTTTTTTTTCAAGGATGATCCTTGCTACTGTGTGAGAAAAATGTGGTAGTTTGAATGAGAATGACCCCCATCGGCCCAGAGGGAGTGGATTTATTAGGAAGTGTCTCCTTGGAGTAGGTGCAGCCTTGGAAAGAAGCTGGACTTGCAGCTGGAGGAAGTGGTCACTGGGAGCCTGCTTTGAGTCTCTGATGCTCAAGTCACACCCAGTGTGTCATGCGCTTCCTGCTGCCTGCTGATCTGCATGTAGAACTCTCAGCTCCCTTTTCAGCACCATGTGTACCTGCATGCTACCATACTTCCTGCTATGATGATACTGGTCTGAACCTCTGAAACTGTAAGCCAGCCTCAATTAAATGAAACCAAACATCCCATAACATTCCCCCCCTTTTTGACTACACTAAAAGTTGTATACAGTTTAACCTTTACAACAGAAACCATTATAAGTCCCACAAACTTAACAGTCCAAATGTCTTTATGAAGAACCATTGATGCCATAATCCTACATAACTGCAGTCCTGGCCACGCAGTGGTGGCGCACGCCTTTAATCCTAGCACTTGGGAGGAAGAGGCAGGCCGATTTCTGAGTTTGAGGCCAGCCTGGTCTACAAAGTGAGCTCCAGGACCTCCAGGGCTATACAGAGAAACCCTGTCTTCAAAAACCAAAAAACAAAAACCTGCAGTCCTGAACATCTGTCTTCATCAACAGTCCATTTCAGCATCAAGGTTTTTAATCTGCCAGTCTGGTGAATGATTCGTACTTCTTGCACTGACTTATTGAGTTGTCTCCACACAGGGGGCATCAGCTTTCTTTATCTCTTACTTCCTTGTGTCATGCGTTTCATGTGGAAGTTTCTCTTACTTGGATCAGATCGTTATCAATTTGGATGGAGCCCATAACCTTTCATCATACTTACACCCTTGAATTCTATGTCCAGCCGCATGCCAGCAAGCTGGGCTTCTTACCCATTATCACTGAGCTGTCTATCTTGATCTTCAGTTTCATTAGGGTCCATAGGCTCACAGTTAACCATTCCCTACTCGCTTTATCCCTCTGGCTCTTGCTTCTCAAGCCTTCGTATTATTGGAGCTAAGTTTTCCTATCACTTGGATTTTCTCAACCTTTTTGGAGATTTAAAGATTGCAATTAAAAGTACGGAGGGGTTTGCCCCAGTAGTTAAACGTGCAATGAGTACTGAGAGGACTTTTTCAAGTAACACTTCTATCCCCTCAACCCCTACCCTTGCTCTCAAGGGATCTGAAATGGAGTTTCCCATTTTTAAATGTAGGGAGAGTCTGTCTATATACTTAAGACTGTCTTTGGGGGTTGCTTACGGTGATTTGCTGTCTCAATCGCTTCTGCATTGTTCCTTGCTCTGAGCTTCAAGTTCTTGTTGCTTCGATCCAGAGTGTCCCCAGTCTCTCTGGGTGTCCAGTTAAATTTAAATAACTGATGTTTCTTCTGGAGATGATCCCAGGCCAATTTCTACTCTTTGGCTTTCTGTCAGATGTCTCCTGTCCTCTGCAGCTTTTCTGTCAGATGTCCTTTGCTTTCAGCAATGTTGGCAGGCTTTCTTCTTCTCCAATTACCAATGTAATTTTTCTTCCAAATATGTTAAGTGCCAGATGTAAACATATTTTTATTCTCCTGGTATGATTGTCTTCTCTGAGGCTTACTGCCCCAGTCTGCTAATTTAGACCTAGTCCTGCAAGCTTCTAGCCTATGTATAATTTTACTTAGGCCTAGAATATTTTTAGCTTCTGAGACTTACTGCTAGGATGTTTGCAGCAAAAGAGACAAGAGGAATAGAACAGTAGGTATGGAATAATATGGGAATAGGGGAATTTTATTTTCAAAATGGGAGACAGTTTAGATATACATGTTTAATTGCTGATAAGACTGTTTTGGTAGAGAGGAGTCTATTTCAAAATTATTTTTAAGACAAGTTTTACATTGACAGCAGAAGTTATTGGAAAGGATGGAAATATGCATATATCTTGTACCTGTGTGTGTATTCTTCCACAGCTGCCAACAACGATGATGCAATTGTTCCAAGTGGTGAATCTATGCTAATACAGCATCATCACCCAAATTTCACATTAGGACTCACTACACTTTGTGGATTTGGAAAGATATATAATGTAGTGGCATGTACCTGCCATCAAACTATCATACAAAATACTTTACTGCTCTATATAAACTACTTACGTTCATTTTTCTCTAACTCAGCCCCTGGAACCACTTAAATTTTTTGTTGTTTTGTGATTTTATTTTATTTTATTTTATTTTATTTTATTTTATTTTATTTTTGAGAGAAGGCCTAAGTGTGTATACTTAACCTGCATGGAACTTGCTTTGTAGCAGGTTGGCCTAGAATTTGGAGCAACCCTCTTGCTTCTGCTGATATTACAGAAATGTATCACTATGCCTGGAAAAAAGTATCTTTTCTTGAAGTGCTGGAAATAGAACTGAGGGTTCCTTGTATGCTAGGAAAGCATTCTAGTGATTGAAGTATTCTCCCAGCCCTAAGCATTACCTTTTTTCAGTCTCCATAGTTTTACCATTTCCAAATGTCTAGTAATTGGATTGAAATAGCATATTGTCTTTGAAGAGGGGGCACTCCTGTGTCAGGTATGTGAATGTTTTAGTGTTCTATTGCTGTAAAGAGAGACCCATGACCATAGCAAATTTTATAAAAGAAAGCATGTAACAGTGGCTTACTTATAGTTTCAGGGGTTTACTTCATGTCTGACTGTGTGGTGGAGAGCATGGTAGCACACAGTCAGACATGGTACTGGAGAGGAGCTGAGAGTTTTATATCCAAATCTTCAGGCAGTAGGAAGAAAGAGAATCACTGTGCCTGGCTTGGGCTTCTGAAACCTAATAGCCAACCCCCAGTGGCATACTTCCTCCAACAAAGCTACATCTACCCCAACAAGGCCACACCTCCTAATCCTATCAAACAATGCCACTCCCTAAGCACTGAAATATATGAGCTTATGGGGGCCATTCTTATTCAGTGAAGGTTAGAGTGCAACTTGCATAGTTTTCTTCCTCCATCATGTGGGTTTCAAGTATGGAACCCAAGCCCTTAACCTCACGAGCAAATGTCTTTACTTGCTGATATTTTGCTGGCCTACATGTTGTTTTTAAAAATTGGATTATTTCAATAGAGTTAGTGTGGATCTACTGTATGGATTCCAGGTTTATTTTTTTTCTTTGTATGTGTCTATGTTTCAGGAGAGTAAGAGTGTAGGGCAAGAAACTAGAAGGGGGATATGAGAGAAAGGAAAGGTTTAGGGGGAATTAAAAACAGGGTAATATGATACATGGGACATGGAAACAAGAAGGGGAGTTGAGGATCTCGTCTGTGGATGGTGAGGAGAAATGATATGAGCATTTCCTGACCAAGGATTGTAAGAAAGAGAATTACTTCTCTTCTCCTTTCCTTTTCCATTTCACTTGCTGAATACAGCCATTAGGAGGTCTTCTCATGAAGAAGCAGAAGGTCATGGTTAGTTAATAAGAAACACCCAAAAAAAAAAGTACTGTAGACTTCTCATACTTTGTATTTTGAGAAGTAATTTGGCATTCCATTAATTTATATTATTTTCTTTAATTGTGTACATTTATAATTTCGTATCCATACAGAGCTAACCTCCTCCGTTCCTGTAATTGTAAACTTTTCAAGGAGTATTTCCCGTGTTTGGAATTTCAGTGATTTTTGCCATGATTCTTGCAGCTGCTGCTGCCATTCTTAGCTTTCCTGCCAGGCACTTAAGTGCCTCCATCTGTTCCCTTGTATTTTCCAAACAACGTTCCCTATGCAAAGTCTAGATGATGTCAGAACTAAACAGTAGTCAAAACTTTAAGCCACGCTGGAGAAGAGGATGTTTTCCTTTGTTTAGGGTACACTTTATCCTTATGTCAGTAGCATAGCAAGTGCCTGAACGTTTATTTGGAAATAGTTGTTTCTGCAACTACATAGAAATATGCCTTTTTGTGACAGATGTATAGCTGAGGACTTTTGTTGGAATAGGACAAAGAAGATTCCTAATCCCAGTGCTACTGTTAGAACAGCTGTACTTCCCGAGGATAAAGCATTGTTCATTGGTTCTGTTTTACCTGGGTGAGAAGTGATTCTTCACACCATTTTCCTTCTTATTCACCCACTCTTTCTGTTACTTTGAGACAGAGAATCATACTGCGCAGCCCGGGCTGGCCGGGCATTTAGTATATAGGGCAGGCTAACCTTAAACACTAAATGTGTGCTGACCCTACTGCCTCGGCCTCAGGCTCTAGGATTCAAGGTATGCACCACCATACCTGGTTGCTGAAGCATATAGCTTGAAATAACCTGAAAATATTCTTATATGTGGCTTCTTCAAATTCTGTAAATGTATCCTGTCTCAAGTAGTAAAAACAGAGTATCTCTTTTCCTATACTAAGAGTAGATATTCTTTGGGCCTATTTCACCAGTTACTTCAAAAAACTTGGTCCTGACTATGAAGGTTCACTTTCTTATGTACCACATATTAGCTTTTCATCACTGTAAGGAAGTAGCCAAGGTAGTCAACTTATAAAGAGAAAAGGTTTCTTTTGGCTCCAGTTTTGGAGGTTTTAGTTCACAACCAAGTGAATGTAGCACATACACATCACAGGACACACATAGCAGAACAAAACTTCTCACCTTGGTGGCCACCTATCAGAAGGAATAGAAACGGGATACAGAGACCCTTGGGGGATAGCCATAATTCAAACTGTAGCATAAAGTTCCTGAAGCACATGGGAAGAAAAGCAATGTTATTGGAAGAACACACAGAATTTGGATCAACCTAGTCTAGAAGAGAGTTTGCTGAAGAAGGTTTGTTTACCTGAGGAACGTGGAGGTCAGTAGAGAGGCACGTTAGCCTAAATCTACAAAAGCAGATTCATGAGAGGTGCAAGAGGAGATGTTGTGAGCCATAATAGCACTAGGCATATGCTACTGTGCAAGTTCATGAGCACACATGAGAGGTGACATGACAAGGGGAGGGGAAAGGTATGGAAGACACTCCAAGTACTCATGACTGCCTCTTTATCCCAGGATTGATGCTTGGGATTTGATTCTGAAAGTTATATTTCAGGGACAAGTCAGTGTTACATAGACACAAGAGGAGATACTGAATAGTTGAACAATACTTGTTATCTTAGGCTGGACTAGAATGCAGTTTTGGAGGAAGTAAATCATGTCTTGCAATCATATAGGTCAACATCTTCTACATAGTATTTGATCTAATTTCAAGATGATATTTAACCAATATATCAATACAGACAAATAAAACACATTTAAAAACTTACCATAGGGCCTTTTCGATCAATAATTGTTAGCCACTTATTGGCTTTATTTTGTAAATGAATTGACAAGAGATTATCCAACAGATATTTCAACTATTGCTAAAACCACACCTGTCAGCAAGTAAATTGGTGAAATGATATTGGTAGTTGGGACTCTGTAGCTTATATATACATTTCCAGCCCCTCTGAGATCTAAAACAGAATTATAAGGTTGATGACACCTTGGGCTGCATGGTAAACCTAAGGTCAGCTAGGGAATTTGATAAGAGCAATTTCCCAGTGCCATCTTTAAACAGTATTGTGAATATAGCTGGCTGGTAGAATGCTTGTTGAGCATACTCAAGGGCCTAAGTTGAATGCTTAGCAGTACCACAGCAACAAAAAGGGACATTAAACCTCCACAAATGTGAGCAAATTTTATATTGGTGTTGTTTTAGTTATACTGTGAAACAGAAGATTGGTGTTAATGCTGGTGAAAATTGAGATACAAAGTGGCCTGTCCTGGACATTGATGTACAGTAAAGGCACTTAGAAGGAGTGAACATTATGAATAAATATGGTGTGTGTGTGTGTGTGTGTGTGTGTGTGTGTATTTCCTGCTATCACAATTGCTATAAATTTAGTGGCTTAAAATGAGACTAGCATATCATATCACAGCACTGGATGCAAAAAAGGTCTTACTACCCTAAATCAAAGAGATCCTTAACTTCGGGGATTACTAAGGAAGAAACTTTCTCTTGCATAGTTTCTTCAGACTTCCTGCATTCCATGGGTCCTGGATTCTTTCCATCTCTGAGGCCAACAATGTCCACTATGGTTTTGTTTGGCTTTACCAGTGCTGCTTTCCTGAGATGCAAACTCTTAATGCCTCAGCCTGTCATACCTAATAAGTACCTTTGCAGTCACAATGGCTAGATCCAGGATAATTTTGTACAGAATTCCACTATTAACAACCTCACTTCTACCTCAAACCTCAATTTCCCATGGCCAAATAACATCTTTATATATCATGGGTTGTTATTCTGTGAAACACTGGGTAGGTGCTTAAATAAATCTCTAAATGGGCAAGCCCAATAGCCTTAGTTTGTGCTTAATGCCACTCCCCTTTTTTCCCCAGAAAGGTATGGCTACTTAGAATCACACACAGAACACACACACACACACACACACACACACACACACCAACCACCACCACCACCACCATACACACAAATACACACACACAAACACACATAGAGGGGAGGCAGGCGCGCGCGCGTGTGCACACACACACACACTGTGGCACAAAGAATTGCTTGTTGGCCCAAACCTGTGGTTGATTTACTAGGCCAGAAGGTGTAGTTTGGTCTCCCTTTTGGAAGAGGGGCAGTGGTGGAAATGTAATGGAGGCCCCACTTTGGATTCCATAAAGACAGGAGTGCCCTCCCTTCATGGTTGCATGAACCAGTAAAAGAAAACATGGGAGAATCAACAGGAACCTACTGGCTGGCTGGCTGTTGCTAGGTCACCTGTCCCTGCTCAGGCTGCAGTACGAATAGTCCCCCTCCCCTTCCATTGGCGTCATATGAGGAGGCAGAGGAGGGGGAAGCAGAGAGGGAGTACAGGGAGGGGCAGGCACTGTCCAGCCTCGTTCTGAAATACAGATGTACCAAGGTTCTCACTCAGTATCCCTCCGCTGTTCCCTCCTGCTCCCTAACTACAGACCTTCTCCTCCCTATAGTCCCCCCTCCCCAAAACCCTCATAGACTCTAGATCTTAGCCATCCCACACACTCTTGTGGCGCCAAAAAAAAAAAGGTAGTGGTGGTCTCTGGTTAGGGTGAACAGGGGTCTGCAGACGCCCACTGGTGCATCCCACCCCTCTAAGAGGAGTGAGGCTGTCTGGCCCCGCCCACTCCGAGTCGGAACTAGAGTGGGTCCGGGAGGGGGCGTAGAGCCCCGTGCGCAGTATCCCTCCGCCCCCTTCCCGACACCCTCNAGGNGAGCTGGCTTGCCGCANNCTGCGCAGCCCCTGCCTGTTTGGTGCAGAGGCGTGGAGACAGGACACATCTCTGCCATTCCACTCGCGTGCAAAGCGTTGAAAGCCCAGTGAGAGGATCTGCAGAGGATAGAGAACACTCAGGAATAGGAGACGGACGCGGGGGAGCCCAGGGACCTGGGCCGTGCGCCTGGCCAGGCAAGTGGGGGTGTGTCGAGGGCTCCGGGCNGTCGCGCACTGCAAACAACTGCCTGGCCCTGACAGTCCGGTGGAGGCCAGCGGGTCCTGGCAGCTCCCTAGAGTGTGCGCGGTGCCCGGAGACCCCAGGCGGTGGGGAGAGGGGAGGCGGGAACCCCTGCAGAGCCCCAGACACAAGGGTTGAATGGAGCTGCTGTGTGTGATGATCTGGAGACTAGCACAGCTGACCGACAGCCTGGCAGTTGCGTTCTGGGCGCCAATACCCCGCCCTCCATAATCTCTGAGCCCTGTAAGGGTTATGGGGTAGGTGGCTGCTGTTGAAATGGAGATGCGGGGGGGGGGCATCAGGGAGCCCACAGGTCCAAGGAAGGCAGCTGCAGGAGAAATGGCCTGCCATACTGGAGTGGGGGTGGGGGCTGAAGCCCACAGGTGGGGTGTGGGGCAAGTGTCCAGCATTGGGGCCAGCTCAGCTGGTGGGTGGTGAGTCGCCTCAGCTATTAGGTTCTGATCTGGTTCCTGAGAGGGGCCCTGGTACCCTGTGTCCTGGGTGCTGTCACTCCCCACTGGCTTCTATGATGGAAAGTGACCTGTCTGCATGGTAGGTCTGGAATATTCTGGCAGGCTACGGTGAGCATCTGTGCAACAGAGGCTTGAGAAAAGAGGAACAGGAAAATGGCGTGGATTTCTGGATGTGTGTAGTAATGGGAGTGGGCACCAGACAGTGAGTGGAGATGCAAAACGGGTGGGGTGACTAGCCAGAACAGGTGGGATATCCATTAGTGTCTCCTAATCTCATTTCTCACAACCTTGTAGGTACCTTCCATACTGCCTTTCCCTCCCTCCCAAATCTGGGGTCTGAAAAGATGGTTTGGGGATGATGACGGAGTCATAAATCCAAGGACCACTTCAGAACCTGGTTTCTAGAATGTACTGCGCCCTTCCCCCAAGTTTTGCTGCGCAAGGAAAGGAAATATGGCCACCTAGTGGCGGATCTTCAGAATTGCAGAAGGGACTAAAGGATGACGTCAGGAAGTGGGTGTTACCTCAGGAACCCTGCAGCCAAGCTAAATAAATCTAGAATGTTCCAGCAGTAGGACCCTAAATGCCAAAAGATACATGATCCTTGGTGGCATTCTTAACAAGATCAGCTGTTGCCATCATTTCCTGATTGTTATACATTTTCATGTCTTTGTCCACAGCCCTACTTTAAGGCTGGTCAGTTCTTCAAGCAAGGAAAGAAGGCTTCAAGGAGACTGCCTCAGATCTCTGGAGATTGGTGAGACTCAGGGNCAGTGCAGAAGCCAGCCACTGAGGAGGCAAATTCAGATTGCCCTAACCCAAGAGGGTGCCTAATGCCTTTACTGTCCCCTTAATTTGCCCCCAGCTGCTGCCATCATTTCCTGATTGTCATACATTTTCATCTTTGTCCAAAGCCCTGCTTTAAGGCTGGTCAGTTCTGCAAGCAAGGAAAGAAGGCTTCAAGGCGACTGTCTCAGATCTCTGGAGATTGGTGAGACTCAGGGGCAGTGCAGGAGCCAGCCACTGAAAGGCAAATTCAGGTTGCTCTAACCCAAAAGGGTGCCTGATGCCTTTACTGTCCCCTTAATTTGTCCACACCTTCTGCCATCATTTCCTGATTGTTATACATTTTCATCTTTGTCCACAGCCCTGCTTTAAGGCTGGTCAGTTCTTCAAGCAAGGAAAGAAGGCTTCAAGGCGACTGTCTCAGATCTCTGGAGATTGGTGAGACTCAGGGGCAGTGCAGGAGCTGGCCAGCCACTGAGGAGCCAAATTCAGATAGCTCTAACCCAAGAGGGTGCCTTTACTGTCCCCTTAATTTGCCCACAGCTGCTGCCATCATTTCCTGATTGTCATACATTTTCATCTTTGTCCACAGCCCTGCCTTAAGGCTGGTCAGTTCTTCAAGCAAGGAAAGAAGGCTTCAAGACGACTGTCTCAGATCTCTGGAGATTGGTGAGACTCAGGGGCAGTGCAGGAGCTGGCCAGCCACTGAGGAGGCAAATTCAGATTCTAACCAAATTCAGATCACTGTCCCCTTAATTTGTTCAATGGTGTGGCACCCTTTATTTCCTTTCAGGGATATTAAGAATGTTGAGGTAGGTGTGAGGTAGACTATGACCCCCAGGACAAGCCCAGGGAACAGAGACTTTAGACAGAAGCAGGCATGGTTTTGCCGTTGTTTGTTTGGGTTCAGGGATCTGTGCCCATCTTCCAAGCACTGAGACTCCATTTGTTTTATGCACTTGTAGGACTCCCTGCAGTCAGTCAGCTGTTGGTCTTAACACCACTTGAACATAGAGAAGAGGGGAGACCTACACCACATCAGTGAAGGTGAGTATGGGAGAGGGTTCACTTTTAGGTGGGATAGTCGATCACCCCAGATGACTACTGTGAGATTTAGGGATCCCCTCTCTCCATTCCTAGTGTGTGTACTTTCTCCTGGACTCTGTACCTGTTTCCCAGCAGACAAAAGGAACATAGGGATTTTCTCATGGCTGAGCTCTTCCACTCAGCATCACGCACCAGCGTCTCTGTGTAAGTTTCTCCAGGAGGCAACAGAATTGGGTAGGACTGATTTCCCCATGCTTCTCTCTCCTAGGTCACCTGCCGTGGCTGCTTGGTGGTGCTGAGGTTGCTGCTGACCAGTGCAATCATCATCTCTGCACTCACCTAGGACCTGTCCATCGTCCTCCAGCTTGATTTCAGCTCTTCTGCAGTGTATCTGTGTTATTGACTGAGACTGCTTGGGTAGGAGCCTCACTGAGTGCTGAATTGTCATTTCAGGCTAATTCTTTGCAATCTCATACCCTAATTTATCTAAGATCGTGGTGAAGAACTATCCTGTATCAGATCTCTAGTGAAGGTTCACTGTTGTTAAGTGGTATACAGTAGGACTTTATTGAACTTACACTATGACTAGGGCAGAGGTTGAGCCTGGTGCCCAGGCAAAGGCTGAAAATAAGCCTGGGGATGAGAATGCTAATGCTGCTGAAGTAGAGCCTGAAGCCCCATTGGTGGTCAGACCCAAGGTTAGGACACAGATAATGACTGGAGCAAGGCCCAAAGTGAAGCCTAAGAGTACCCCTGGAGCAAGACCTAAGGGTGAAAACAGTACACCAGGTGGGGCATACGCCAAATGTAAACCCAAGGCAATCCCTATATCTCGATCCAAGCATGATGCCCAGGTGTGGGCCCCAAGTAAGTTTCGTAGCGAGTCCATGCCAAAGATGGGAAAGCAATGTCAGATCAGTGCTGCAGACCCTCCACTGCTCAGTAATGATTCTGGGATGGTTGCTCAAGCTAAGTGCCTGCCTGTAGATAGAGAACTTGCTAACATGGACACAGAGAATATTCCCAAAAAGAGTAATTCTCCAGCTGGATTCCAGCCTTCGTTTGGCTCAGAGGAGGGAACCAATATGGGGTCCTGGTACCGTCCCAGGCCTGTCCCCAAAGGAGAGGCATATGAGAATTCCGATTTCAAATGGGCAGATAAACCCTCAGGAAGTTCCTCCTTTTGGAATAGAGATGAAGCCAGTACAAGATTTCGTCCTAGGAAAAGCATGAAGGCCAATAACAGGTTCAGGCACATGGCCAAACAAGAGGCAAATACCATGCCTAGGCACAAAAACAAACAGGAGTTCTATAATATTTCCAGTTCTGATTCCGAGGATGAGTCTGGTAAGACTCCCTGGTTCTGGGCCAAAGATAAGACCAAAGTCTGGTCTCGGCCTAAAGAAGAGCCCAATACTAGGTCCTGGTTTAGGTCTAAGAAAGAAGTCCGTGTTGAATCCACTTCTGGGTCTGAATGTGACAATCCTACAAAATCTTTGTTTTGGTCTGGAGAAGAGGCTAAATCTAGATCCAAACCCAGAGCCAGGAAAGGGGTCAATACGAGGGCCAGGCAGCAGGCCAAGCGAGAAGCTTGCAGTGATGCCACGTCTGGAGCTGTAGATACAAATAAGAAAGAGTCCTGGTTCTTGCCTGAAGAGAAAGCTAATGCTTTTTCAAAGTCTAAGACAAAGAAAGAGCCCAGAACCAGAGTGGTGCCCAGGGAAGAAGTCAAAACTAAAGCCAGAGCAAATGCCAAACAAGAAGCCAGGCCAGAGGAGGAAGTCCTTGTTGGGGCTTGGTTCTGGGACACCCAGGAGTCCACTATGGCAGATAGGATAAGCATCAAGACCACTTTTGTAGAGGAAGAGCCCATTGTTGGAGATTGGTTCTGGAGTGAAGAAGAAGCCAGTGTGGACTCTGAGACCTCTCATAAATCCAGACCCAGGGCAAAGGAAGAGCAAGTTAGTAGTTTCTGTTTAGGGTCTGGAAAGAAGAGCAGTATGGAAAGTGGGCCAAAGGCTACTTCTAAATCTATGCCAGTAGCTAAGGATGAAGAGGTCGTTATTGGGTCCTGGTTCTGGGCAGATGATGAAGAGATCGCCTTACAGGCTGATGACGAGTCTATTTTTGGATCTTGGTTCTGGGGCACTGGTGAGAACAGCCTTAGATCTGTTGGAGTCAAATGTGAGAAGATGCCAAAGATATCTGGAGAAAAAGAACTTACTGATTCCTGGTTCTGGGCTGGAGATGTCAATACAGAGGCTGAGGTTGAAGAACAGGCCGGGTCAGCATCTACAAAAGCAACAATCTTTGTGCCTTGGTTTTGGTCTGAAAAGCAGCCGAACATGGATTTAGGGCCTGAACCTTGCTCAGATATCATGGCAGGAGCTGAAGAGGAGCCCATAATTGGGCCCTGGTTCTGGGCTAAAGTAGATAATAGTGTGGAGGCTGAAGTTAACAGTAAGTCTAGCCTTGAAGATGAGGAAGAGCCCATTAGATCACCTTGGTTTGGGGCCAGAGAACAATCTGATATGAAGTATGCAGCTGGTGTCAGATACAAGCCTATGGCAGAAGCTGAGGATGCTAACAAAAAGTCTTGTGTCTGGGCAAAAGAACCCTGTTTGTATCCTACCAATAGAGAATGCTTGAAATCTACTCTGGGAGAAAAAGAGGACACTGTTGATCCATGGCTCTGGTCCAATAATTATCCAAGGACCAAGAGCATCACAGGGTCCTGGCTATGGGCTGCAGAAGAGGGAAATATAGATGATGAGACTGGAGAAAAGATTAAACTACCAACTTTAGAGGACAATACATTCAATTCTTGGTTCTGGAAAGATAATGAAGAAACCATTGTAGAGGCTCCCAACAGAGAAGAATCCAGGCCAGAAGTGGAAGAGGAAGACATTATTGGTTCTTGGTTTTGGGCTGGGGATGAAGACAGGTTTCAGCCAGCTGCTAAGATTAATGAAGAGAACAAGATAGCATCCGAAGATGAAGATACAGTTGGATCCTGGTTCTGGGGCAATGAAGAGGCCAGTCTAGAGGCAGTGAGAAGGGGTACTTTTGAGTCTGCTCCTGGGATTAAGGAAGAGAAAGTTACTGGGTCATGGTTCTGGACTGATAAGGCCAAAATAGGGGCTGGGTCCCAGACTGTCGAAACTGGGTCAGAAACTGAAGAGGAGGCAATTTTTGAGTCTTTGATCTGGGCTGCAAAAAAAGACAGTATGCAAGCAGGAGTAACATGTGTGCCCAAGCCAAAAGATGAGGGTGACATGGCTGTTGGGTCCTGGCTCTGGTCTAGTGGCAAGACCACAAAAGAAGCTAAAACTCCGATTGTCAGTGAGACCAGTCCAGAAAATGGGAAAGAGTCAGTTGTTAAGTTTGGGTCAAGAGTAAATGATGAGGTGATTAACAAGACTGGCAGTGGTGACAATTGTAAAAATAGTACAGAAGCAGAAACCATAGTGGGAGCCTGGTTCTGGGAAGGAGATGAAGCTAGCTTTGAATCAAATCCTGTACCTGTCTGCAAGGCCGTTTGTGAACCTGAGCCTTCAGCTGAGCACGAACCTGATCCTTCCCGCCGGCCTCAGAGCTGGGATGAGGTCACTGTTCAGTTTAAGCCTGGTCCCTGGGGAAAAGCTGGCTTCCCGCCCATAAACCCCTTCAGATTCCCAAAAGAAGCGGCATCTCTGTTTGCAGAAATGTTTGGGGGAAAGCCTAAGCTTGTGGAAGGTGGTCCAGAAAGGGAGCCTGAACCCCGGTTCCCATTTCAGTATGATCCCTCTTACCGCTCAGTCAGGGAAATTCGGGAGCATCTTAAGGCCAGGGAAAGTGCACAGCCAGAGAATTGGTCTTGCAACTGCATCCAGTGTGAGCTTAGAATTGGTTCTGAGGAGTTTGAGGAACTTCTTTTACTGATGGACAGAAATCGTGATCCTTTTATCCATGAGATATCTAAAATTGCAATGGGCATGAGAAGTGCTTCTCAGTTTACCCGAGATTTCATTCGAAACTCGGGCGTTGTCTCACTGATTGAAGCCTTACTTAACTATCCATCCTCCCGAGCGAGGACAAGGTTTTTGGAAAATATGGTTCGTATGGCTCCCCCTTATCCAGACCTAAACATGATCGAGACATATGTGTGTCAGATTTGTGAGGATACCTTTGATTATGACTTGGATTCCCCTGATCAGTTGTCTGGATTGACAATGATTACACACCTCACTGCTACTTCTGACTATCACAAAGTGGTTGTCAATTACTTGGCTGGGTTTTTCTACTTACTGAATTCAGGCAATACCAAAACAAGGTTTCATGTTCTGAAACTGCTACTGAATTTGTCTGAAAACCTTTTCATGACAAAACGCCTACTTGTTACTGATTCAGTGTCAGAATTTATGGACCTTATTAATAGGGAGGAGTCAGATGAAAACATTCAAATTGTTCTTGCAATATTTGAGACTATCAGTAAACATATTCAAAAAGAGGCACTGTTTACTGATGATTATGATGATGATGAAGAAGAAGCAGAAGCAGTGAATTTTGAACCGTTTATTTCTGCATTCCGTGAGGCTGAAAAAACTGCCAAGGAACTAAAACGCAAACCTGGCAATCAAAAAGCACCCTGAAGCAGAACAAAAAAAAGTACTATGATTAAGTACCTGCCTCCGGTTGTCCTTGTGTCCCTGAGTCATCTGCCCCTCAATGCTTTGCTTTCCCAGGTGGTTCCTTGTTTCAGTGTACCTCTTTAATGCTGATGGTAATTATACCCAACCCTGTGTAATCTGTATTATTGTTCTGATGCCAAATGAAGATACAACTGAAAACACATGACACTTGGTGATGACGCTTGTTTTGTTGATTGTGATGTTCAGTATTTGAGTGTAAAGTGAACTGAGCCGTTGTAAATAAGATGCCCTTCTAAACGTTGTTCTCATGTATATTTGAGTCTTGTGCTTCAATAAAGGTCTATGTGAAAGTGAGCAAAAATTGCCTCTTCACTGTAAAATACAGATACAAAGATGACACATGAACACACACAGAGAGAGATAATGTCTGAATCACATGCTTGTTACAAAAGTTTTTCTCAGCATTAAATCTCAAAGGTTGGAACAGACTGTAACTCAGAGCATCCTTCAAAGAAGACTTGCTTAAAGGTGTACTCTAATAGAACTTACAACATGATAAAGAGCAAAACATGGTGTTCAGAATACTGTGTTCAAAATATGTAGCAGAAGATGGCCTAGTCGGCCATCATTGAGAAGGAGCCCCTAGGTCTTGCAAACTTTATATGCCCCAGTACAGGGGAACACCAGGGTCAAAAAGTGGGAGTGGGTGGGTAGAGAAGCAGGGTGGGGGGGAGTGTATAGGGAACTTTCAGGACAGCATTTGAAATGTAAATGAAGTAAATACCTAAGAAAAAATTGCAAAAAAATAAATATATAATCAGGGTGATGCAGAAGTTAAAAGAATAGCATCAGAAAGAACAAAAAGTTCATTCAAGTGGATGGTTAAGTCGAAAGTTTTGGTCTCACTTGATAAGATACTGTTGTGCACTAGTTCGGCTGGAGAGGTGGCTCAGTTGGTAAACTGCTTGCCATCCCACCCTGCATTAGGACCCTATCCCATGCAAATCCAGAGATGCTCCTGTGTGCCTGGTGCTGGGAGGCAAAGATGGGAAGATCCCAGGGGGTCTCTAGCCAGCTAAGGTAGCCACTCTGAAGGTGAAGTGCTCACAGAATTATTTATAAAACTACCAAAGTAATCATTCATCCACACTTTTTCTTTGTTTCTTGTGACAGGGTGTTTGGTAGCTGGGGGTTGCTTCAAACTTAGTATGTACCTGAGACACTTTGAACTTTTAAGGCTAGGATTATAGGTGGCTGTACTCAGTTTCAGGCAGCACAGGGGCCATCAGAGCTAGAGTTCCCTGCCTCTCACTTGTTGCAGCAATGGGGAGAGCTGGCCCTGCACCTCACCTGAGCAGCACAGTAGAGCTGACCCTGGATGTGGGGGTTGTGGGTGAGCTGGCCCTGAGGGCTTGAGAGGAGAGCTGGCTGGCTGACCAGCTCAGATACTTCTCATGCCTACATATGGGGCTTTGAGTTGGTCCACCCCAACATCTACCCCATCAATGAACTGCTGCAGTGAGTGAAGGGGCCAGTCCTACGGAACTAAAACTACAGAATCTCTGAGAGGAGTCTCAGTGAGATTCCAGTATTGATAAAGCAGCAGAAGCTAGAGGTCTCGAACCAGACCTGTGAGTCATTGCAATGAACATTTGCAAGCAAAGAAGTATGAACAAAAGGGTGTACTGTGAGACACACTGTGATACACACTGACACACTAAAGCTTCCACCATAAGACTTTTTAATTTGTTGTTGTTGAGGGAGGAGGTTGCAAGGATGGATGGCGGGTATGAGGGGAAGGAGAGATGACTGGGAATGGAGTGCATGATTTGAAATTCACAGAGAACAAATAGAAATTAATAAAATAACATGAATAAATAATAGCAAAACCTACTATTGGCATTTTATAGTTATGTTTTTGTTTTGTTTTTAGATGATCTAAAACTTATGTATCAAAAGTATCATTGGGCAGTGGTGGCACATGACATTAATCCCAGCACTTGGGAAGCCGAAGCAAGTGGATTTCTGTGAGTTCAAGGCCAGCCTGATTTACAGAGCCAGTTCTAGGACTGCCAAGGCTACAGAGAGAAACCCTGTTTGAAAAGAACAAAACAAAATTCAAGGACACTCACTGGCTCTTCCAGAGGTCCTGAGTTCAATTCCCCAGCAACCACATGGTGGCTCACAACCATCTGTAAAATGTATAGATTTTTAAAATGTTTAAAAGGATCATAATCTATATTACATGTGCTATGTAATGATAACTATGGCAATAACAGAGTGTAAACTAATAGAGATAATTTAAAGAGAGGCTAAGTTTCAACAGTGGAGTGGTATCAGCAAAATGGCTTACAAGTAAGCCTCCCTCATAAAGACTGCACTAAATCCTGGTAAACTCTAGAGAAGAAGTGAGAACACAGATTACCCAGGCCATAGTAAAGGCAAGATAAGGATTCCAGCAAAGGGGTTTGAGCATGCCAAAGGGTTTTTTCATGCCATGCACACCACTCACAATACAGCCTATCATGGGTAACTACCCACAGTGGCAACTGAGAAGAAACATCACAAAAGTCTCTACTTTCAGAATGGAGTGGGGACAAAGGTAGTGTTCCTAACGTCCTGTTTGGCAGCTCCCTCACCTCATGAGTAGAAAGGCAGGAGAAAAAGAGAACTGAAGAAAACTACCACTGCATCCTAGAGTTGCAGTACTGAAGGTAGACACTAGAGGGAGCAAAGGATCAGAGAAAGTTCAATGGGTCTTGGAATATCTAATCAGGTTGATTGTTAAAAATCTTCATTGGCACATTGTCAGGACATAAAGACAAAGAGTTGATTGGTTTTGTTTTTTTTTTTCAAAATGAATCTCCAAATCCCCGTTGGTACAATCCCACTAAGTCCCTCTCTCCTCTCATCCCCTCCTCTCCTTTCTCTGCAAAAGACTGCAAGGTATATAACGAAATGCAAACAGCCCAAAGCAAAGGGAGGGGGAAGTACAGAAAGAAACTATCCGTGGATTATTAGGCAAATAAATTCAAATAACTGTCATAAACATATTCAATGAGCTAAGGAAGAACACAATGTAAATTTAATCAGGAAAGTGATGCATAAAAAAAAAACATGAATATCAGCAAATTAAAAAAAAAGAAACTATAGAAAGGAACCAAGCAGAAATTGTTACACCAATAAATACTATACCTGAATTTATACTCTACTGAAGTTATCAAAAGGAATTCAGCAGAGGCTTAATCAGGCAAAAGAGATCATCTTCAAACTTGAAGACAGGTCATTTGAAATCATGAAGTCAGAGAAGAAAAAGAGGAGGGGATGAGAGGAGAGAGGAACTTAGTGGGATCATATCAAGGAAATGGACATAGGCACTGCCAGTACCTTTTAGGAGAAAGGAGAAATGAGGGACAAATCCCTTGTTTGACAAAACAGTGAGTGAGAAGTTCCTAAATCCTAGAAAAGCAATTGACAAGTAAATGCAATAAACCAAAATATCAACTACATAAACCAAATGGAAGAGATGGGAGACTTTTGTCTCAAGTCCAAGACAAAGACAGAAACTAAAAAGCCACAGAGAAGAAATGACTTGTCATATACAATAGAACTTCCATAAGATTAGGAGTGGTCTTCACATTGGGAACGATGTTGGTTGTAAGGAAATAGATTACATATTCCAAGCATTAAAGGAAAAATATTGTCAATAAAGAAATGTACCTATCAATACTGTCTTTGGAAATATGAAGGAGAAAATATACTTTCCTACATAAATCTATAACAGCTTATTCCCACTGAATCTTCTCACAAGAAATGAGGATCCTTGAAGACTAAATTATTAAAGGAACATATACAGCAACACAAAGCTACATAAAAATGAAATGTCTCTAGTACAAACTTAAAAAATATTCTCCAGTATAGGAATCTGTGTTGTGATTTTGGAACTGGAATTTAAAGAATAGCTGTTTAGTGACTATGTAGCATGTAAAGGGTTGGCTTCTGATGAAGAAAAACAAAAACAATGGGAAAGCTGTAGGCAAGTAGTGCTTTTATATGCTACTGAAGTTACTTTTCAATTTAAATGGTGCACTGTTAAGAGGTATTACATGCTAACTAAAAAAGACACATCAAAACACAAAAGGAAACAACAAGAAACACCAAAGCCTGTTAGGAAAATATAACGAATGGGGGTGGGGGGAGGGCCACGGGTAAGAAAAAGGAAACCAACTAGCAGATCATTAAGGAAACAGCAAAATGAAAACAATAAACTTGGAATCAAAGCATATAGATTGGCTGGCTGGATTAAAAGTGGAGACTAATAATTGGCCATATATAAGAGAAATTCTTCAATCAAGAAAACATCCAGAGCTATGAGGCATCTGCCAAGAGAGCTGCATACAGGGGATGGAACAGCTCAAGAGATGCTGCCAAGAGAGCTGCATACAGGGGATGGAACAGCTCAAGAGATGCTGCCAAGAGAGCTGCATACAGGGGATGGAAACAGCTCAAGAGATGCATGTTGCAGGCAGCAAAACCTTTGACACCAGATATGACGCTACAGGGATCTGGTCTTTTCCTTGCTGAGTTTCTGTCTTACTTTTGTCCAATATTACCTCTTTATGTCTTATTCCTCCCCTTTGAAATGGAAATGTATATCCTGTGTCAATGCATATTGGAAATGTGTAAATGATTTTAGAAGTAGTAAGAATTAAGAGATTACTTTTAATCTCAGAAGGACTTTGGATGAGTCACAGTGTTGAGACCATAGGGACTTTAATCAAAGTTTGACTAAATACATCTTTGCATTATAATATGGTCATAAGCTTGTTCAGACCAGGGACGGGAATGGAGTAGGTTGAATGGAAAATGTTGCATCTAGGCTCCAGCATCTGATATTCATCAACACTTTAAAAAATGGTCCCTACCATTAACGATTAGAGAAATTCAACTTAAAACCACTTTGCAATTTTATCTTACATGCATCAGAATAGCAAAGATACACAAGACAAATGAAAGCTCATGATGGCAAGGATGTAGGGTGAGGCAAATCCTCATCCCTTGCTGATGGGAGTACAGACTTGTACAGTCACTATGGAAACCAGTGTGGTGGTTCCTCAAAAAGCTGGAAAGAGATTTACCAGAAGATCCAGCTGTGTTAATCTTGAGCACATGCCCAAAAGACTCAGTATTTTATAGGATACTTGACCATCCATATTCATTGCTGCACAGTTCAACCAGAAATTGAAAACAGCCTAGATGGCCATCAACTGATGAATGGATAATGAAAATGTAGTCCATTTACATAATGGAATATTATTCAACTGTTAAGAAAAGTAAAATTGTGTGTTTCTGATATGTCCTCTTGGGTCACACTCTAAATAATCTAAAGAACACCATGTAAGCCATACCCCTTAAAGTTTCCACCTCCTCTCAACAATGTCATGTTTTGGAACACACATTTAACACTTCTGTTTTGGGGGAGAGTTAAGATCCAAAGTAATAGCAGTATAAATACATCAAAACACACAATATGGGCTGGTGAGATGGCTCAGTGGTTAAGAGCACCCGACTGCTCTTCTGAAGGTATTGAGTTCAAAATCCCAGCAACCACATGGTGACTCATAACCATCCGTAACAAGATCTGACGCCCTCTTCTGGAGTGTCTGAAGACAGCTACGTGTACTTACATATAATAAATAAATAAATCTTAAAAAAACCAGACACAATATTTCATAGTTTATTACAATTCATCCTCAATTTAAGACAGTGTATTTTAAAAGATTTCAGTAGGAAAGACACTATAAACTTATACTTTTTGAAGATTGATGTAAGTATACTCAATAAAATATTTAGCAAAATTATTCCAGTGACATATTGAAGAATTATTCAGCATGGCAAAGTGACATTTATTACAGAAAGTTAAGACTGGTTAAACATAATGTACTATATTTTAAAGATTTATTTATTTATTATATATAAGTATACTGTAGTCATCTTCAGACACACCGGAAGAGGGCATCATATCCCATTACAGATGGTTGTAAGCCACCATGTGATTGCTGGGATTTGAACTCAGGACCTCTGGAAGAGCAGTCAGGGCTCTTAACCACCGAACCATCTCTCCAGTCAAATGTACTGTATTTTAAAAAAGGAAAAAGTACACATGATTATCTCAACTGACCCAGAAAATTTATTTTAAAAACCTGAACATTCTTTCATTATAAAAATCTCAATAAAATATCTATTCAGGAAAACTGCCTCAATATAATTATTATTTATAAAACATCAAGCAGTATCACATGGTAAAACATACCAACCTTTGCCATTAAGACAAAAACAAGCATTTCCACTCCTAGTAAACTTTCTACTGGAAGCTTTAGCCAGAGCTTTTATACAGGAAAAACAAAAGCATCCAAATTGTGCTGAATAAGCAAAATGATCTTTATTAACTGTCAAAATATCCAATATAGAGAAAAATCATAAATTATCAGTAATAATACTATTACAATAACTGATCTATGGAAAGTTGTGGAATAGGTTCAGTAATTCTCAAAATCAGTTATATTTCCTTAAATTAGTCCTGAACTATGTGAAATAAAAAAAATCACTTTTACCTGTAATAACATCTAAAATAATTAACTATACAGAAATAATTTAATCAAGGAGATAAAGGACTTTAAATGTTGAAAGCCACAAAACAGTCCTGAAACAAAATTATAAGAACTAAGAGAGAGAGAGAGACAGACAGACAGACAGACAGACACTGGAGAGATGGCTCAGCAGCAAAGTTCATTGGCTGCTCTAACAGAGGACCTGGGTCAATTCTGAGAACTCACATGGTAGCTCACAGGCATCTGTTACTGTTACTCCAGCCTTAGTGCCCTTTGTTACCCTAGGTAGGTATTTTCACTTCTACAGAATTTTACACACACACACACACACACACACACACACACACCATATATTTTTACTCATATATGTATTATATATTCACATATATACTCATATATATATATATATATATATATATACATATATAATTTTGTGTGGCTAAATAAAATACAGGTTCAACAGATGTGAGAACGTGTATGTTATACCTCTTTCTGAGACTGACAGAAATCACTTAATATGACTATATATAATTTCATCCATTTCCCTGAAATGATATAATTTTAGTAATCCTCATAGCTGAAAAATGTTATATTGCATATATGTAACGCATTTTATTTATCAGTTTCTCTGTTGATGAAGACCCAGGTTGGTTCCATGACTTAACTATTTTGAGTAGTTAATTTCTCTTTAAAAATTTGGTAGAATTCAGCCATAAAATCTAGGTTTGCACTTTTTTAGGTGAGATTTTTTTAACTGTTTTATTCTTGTTGCTTGTTATAAAATTAAGCTATATAAATTGCCTGTCTCATTTTGGTTTACTTTTAGTAGGTAATTTGCATATGCAAATTTAGCTATTTCTCTCAGATTTTCAGATTTGCTGTAATACAAGTTTTTTAACATACTTCCTAATGATTTTCTAAATTTTATTGGCATCTGTTATAATATCTTTTTCATTTCTAATTTTGTTAACTTGAGTCTTTCTTTTGATTCATATTGGTAAAGGTTTCTTTATTTTGCTTTTTTTCTACAGAAATCTTGGTCTTTGTTTCATTTTTTTGGAGGGGGGAGTTAAATTCTACTTTTTTTCTGACAGAAAATGTTGTAAATTTATTACTTACTAAGTACTATTGCCAAAAAATTTGATTTTGCAAAACAGAGTCTCTCTGTGTAGCTTTGGCTGTCCTGGAACTTGCTCTGTAGACCAGGCTGGCCTCGAACTCACAATGCAGGGGTTAAAGGCATGTGCCACCACTGCTCAAATAAAGGCAAAACCTTTTAAATCACTCCAACAACCTAGTTGTCATTGTTGATGTGTAATTTTCCTCGGCAAAAATGAAAATTAAATATACTTTAAATGGCTATGAACATAATGCATAAGCATAATATGGTATATATAGACAGACAAACTCATCATAAACAATAATAGACAAGTGAATATGTGTCTTTTGATTGTTTTATATTTCCATTGCTTACCAATCCAAAGTGGCTGTAAAGGGATCAGTGATTGAGGCCAGAAGCAAAACGAACTTTGCTTCTCAAAGGAAAATACTCTTTTCCAGGTGATGAAAATAGGTTGCTTTTCACAACTGGCAGCAAGGCCCCATTGTTGAAGACAACACTTATACAACTCATTGAACGTGGAGACATGCAGCTGATACCGACCATAGAGCTTTCACCCTTACCTTCCAGCATCTTTGGTACAGGAACTTAGCCTGCATGCTATCAAAAGAGAAACAAACACCATGCCAGCCACGAACCCTTGTTCTACAATTTACCTCCTGCACTGCCACTTATACCTTCTTGAGGGAAAATCAGGAAAGGCCTCAATTAATGTTAAGGACCTGTTGACCAGCATAAAATGTGCTTCACAGGTTTTGTATTTTGGGTTTTGGTTTTGTTGTTGTTGTTGTTTTATTTTGTATGTGTGTATGTGTATATGTGCTTTTATTTTTATTTTGTTACAGTGTGGTGGTTTGTTTTCTTGCTTTCAGGGGTATGTTTTTGTATTGCATTTTGTTTTGTTTTGTTTTTTGAGAAAGAACTTAAAGTTAAGTGAGTAGGGAGGGGAAAAATCTGGAAGGACTTGGTAGAGGGGAAGAATATGATCAAAGTATGTTTACATTTTAAAAATTATTTTAAATACTAAACATGTTTAGAAAAGAAATGATCAAAGATATTTTTAAAATGAAAGCATAATGATCCTCATATTTTTCAACTCAGACCATCATTCCATTATTTTTAACTCATCCCTACTGGTGGAAGTGCAGGGACAAAAAAAAATGGAGTAGAGACTGAAGGAAAGTCCACCCAGAGAGTGTCCACCTAGGGATCCACCCCATAAACAACCACCAAACCCAGACGCTGTTGTGGATGCCAACAAGAGCTTGCTGACAGGAGCCTGGTATACCTGTCTCCTGAGAGGCTCTGCCAGAGCCTGACAAATACAGAAGTGGATGCTCACAGCCATCCATTGGACAGAGCACAGGGTCCCCAATGAAGGAGCTAGAGAAAGGACCCAAGGAGCTGAGGGGCTTGCAGTCACATAGGAGGAACAACAATATGAACTAACCAGTACCTCCAGAGCTCCCAGGGACTAAACCACCAACCAAAAAAACACATGGTGGGACTCAAGGCTTCAGCCACATATGTAGCAGAGGATGGCCTTGTCGGACACCAATGAGAGGAGAGGTCCTTGGTCCTATGAAGGTTCTATGCCCCAGTGTAGGGGAATGCCAGAGCAGTGAGGTGCGAGTAGGTGGGTGGAGGAGCACAGAGGGGACGGGGGAAATTTGAAATGTAAATAAATAAAATAATTTTTAAAAAAGGATGAACAACATGTATACATATTATCCATTTATCCATCAGTGATATATATGCATATATATATATATATATGTGTGTGTGTGATCAGTGATATATATATATTATTAAATATATATTAAATAGATGAATTTAAAATAAAAAATCTAATATATTAATATATTTTAATATAATATATAGTATGTATATATGAACATATTTATATAAGACATATATTTTCTATATAAAATATCATATAGTGGGTGGGCAGGTGGGTGAGCACCCTCATAGAAGCAGGAGGAGGGAGGATAGGATAGGAGGTTTCTGGGAGGGGAAACCAAGAAAGGGGATAACATTTGAAATGTAAATAAATAAAATATCCAATAAAAAATATCATATATACCATATGTATAAAATAAGTGTATAAAGTATGTATAGTGTATATATTAATATATAATGAATACATTTGTATGTTATATTTATATATGTATATATAATATATATTTTAACATTAATATTATATATCTAATGCATATACATTGTATATATTTATGTATATTTTTATGTTTATATATACTTATATATTTATTTATATGTAGAGAAATTGTATACATAGCAAAGTATAATATACAAATATAAATGTATATTAATATAAATATATTTATATGAATATATTATTTATATATTTTAATTTATTATTTATATTTATATATTTATATAGGGTTTGTATGTAATGCTATATCATATATATAATATAATATATATTATATGACATTATATATAAATACATGAGGTATTATATATAAATATATTATCTATATGTAAATATGTTATAAATAAGTATATATGTTATACATTTATATAGTATATATTTATATATAATATGCATTATTTATATATATTCATAATATATTTTTGTATTTGCTATATCATTATTTTATACATTTTATATCCTTATATGTAAATGTATTTTATATTTATATAAATAGATGTGATATAGTTATATAAATATGTCTTATATATAATTATGTCTATAAATATTTTTCATTATTTCATGCATATATATTCATAATATATATTATAATATTTTATAATATATAAAATATATTATATATGTAATGTGTATTATATTTATATGTATAAATTAGATATATGTAAGCGTAAAATGTGTGTATTTTATATAGTTTTTCTGTATATAAATATATACTTTTATATTTTATATATAATACATATATCCAATGTATAATATATTTTAATCTTTTATAAATAACATAAATTATGTATATATGTGTATCATCATAGATAGATAGATAGATAGATAGATAGATAGATAGATAGATAGATATTTAATAGATAAATTTCTGGGTCCATCATGGCCTTGCTGGGGACAGAATGCTAAGGGATCCTCCCTCTGGGACAGGACCAGCAGGTGTAGGCCCCCAGGAGTGTTGATAGCTGCTGTTGGCATAGGGCTTATTTTATAATAATGTACATATTTTCATGTTCCTTTAAATTCTGGGACCTTCAGGACCACCCTTAATGCTGTGGAAAAGAACCCTAAAACATGAGTTCAAAATATATAATTTCTCAGTTTAGCAATATGAAGTATGAGGAACTTCAGGAATCTGAAAGAACCAAAGCAGCTGAGCTTTGAGTCAATTTGTCAGAAAGATACTAAGGAGGGAATTAAAGAGATTTAGGGAGTGGTGATCGCAGGAGATCCCACCCAGCTAAGTATTTTTGTTTATGCTTACAAAGGCAGACAGAGTCCTGAGTTTAGGGTCGGCCTGGGACAGGGCTAGGTTAGGCCCAGGTGTGGTAGAAATGGTAACTTCAGGACAGGGTCACACCGAAACCTTATTGTCTGTGCCTAACAAAGGCAGGCAGATCTCTGAATTCTTCTGCAATCCCTTCCCTCAGAGCTCAAGGAACTCCAGAAGAAGAGGAAGGTGGAAAGAATGTGGGAGTCAGAGAGGATGGAGAACAGCAGGAGAACAAGGCCCTCTAAATCAACTGAGCAAAGTTCATATGAACTCAGAGACTGTAGCAATGTGCACAGGGCTGGCACTGGTCGGCACCTGTCTTCTGGGGGTGAATATTATGACTTCCAGCTTAGTGTTTTTACGGGACTCATGAGTGTGTGAATGAGTGGATCTCTGATTCTTGTGCCTTTTCTTGGGCTCTGGTTTGCCTTGTCGAACTTCAATAGATGGTTTTTGTTTTGGCTTTTATATTTTATTTTGTTATGTTCTGTTATCTCTTAGAAGTCTGATCTTTTCTAATGAGAGACAGAAAGGGAGTGAATTCAGAAGGGAGGCAGGTCAGGATTGCTGGGAAAAGGAGGGGAGAGGAAGCTGTTACCAGGATATGTTGGGTGAAAAAAAAAAGAATCTATTTTCAATAAAAAGTAAAAAAACAAATATTCAAAATGTACCTAAAGCGATATTCTTAATTCTGTATGAGTGAAAAATAAATACAAAGAAATCTTACATAAAAAGATGCAATATGAACTTTTCTGTTTTGAAAAAATTCAAGATGATTGAAATTATTCATTATGGTACAAACCCATTGCTGTTCTTATTTGCTACCTTTTACTGGATGTTATATCAAAAGACACAAAGTTCACAAAAATAATATTTAACCAATTTTAAAATTCCTACTGGAAGATTTATGCATTGATTACCAAGCAATAGAAACTAATCAGAGTTGCTGGTAAATGCAAACCCGTCTAAAATATAAAACAAAGGATTACTTTCCATAGTTTGTTTCCATGATTTTTTATTTTGTTTTGTTTATCTCTTTGTTTATTTTTTATTATGCCAGACACATTTAAATAACTCAGGAAAGGCTCTATAACTATTATGACCTCTATCACACACTATTGCAAAGGTGAATAAAATGAATTTAATTTAATTTATTTGAAAGTCTTGTCAAAAGAAGAGGGTTTAAAAAGTACTTTGCTTATAGCTTTAAATAATTACATAGTTAACAGACAAGAGAGGAAGTAAGCACAATTTTTACAAAATAATGATGTGACTATTATAATTACAAAAATGTATCAAGCATACATTTGTAGAAAACAATTCAACATAAGGTTGAAGTCATTTGCTGTACTCAGTTCAGTGTATTTATGTGCAAATAGCCAGTGCATCCTTTTGCTCTGTTGTCAGGAGCCATTGCAGGACAAGCTAATAACTATCAGGTGATCTTCCTGAGATGACTACCTTAGATTAACATCGTTGATGGAAATCCAGTAGGCAAGGCCCAGGAAAGATTCCTGCTATTAATATGCTTTTTCTGTTATTATTAAACATACACGACAATCACTAGGTATTAGCCCACCATTTTGAGTAGATCTTTACAGAACTACGATGTACAGTCTTGTAGTGCTATACAGACAAATAGACGACTTCTTAATTCTTCACGATAATCCTATAAGAAATCCTAAAATTATATCAGTATTTATTAAGCTCTTTTATAGTGGGACTGCTATTACATCCTCTTCTGATAGTCAAAACGGCAATGAGCGCTCTGTCAGATTCCCATTTGTCGCCAGTTTATTGCTCTTATATGGCAACCAGACTTTCTCCTANTCAGGGCACATTCCAAGAGGTTGTAAAACAATTAACCAAAGGTCATAAAAGGGGAATTAATGACTTATTATAGGTGCTAGGACANAAGATAAAATATTGACTGAATTTATCTATACAAAACTTCATTAATAACTTAGATTTGGATTTCAACTCTCAGGGAACCTGTAGGTGATGAATATTTACCCCTAATCTAATGCACCCTAATCTAATGCACATGTAAACATTCAGTGCTGTAAACTTCTTTTTCAATTTNTGATTAGAATTTCATGTGNGAACTTGTGATGAACTTTTACCATGTGATTATGTATTCTGAAAGATGTATATGTACTGGGGACAAAGAGAGGAGTGAGAAGAAGAATTTTCCCTTATCCCCTTTCTCATTCATTCTGNTTTTAGCCCCTTTTTCTTAGAGAGCTTTCATAGAACACTTTTTACAACTTAGTAATAAATGCTAAATTGCTTCTCAATGTGGCCCCTTTTCTTCCTGCCACTTCTNCTAGCAGGCTGAAAGTTAGAGCTGTGCAGTTCCTGCAGAGATAGAACAAAGACTGCATTACTCAGTCTCCCTATGTCAGGCTACAGGTGTCAGTCCCCTAAGCTGGCAGCCTTTTACCCTCAGAAAGAGCAAGAACGTTTTTTAGGACTTTTTAGAAGTTATCACCAGCATTTCAGTATAGTCAGAGAGCGAGAGCGTCTGGAGACCCTCACACTTTAAAGCCACACCAGAGTCTACTCTGCGTCTAAAAGGTCAAAAGGCTCCTGGCACTCTGTAAATGTAAACAAAGGTGGACTCAGGAGATACAGTAGAAGGAAAATATACTAATGCAAGTCTGATTACTTGAAGTTAACATTCTTAAGTATCTTGTATTCTTTATCTTCACCAAAATGTTTGTCTATGCTATGAATTTACTGTGACGTAAGGTAAGAGTTTTATCAGAGTCCTGAAATAGATCAATGGGACCTATGCATGCCTCTTAAAATCACAGAAGTCTGTGTATCAGAAATGCTGTACAAGTACAATCACAGACACAAGCACACGAGTGCCAATAATAACCTAATGCTATAGGCAGAATGAAACAAGAACAACTATCTTCCATGAAAATCAAATAAAATATTTGGAACTAGTATTTCCATGTCTCATATGGTTATTTTTCTTGCTTGCCATACCAATGTCTTTCAACAATTACAGAAAAAAAATTGAATTCACCATTTATGAGTCGTGTGGACAGAAGAGGTAACAGAAAGGGGATTTTTGCACAAAGGAGTGAGTGAGGTCAGGACTTGATTTTCCACGTTCAAGACGTAAAGAACCAGCTGGAGAGCTAGTTATGAAAGGATATTTACCTTCCGGGTTTATATTGTTACATGGCTTTTTGGAGTTTTCTATTTTTGTTCTTAATTAAATATGTTAGAAAATTTGTATTTTATTCATATTAAAATTAGGTCTTCCAAAATTTAAGTATATTTTACTTTTCAGATATCATGATAGTTTGTAGTAAAATGGTACCACAGAAAACCCTGTTTGCAATACTGTTATACTAATGTTCTTTGTGATATACTTGATATCATCTTGCTGCATGAGAGAGGCCCAAAGATTATATTCTGAAAATAAGAAATAAGGCAATTACAAGTAATATTAAAATATCATATACTAATAAAGGGACTGAATACCTTTATATTCATATTAGCCTATTATGAAACAATCCATACTACATTTATTTATTCCCTATGACAAGTTCTAATATTATCTTGGTGTAAATTACCAAGGAAGTATACAATTAAATGAAAATTATAATAAGCAAATCCTCATAAATACAGTGCATTAGAGGTTATATAGGTAAAAATCACATGAAACATGACTATTGGTGTAATATGTACCTCTGGTTGATTTCACTCTATTGACCAATCAAAAGATGTAACCATGAAAGCAATATCTTAGTTTCTTTTCTTGGCCAAAATTAACATTCTCAGTTCATTTCTGTCACATCTATATTTTTCTGCACCACAAATCACAGCCATTGAGCTTTACATACAGAGACACCTGCCTGAATTGTGTGATGTCTACCCTTATATAAATGTGAAGTCTATGAATCATACCTTATAATTGCTTGATCCATATGGACTCTCAGAAGCACGTATACTTATTTCTAAAAGTGATGACAAATATTCAGTTTAGTATCTATCTTAGCTCACTTTTCCTGTTTCCAGAATCTCAGTTTTTGTTTCGCTTACATATTTCACATGGGGCCTGGAGAGAGGGTTCCAAGGATAAAGGTACTTTACCTCAAGCTTGAGGACCTGAGTTAGATTCCTGAAACCCTCACAGTAAAAGGAGATAACCAACTTGTGCACGCCATCCTCTGCGCTCTACACATCATGTCTTGTGAACAAATTGACACACATGCATACACAGAGTGGGGGGGGGGGGAAACGTCTTTGTACATTGTCAGTTCTTAAAAATTTATTATTTTTTCTCCAAATACTCTGTAACATTAAAGAATATAAATTCATATTTAATTCTGCTCTAAATGCATCCAGCCATCATTTGATTTTTGTTTGTTTGGTTGGGTTTTTTTTGTTTTTTTGTTTTTTGTTGTTTTTTGTTTTTTGTTTGAGAGACTTTTAATGCCTGCTTCTATTATCTAGGGGTTCTAGGTCTATTTAAATTGCTTATCTGATCTTGATAACACTGGTAAGTGTATGTATCAAGAAAAATTATTCATTTCTTTTAGTTTTTTTCCAATTTGGTGGAGCACAGATTTATAAAGTATGTCCTTTGAGTCTCTGGATTTCCTTGGTGTCTGTTGTTATTCCCCCCCCTTTTGTTTCTAATTTTGTTAATGTGGATTTTCTCTCTCTACCTTTTAGTAAGCTTGGATAAACATTTGTTTATCTTATTGAATTTCTCAAAAAAACAAACTCTTTTCATTTCATTAATTCTTTGTATTGTTCTCTTTGTTTCTATTTTATTAAGTTCATCCCCCAGTTCATTTCTTGCTGTCAATTTCTCTTGGTTGTTAGTTACTTCTTTTTGTTCTACAGCTTTCAGGTGTGTTGTTCTATAGCTTTTAGTTGCTAGTATGAGATGTATCCAGTTTTTTTTTTAATATAGGCATTTAAAGCTATGAACTTGCCTCTTAGAAAAACCTTCATTGTGTCTGATAAGTTTGGCTATGTTTTGTATTCACTGACCTTCAATTATAGAAAGTCTTTAATTTATTTCTATCTTGACCCATTTTTTTCTTTTATTTTTAATGAGTTCATAAGTTTTCTGTTACTTTTGGTTGTTGTTGATATCTAGGTTTTATCTGTGGTGTTCTGATAGGATACAGGGTGTTCTTTTTGGAGAACATAGTCTTTTGTGTTTGAGCAAAATGTTCTGAAAATGTCTATTGAGTCCATTCAGTTTGTAACTTCAGTTAGTTCCCGCATTTCTCTATTTAGTTTTTGTCTGGATGCCATGTTCATATGTAGAATAGGGCATTAAAGTATCCCACTATCAGTGCATGAGGGTCAATACGTGATTTCAGCTGTAGTGGTGTTTCTATTACAAAGTTGAGTGCCCCTGTGTTTGGTGTTTGGATTCACAGGAGAGAGAAAAGCAGAGCATTCAACCAGGAACTGCTTACTTCATCTCCTTGGCATGGGGGTAATAGTGAAGAAAGGTCACCCCCAGAATGCCTACTATAGCACTGGAGATGAGACTGGGTCATTGGATTTGGAGGAACAGAAGAGTGGGGAAGATCTATAGTCAACTTACCTGGACCCTTGGCAGGGGTGGCCTGTGGATTAGCATGGGGGGCCTGCTGGAGTTGGGAGCTGAATAAAGCAACAAGTTTGGAGAAGGAGGTTAGGAGAGGAGGGTCTGTGGGATCCACAGGAGTTGTGAGAAGTGTGGAAGAAGGCTGCAGCAGGTGTTCTGTTGCAGAGTTAGGGATAAGACTGGGGTGGTGGGAGGCAGAGGCAGGCGGATTTCTGAGTTCGAGGCCAGCCTGGTCTACAAAGTGAGTTCTAGGACAGCCAGGGCTACACAGAGAAACCCTGTCTCGAAAAAAACAAAACAAAACAAAACAAAAAAACCTGGGGTGGTATGTTTGAGAGGAAGTGTGGTGAAGGTCTTCAGTTAGCTTACTCATTTCCCTGGCCTGCTCATGAGGAATGCCTACTTTTGTTGGAGGCTGGGATACTGAGATAAGTTGAGGGAAGGAAGGTTGAAGGAAAAGAGCTTTGCCATCCATTGGAGATGGAGTCAGAGAGGTAAGGGAAACTGTAGTGGGTGTTCTGCTATACAGTATTGGGATGAGAAGGGGGGCGCTGGGACTGGCGGAGCAGGAGTGGTAAATATCTAATGTCAATCTGTCTGTTTCCCTGGCAGCAGTGCCCCTCCCAATCAAGTTCTCAGCTCTAAAGAAGAATGTAATCACAATTTTTTCAGGAACAGGGATGTACTTAGAATATGTATTATTCTATTATTAAGTGAGGCCATACAACCTCAAGAAAGAAAATTCTACATGATCTCTCTCAAATGTGAATACACACACACACACATACACACACACATCATGGTATAGTATAACATGTACAAAGAGAACAAAAATACCTAAATATTAAGAAATGAAGAAAGACTGAATGCAGAAAATGGAAACAAGTTATGAAAGAAGATATAAAACTTTTTTTCCTAGTTTTAACTGGCATGAATCTTTGGTTTCCGTGGTGAATAAATGAATAAAAATGTATTCAATAATGAAAGTTTCAAAGCCATTGTCAAGCTCTACAGCTCCCATTTTGAATTGCTCCTCTAATTATAAAATTATTTATTGAGATATAGTTGGTTCTGACTAGTTTATGTTTTTATTATATATATAAATTCACCCTCAGAGTGAACCATTACTATAAATTTAGTATTTTTCAACCCCAGCTCAAGTTTCCAGCTTTCACATCATGGAGCTCACTTCTTATAACTCTATCCCCTGGCCTCTGTGAGTCCTACAGATGTGATGTACTCATATACATACAAATAAAAATAAATGTTGAAATAAACAAATAAAATTAAACAGCATGTAAAATGAACAGATGAAGAACATGCATGGTTTTGGTACAGAAAATGACAAATGACAGGGGAAGAGAATACCTAGATGACATGTAAGACTTACCCTTCCTGGTTCCTGATTACTCAGTGGCTTAGTCACTGTTCTTTTGCTTTGAAGAGACACAATGACCAAGGCAACTCTTATGAAAGAAAGCATTAATAGGGGGTTTCCTTACAGTTTTAGAGTGTGAGTTTATGATCGTGATGTAGGGCAGTATGCAACAGGCGAGAGGCATGAAGCTGCAACAGTATCTGAGACCTTCCATCTTACCCACAAGTACAGGTAAAGAGAGGAAGACCAGACCTAGCATGAGCTATTGAAACCTCAAAGCCTAACCCCATTCCAATAAGGCCACACACCTCCTAATCTTTCCCAGTTTCAAGCTTGCCCCCAGTAACACACTTTCTCCAAAAAGTGCATGCCACCCAATCCTTCCAAAGACAGTTCTACCAACTGAGGACCAAGCATTCTGCTCTTCTGAGCTGATGTCCAGCTGTGTAGTCAGAAAACAAACGGCCCCAACTTTCACTACTAGAAGACTCCAGTGTTTTTGTAAATAGGTGGTGGTTTTTGTTCCTCACATGATGTTTACAGGTTCACCATGAATGCGTGCATGAGCACACACAAACACACACACATACACACATGCATGCGCATACACGGTAACAATAAATGAAATATAAAAATAAAGAGAAAAAGAATGACAAATTTAAACATTGGTTTAAGAAAAAAGAAAACTACTGCTAAACTATAGCAGAGAAGGAGAAAATAGGTAAACTCAGGGGACAAAAAAATACACAATCATCAAAATACTTACGATTAAAGTAGATGAACATATAAAAGGGAATAAAAAACAACTCCTTGAGATAAAATTTTGAAACATGGGTCTGGGGAGGTGGGTCAGCAGTTAAATGGCTCGATGCTTTTGCAGAGGACTCCCGTTCTGTTCCTAGAAACCATACAATGGCTCATAACCGTTCAGAACTCCAGTTTCAAGGGATCAAACACCTTCTTTGGTATCCTCTGGAATCAGGTATATACCTACTGCACTTACATACATACATGCATAACAGTCATAAACACAAAATAAATGAAAATAAATCTTTTTGAAACATTTTCAAATTAAATATATTTTTACTTATTTTTAAAGAATTCAATACAAGTAAGTCTACAATGTATCTTGGTCAAATCCATCCCAGATTCTCTTCCCTTCAATTCTTCCCATACTCCACCACCACTTTTCCTCTTAAGTAGATGTATTTATTCTTTTGAAGTTGCAGCCCTTTTATTTAAATTGTTGTCTTTATTATTTGAAAGTTTTATACATGTATATAATGTGTTCTGACCCTATCTCTTCCCATTTTCTCCCTTCAACTCCCCTCGGGGACTCTCCACAAATCTCTTTCACGTCATCTTCTTTATTCCATCCTATTATTGTATAGGTATGGCTGCTTTGCTTGTATGGATATCTGTGTGTCACATATATGCCTGATGCCTGTGGAAACCAGAAAAGAGCATCTGGTCCCCTGGATCAGGATTTAAAGATGGCTGTTAGTTACCATATGTGTGCTGGGACTTGAACTGAGTCCTCTGGAAGGAGAGCCAGTGCTTCTAAACATCTCTCTCCAGTCCTATGTTCTCTTCTTTTTCTTTTTTCTTTTTGTTCTATTTTCTTTAATTATTATTGTTAGATATACATGTATAAATACAGTCTGCTGAGCTAATTTATTATTGCTCATGTGTATATGTTTTTAAGAATAACCACTTAGCTTAAATAATTAATTAGGGGGCTCATCTCTGGGGAGCAATCATTCTCTTTTTCAACAGTCATTAATTGCCTGCAGTTCTTCATCTAGGGTGGCACTTTGTTTCATTTCATTCATCCACATTGGCATGTCAGGTGGCACTGTCATTGATCAAGTATTGCTTAGGCTACCACTTATTGTTGAGATTTTATAGAAGCAAACTATAGAAGACATAATCTCAGCAAACTTCCTGATCTTCTGGCTCTTAGTCCTTCCAGACACTTTCCTGTGATGCTACCTGAATGTACATCCTCACATGTAGTGGTTGTGTTGTAGATGTATCAATGGGGCCTGGGCATCCCCACAGCCAGTTGTTCTTTGCATTTTGATCAGTTGTGCTTTTCTGTAAGCACATCTGTCTGTCTGTCTGTCTGCCAGTCTGCTGCAAAAAGGATTCTTTGATGATAGGTGAGAGTTATGCTTATCTGTATGTATAAATGTAATTATTAGAATGTATTTTGAAGTTTATATATATATATATATATATATATATATATATATATATATATATNTGTATAAATGTAATTATTAGAATGTATTTTGAAGTTTATATATATATATATATATATATATATATATATATATATATATATATGTATAATAGTAGTAGTATGCTTCCCTGTAGGGTCTGTGACATCACCAGCCAAGGGTAATTGGTTAGATTTATAGTACTAGTCATGAGTTGTCTGCTACTGAACAGGCCTTAAGTTTAATTATACAGCCTTTTGGTTTCATCCAAGGTACAATGTCACTTTGGAATATCTTCCCATGCTGGTTATTGGTATTTATAGGTGTCATTTCTGTGTAAACCATTGAACTTGTCCTTCCTTTGGCAGATTGCATATCTCCTTGCAATGTCAACAGCCTGTGGTATTTGAGGGGAATCTCATAAAGTCCCCTGACCAACAACTTTAAAGGAGGATTTTCACACTTGGTAATGTAGTTTTGTTAGACTATGAGTCATTCCAGTGTGTTTATATATAAATATACATTTATGTATGTTTTATGTATTTAGGTAAGCATGAAACATATACTTTCCCGTGGATTTTTCAAACATGCTTAGTGTTATGAGTCTCTCTTCTCTCCCTCTCCCTTTGTATTACTGAGGAAGGAACTGAAGGCTGGGGTCAGGTGAGTCTTAAAGTAAGGGAGACAGGGTGAAAGGAGATGAAGGGGTTATCTCTGGTCAGCCCATGCAGGAATAGGATAACCAGAAGGGAAGAGGAGGGGAGACAAAGCACTGGCATGCACAGAAAGAGAGTAGAATAAAGCTGCTGTCTGGTCAATAGATGCTCATCACACATACTCCATGTCTCTAAATAAATTCACAACATATTGTCCAATAGATTTTTCAGTCTGGCAATGAAACTTGTCAGTTTTGGTAAAAGCGTTCCTCTGTACATAAATATCATGACAAGATGCCAGTGCCCCCAACCCCAGAACTGGAAGAGGAATTGGCAGACATCATTTCCAAATGCCTTTGAACTTGAAAAAGTACCAATGGTTTTAAGGAGAACAGTTAGGGAAACACACACACACACACACACACACACACACACTCCATCAGAACTTTGATCCCCATATCTCAAGTGTTATTTATTCATCAATGAGATTATACTGTGCTGAAATAGAAAAAAAGTACAGCAAGGAAGACAATTTACTTATTGTTTTAAAGATTTATGTTTTGTTTATGTGTGCACATGTCCTTGGAGGACTGAAGAGGACATTAGATTCCCAGGAGCTGAAGCTGGGTCACAAAAGTGGGTGCTGGGAACTGGGCATGGGTCCTCTAGAACAGCAATGTGCTTTTAACTACTGAGCTATGTCTCCAGCCCCAGGGAAGACCATTTAAACATCAGAATTAAAGTTGTCTTTCTCTAATAAATAGTATTCAGACATCTCCAAATATATTATAAAAATCGTCCTCAGACACTTTTCTTTTTTCTTTTGTTTTAGTTGAAAATATTTTAAAAAAAAAAACAGAATATACTCTAATTATTATTTTCCTCTCCCAACTCCTCCCATATCCTCCCAATTTCCCTGCTCACTCAAATCCACTCCCTTTCTCTCTCATTAAGATACAAACAGGCATCTAAAAATAACAGTAATAAAAATTAGAGAAATAAAAACAAACCAGAGTAAGATGAAGAAAAATCACAAGAAACATTTATAGATTCAGAACACACAGCAATACCATTAAAAGCATAAAAGCAGAAACCACAATATATATGCAATGTACCTGCAAGGAAAAAAAATCCAAGAAAGGTTTATGAGGCAATGAACCTCCAAAAATGCCATTGGGGTAGCTTCATTTTGGACCTTTAATTTTCGGCAAGGGGCCTGCCCTTAAGTTTGGTTTGTATATGATCAGTGAGACTCCATTATAGAAACCGATTTTTCATTTGAGACAAATTATTAATTGGAGATAGCCTCTGTGTTAGGGATATTGGCTTGTGTCCACTTCCTCTCTCAGCACTGGGACCCCACTAGTCTCAGACCCTTGCCAGCCCTGTGCATGCTCCCACAGTCTCTCTGACTTCATGTTTATCAGTCCCACTGTATTTAGGTCTTGCTATGTTTGTAAGCCTTTCTTTGATGTTCTCCATCCCCTCTTGCATTTACGATCTTTTTGTCTTGTTTACTGAGGGTTTTCCTGAGCACTAAGTGGAGGAATTTGACGGGTACATACCATTTTGGACTGAGTGTTTTAAAGTCTCACTCTGTATATTGTCTGGCTATGGGTCTCTGTATTCATCCACGTCTGCTGCAGCAGGAAGATTCTCCAATGATGACTGAGTAAGAGACTGATCTATGAATATAACAGAATGCCATTAGGAGTCATTTCATTTCTATATTCCTTTAGCAGATAGATTCCATCTCCTAAAATGGCCCTTAAATCCAAACAGATACTGACTGGTTACTACCATGAGTTTTGTGCCACTGTCTTACTCAGGGTTTATATTCCTGAGCAAAACAAAAAGCAAGATGGAGAGGAAAGGGTTTATTCAGCTTACACTTCCACATTGCTGTTCATCACCAAAGGAAATCAGGACTGGAACTCAAGCAGGTCAGGAAGCAGGAACTGATGCAGAGGCCATGGAGGGGTTTTCCTTACTGGCTTGCCTCCTCTGGCTTGCTCAGCCTCCTCTCTTATAGAACCCAGGACTACCAGCCTAGGGATGGCACCACCCACAATGGGCCCTCTCACTGTTAATCCTTACAGCTGGATCTCATGGAGGCATTTCCTCAAGGGAGGCTCCTTTCTCTGTGATAATTCCAGCCTGTGTGAAGTTGACACACAAAACAGCCAGTAAAATGCCACTATTACACTAGCTAGCACATTTTTCAGACAGGACAGCATTTTAGACTGAAGGGTTTATAGCTGGGTTGGTGTATACCTTTCTCCTTTGGTAGCATCCTTTCCAATACCATGAAACACTAGTGAGTATGGGTGAAGGATTTATGTATGCACCAGTTTGACTTCTCATGTTCAATGAGTTGTGTAAATATTGTCTTCAGAAATAGGCCCTTACTATCAGTTTATGAGACTGACAACAAGATTTTGCAACAGTCTCGATTGTTTGGGATTACCTTGTTCTTAATGTATAAAACATATAGAAATACAGAAATTTTCACAACAAAATTATGGTTCCCCTTCATATCAATGATTGCAAGAAAAGTAACCGTCTCCCCGTCGAACTCCAAGGGCCATCACAAAAAGTTTTTTTTTTTTCTTTAGCAAAAAGAGAGAAAAGAGGCAGTGGTGGTTAGCAGTGCTGAGAAATGACTGCAAACAGAACTTCCTAGAGACTGAAACACTGTGGAAGACAGTGAGTATAGGACTTGCCAGGATGGGAAAGGAGTTTGTTAATACTGCTATAACAAATTACCGTGCCTTCCTCAGTATCCACAGAAGAGTGGTTCTAGAATGGTCCTCAGACCAATGCCTGTGGGAACTTGTCACTTTTCATAAAACATAGCAGCATTTTCATAGGCCATATGTACTTTCTCCAATATAACTTTGTCTGCTTTAGATTGATTATAATATTGAATGCAAGGGGCTAGAGAGATTGCTCAGCTATTGAAGCACTTACTACCCTTGAAGAAAACCTAAGTTTAATCCCAGCAACCAGATTTTGGCTCACAACCATCTGTAACTCCAGTAACAAGGATCCCATGTCCTTCTGACCTCTGCAGGTAAAAAGCAAGCCTATGGTACACAAACACATTTGCCTGGAAAACACAAATACACATAAAACAATAAATTGTTCTTTCAAAAGGTTTAAGATGCTGACTACAGTGTACATTTTATGAAGCTCATTGAACTCTATTGCTGAGAGCATGTTAGTAAGACAAAGTTTGCTCAATACAGGAACATATTTTTTTAAAAAAGTCTTTTCCCATCCAGGGTTCTTTGAACACATAGAGGTGCAACAGGGGCTAGACAGAGGCAACTGTATTACAAATGTAATAATAATAATAATAAGTTAGAAATTATTTTAAAAATTGACACTAATGTAAAGGTCTCATGAGAGTTCCTTTCCTTCTAAGGTTACAAGGGAGAATCTTCATTGGTTTTCTTCCTGTGTTGGAGACAGGTTACACTCTATGGCTACTGCAGTCCTTACATCTTCAAAGCTAATAAGGGACTTTTCAGCTGCCCGCCCCCCCACACACACATGCGGTTTCCTTTAAACACAGGATTTATGCCACACCTATGATCCTTACAGTTATATTGGGTAGAATCATCCAACAGAACTGTGTGCTAGATCCCACTACTAGCAACTGGAGTTCCACCTGAAACCTCAGTTCTCCTTGGTCGAATAATATATCCTGAGTATGTGACTTGGGGTTGTTGTTTTGCTGCAAACTGACTAGGTGTTTAAAGGAATTTCTAGATGGGCTAAGCCCGGCAGCTTTACTGTGTGCTTGATGCCATTCCTGGTTTTCTCACAAAGCAAGCAAAGAGAATAGAGAGCAGAGGGAATTTTGTGGGTGGGGTAAAATAAAGACTAAAAATAAGCCAGGGGTAGGTTGTGAGTGAAACGGTGCAAAGAGGGTGATTCCCTGACAGATACAGTGAATCTAGGTAGTTAGTTGTGGCTGAGATCCAAGCTAGTTGATCCTCCTGCATTTGCATGCTGCCAAATATGAGAGCTTGGACATGACTGGCAAGAGATGAGTTCAGAGAACCATGGGCAAGGAAACTGAACAGGCCCAATATGGCTCCCAACACTAGGCTGTAGGACTCTATGGCACCCTGTAAATACTGACAGGGAAAGGACAATTGTGGGGACAGACAATAAGTAACCCAAGGAAGAGAATTGCTCCTTAGAATGAGAAAATCTCTCTCTCTCTCTCTCTCTCTCTCTCTCTCTCTCTCTCTCTCTCTCTCTCTCTCCTCCACCCCTCTCTTCTTTCCTCCCTCTCTCCATCCCTCTGTACCTCTATCTCCCTTTTTAAAAGTGGACAGTGATGGGGGATGTAATGGAAGCCACCATGTCCTATCCTTTAGATACAAAAATGCTCTCCTCTTCATGGTTGCATGATCCAGTAAGAGAAAACATGGGAGAATCAACAGGAACCTACTGGCTGGCTGGCTGTTGCTAGGTCACCTGTCCCTGCTCAGGCTGCAGTACTAACAGCCCCCCTCCCCTTCCATTGGCGTCAGAAAAGGGGGGAGGTTGGGAGGGAGTACAGAGTGGGTTCTGTGATGGGTAGGCACTGTCCAGCCTCGTTCTGGAGTGCAAATCTAGGGGCCACTCAGTATCCCTCCGCTGTTCCCTCCTGCTCCCTAACTACAGACCTTCTCCTCCCTATAGTCCCCCCTCCCCAAAACCCTCATAGACTCTAGA